>NC_091947.1:7462500-7837500 GCF_041260155.1 Ptychodera flava
TGGATGAATGGATGGAAGGATGGATGGATGGATGGATGGATGGATGGACGGATGGATGGATGGTTGGATGGTTGAGGATGGAAAAATGGATGGATGGATGGATGGATGGATGGATGGATGGATGGATGGATGGATGGATGGATGGATGGATGGATGGATGGATGGATGGATGGACGGGTGGATGAATGGATGGAAGGATGGATGAATGGATGGACGGATGGATGGATGGATAGTTGTTTTGATGGATGAATGGATGAATGAATGTATAGATAGATAGATAGATGGATGGAAGAATGGATGGATAGATGGGTGGATGGATGAAAGGATGGATGGATGGATGGATGGATGGACGGATGGATGGATGGATGGATGGATGGATGGATGGATGGATGGATGGATGGATGGATGGATGGATGGATGGATGGATGGATGGATGGACGGGTGGATAAATGGATGGAAGGATGGATGAATGGATGGACGGATGGATGGATGGATAGTTGTTTTGATGGATGAATGGATGAATGAATGTATAGATAGATAGATAGATGGATGGAAGAATGGATGGATAGATGGGTGGATGGATGAAAGGATGGATGGATGGATGGATGGATGGACGGATGGATGGATGGACGGATGGATGGATGGATAGTTGGTTTGATGGATGAATGGATGAATGAATGTATAGATAGATAGATGGATGGATGGAAGAATGGATGGATAGATGGGTGGATGGATGAAAGGATGGATGGATGGATGGATGGATGGATGGATGGACGGATGGATGGATGGACGGATGGATGGATGGATGGATGGATGGTTGAGGATGGAAAAATGGATGGATGGATGGATGGATGAATGGATGGATTGATTGATTGATGGATGGATGGATGGATGGATGGATGGATGGATGGATGGATGGATGGATGGATGGATGGATGGATGGTTGAGGATGGAAAAATGGATGGATGGATGGATGGATTGATTGATTTATGGATGGATGGGTGGATGAATGGATGGATGGATGGACGAAGGATGGTTGGGTTGATGGTTAGTTTGATGGATGGATGAGGAATGATTGATGGATGGATTGATGGATAGATTGACTGATGACTGTGTGGACGGATGGATGAGGATGAGTGGATGGATGGATGGATGGATGGATTGATGGCTGGATGGATTGATGGATGGCTGGATGGATGGATGGATGGAAGGATTGATGGATGGATTGAATACGGCTTTGGCTGTTTGGATGGATGGTTAAAATGAATGGATTGACAGGGATTGATTGATTGATGGATGCAAGGATGTATGGATTGCGAAGGATGAATTGATAGATTGGACGATATGGAAGAATGGATAGGTGATATGGATGCGTTAGTTGGTGGTTTAAGTTGAACGACATTTGGTAAAAAAATTGTAAAAGCTAAAGTAAGAATACGATTTCTAAGTTTGAAGAAAGACGAGAATAACTGAACGATAGATATCAAGAAACAAAAGTGAAGGAGGTTAAAAATGTAATCTAAACGTTATAAGCATTGATAAACAACAACAACAACAACAATATTTTAGAAAATCCAGTAACAAACGAGAACAAACGGAAAAGAACTTCTAAACTCAAGTCGATAGAAAGAGTGGATAGTAATCAAAATTAGAAAACATGAAACACGGGAAAATTAAAAACATATCACGCCACATTAAGATGAAGATGAACACATCTAGCACACCGCGATTAGAATAAAATGACTTGGCCCCACCAACTGCCAACATAGTGACTTCAGCAAGTATTTTGAGCATCACACTGAATCCACCTCAGGTGTGAGCTCCAGGCTTTCGAAATCGCACAGGAATCTTTAAAAACTATGAAGCCCGAAGAAAACTTAACGCTCGTACCAGAAAAAATATCGCTGATTATTCTATTAGGTCATTCAGTTCAGAATAAGAAAGCATTGCAAATCTATGGGCGGCGTGGCATGTCTTTTTATTAAAACCAAAAATGTACAAAAATTGTGTGCTAAACAGAATCCACAGAGCACTTCACAGAGCAAATTAAGATTCTCATAATGATGACAATGAACACGAACTTTTTGTCAATCTTAGAGGCCTTTCTATCAGGTGAAACCGCAGACCAACCACTGAACAAAGTACGCGACTGATTGTATGAATAGCTGATGAAACGATTTTTTTCAGTCAGACCTTTTTGAAAATCTGTTTTTGATACCAGTGTGCACTGTCTTACTTTTTTGTCTCTTGTTTTGCCAGCTAGAGTTTTGTTTTACTGTTGCCGTTTTACTGTACAAATTTTCCATTCCCATTTTACAACTACTTGATGATAATCAAAGGCCCTTCATGATCGGCGTCTGCATTTTGAAATTTATCACACGATCTGTCAAAGAAAAAGAAATTTAGCGCCATCTGTCAGCTAAAATTGCTTGCAACAGACAATGCCCCTGCAGCCTTTTGAATCCTTCGTCTGTATTTGCTTTGTCTGTTACCTCACCCCTCTTACTTGATGACCGCGCCCTCTACCAGCCATGCCTAGCCCCCTTCTTTTTATTTTTCAGAACAACATCTTAATATATGGGCATAACATGTTTTTGCGGTTTTGTTTTTTTTGGGGGGGATATTGGTCGGGTTTTTGTTTGTTTGTTTTTTGTTTGTTTGTTTTTGGGGTTTTGTTTTTATTTTGGGAGTTTTACTCCCTAATGCCACTATATATTCGGCCGTAGGAAACCCATCACCTGCATTCACATGGGCCGTTCTTGTGAGTAAAAGCGCCAACTACGGCGAATACGTGAAATAAAGAATCATGACATCGATTATTTATGAATACTCTGACGCCAGATAATTAATTTCATCTCCTGTTTTCAACATCCTAAGTTAACAGTTATTCGCATTACCAAATTGTAACATCGCCTGCACCTGTCCGTTCTGAAGAACTAACTGAAAATTCATTCCTTCTTGTATTTTTTATTTTATTTAATATCTAAGACCAACTGTAACATCAGAAAGCCAATACCACCATAGTAGAGGTTCGTGACACTTTCCAGTTATTGAAATAAAGAGCTCTTGATAAAGCCAAATTATCAATTGTTATGTCTTCTTTTCATTACGTCTTCCACTGTTTACCTTTCCCAATCAACTTTCGAGCGCTGAATGTTTTGACAAACTGAAAGAAGACCCAATTCAGTATGTGATAGATCTTCACATTATTGATTTGAAATTTGTCAGTTTTCCTTACACACGTGTGGAGATTTTGGTTTTTAGAGGGTAAAAACTCGAAGTCAACAACTGAGTGCTATCTTCATCGAATCACGGTCCGTGCAGAGACCGTGATCAAATTAAAGGAGATCGTTTAGAGCTCTGCTTTTGTCACAGAAACTTGTGATAAACTTAGATGTCTGTCACCAGTTGAATCGCTAAGTTGTCCAGTTCTACAAGCTCATATCAGGATTGAAATCACCAATGGAGGACATTGGACGGATATGAATGTTGCACCCTTGAAAAGAATAAAGCTGCAAGAGTCTCATTGGGGTCAAAATTCGCCCTCTACGACAAATATATCAGTGGTAAAGCACGCCAGAAGATGCAATGTGATATTTGGAAAGAGGTGTAGATGTACAGCTTACAAAGACATATACTCAAATGTAGTTCAATTTCGGCAATTATAAATTATATACACTGCCAGTGTGGCTATAGAACATTTAGATTATATACAAAAGAAAGTGATGAATTTGTTCTGAAATTATTACTAAACATGGTACCATTGAACAAAAGACTTCCCTCCCTCCCCTCCCCGTCCCTCCCTCTCTCCTTCTCTGTCTCTGTCTGTCTGCCTCTGTCTGTCTGTCTGCCTGTCTCTCTCTCTCTCTCTCTCTCTCTCTCTCTCTCTCTCTCTCTCTCTCTCTCTGTCTCTCTCTCTCTCTCTCTCTCTCTCTCTCTCTCTCTCTCTCTCTCTCTCTCAGGACAATGCAGCTGTAATATAATTATACCTAATTTTAAATTGTTTACGACGAAAAAGGATCTTGAAGAGATTCTTTATTAAGTTGTTTCACTACGGTGCACGCACTTTATCGATTTCTAAGACATCAAAATGTTTAGCTTTTTGAAATACATTTTCTATATTCGACTGAATATTTGATTTTTAATAAAATTTGAATCGCTAGCCGACAAAAAGAGGATGTCTCTTCTTACATTATGTTCATTTTTTATTGCTTTCGCGTGGCATATGAATTTTTAATGTGTTTTATATTCTCTCAAGATGTTAGCAATAAGAATTTATATAATACACTGACCTAGTTCTACTAAGTGGTTTTTCCTTGTAGTTCTCTTAATTTTTCTTCTTTGACTTCAATTACAACCAGAAACGCTTTCAAAATCTAACCTGCTTAATCTAGTTGTAAATTTGAAGTAAAACGTGAGATAAAAAAATCGATGGCAGTTGCACCAATCGATTGTGAACAGTCCCTGTGACAACTTCAGTCCTACATTATTTCAGATTGTTGCCTATAGACAAACTTTCAGTTTTGTAAAATGGGCAATACTTGTAAATCTCAAGATTTGATCAGAATATTAGCAATATAGGAGTAATGTCGATGTCTTGGCACGATTATCTTATGGTCCCAAGGTGTGTCAGATTTACGATTTCAGGTGAGACGTGTGAAATGAAATCTGAGACAAACAGATATTGCTCGGGCAAGCTCATGCCCTGGTTCAAAGAATTATTCTCATGGTTTCGAAAGTCTTCCTCTGTGCCATAATACAAGATTAACCTATACTGCAAGCAAATGTTGCATTAAGACTTCATACGGATAAATTCGGATCAGAGTAAATATCTAGTGGTGTTGTATAATTAATGCTTTCGTAGAAAACGATTTCACGTCTTTCCTTTCGAATAAAAAACGGTTCTTGATTTTTTCCCTTCACCTTTGCTCTATTTATCAAAAGTTGTACCGTAATCTTTGGCCCCTTGCCAAACCAATGAACGATCTCGATATCCGTATCTGCATGTAGGTATTCCTGTTCACCTGGTTGTCTTCGAAACTTATGTTGGCAGAAAAAAGTGTTTCACATGGAATATGAAGCAATTGAATCAAAAATGTCCTCGAAGAACTTTGACTCCGATGCCGACTGCAATGCAACGGAACTGTGGTGTGTTTGTCAGGACGCTTGTAAAGGACAACTGTCGGATAAATAATTAATAAAGTATGGCTTTTGTTTCAAACAAGTTAATCCTCTAAGATTAAAACAACCTTCTGTATCAGAGAAATCAGGGGTTTCGATAATAAAGTTTCGATCTTCATTAAGGGATTTATTTGAAAGGAGCGAGTTAAAGTAAAATTTGAAGAATCCCGAGTTACTATGCAGTCAAACATTTGACGCTATTTTATGAGGTTGATGGAGCAGTAACAGGTTACAGCTTATTTTACCGTGTTCCTTCGTTATATTAATTCTAGCACATGAGTAGATCGCATATTAATTTATCGTAGCCTCCTCTTTTTACTGGTCTTACCTTTGAAATATCCATTGAATTGAACGCAAACAGATTTAAACTTTCAACAAGATCATGTTTGTTCTTTGGATCTACCCTGCGAAAGTCGAGTGTAATTCTCCCCGTGTGTGTAGAAACATTTCTTTTTGGTTTCCGTGGCTAGCTTACTGAAACTGCGACACATTTTAAGAAAATGTTATATTTCTAATCCCGTCAATGCTAGCCATAAACATCTTTTCGTTTCAGCATCTCTAGATGTCGTGCATTATTTTGTCATGACCATGGGATGTATTTCACATTATTTGTACGGCGATTGTTTGTCTGTTTGTTTGCATGTAAACTCACGCTATGAAACTGACATGCATTCTCAATATCCACTCTTGCACAGAATGGCATTCATCACTCGAGGGAAGAAAAAGGCATCGTGAAAACAACAAACATGTCACGACACGCCCCACACACGTGTACGGAACCTATTTACCAAGCAACGACAGTGTTAAACATAAATAAACCAATCAGTTTCCATGTTTATTTGTGCCCTTTACAGAGTTCAACTTTACAATGATGAGAGTTTAATCAATTAATAATCCTGCGTTAAAGCTGTAATCGTGTATTAATAAGCTAGCTAGAGGAACTAATAAATGCGTACACTAGGTGTTGTCGCGACTATTGAACTGTTTGAATGTTCATCTCTGGTAACCATCATGCCGAGAGCTGTACATGGGCGACGAGCGACAAATTATGAATCCGTTAAGGTAGCATGCGCCGCGAAAGAAAAAGACTTCAACTTTTACACAAAGTTTTCTAACTAAAGGGAAACTTTAAATCGTTCTCTCACAAAATCAAGAACAAAAATTTGGGTTCACCTCGCAAATGTGTTCCGGATAAACAAATTACCGTAAATTTGCCGATATTTGAAATTTAAAATGGCCGCCATCTCTGTGTTATTAAGATGAATTTTCTACTAAGACGGTGAAAAAAAAACGTTCACTCCAAGAGCTTCAAAATGAGCACAATACAAGTGGTAGATTAGAATAGTGTTGTACAAATTTGCCTGAATATCTGTCCCCGGGGCACATTCTACCTTAACTAGGCTGGACATATAAAATCTTCATACGAAAACGGATTTTCACCAGCGGTGACGTCCATGCAAAAACTAAGTATTTAAATCAAAGCATGTCAGTATTATGAAAACAGATCGTCACTACAAAAACAAATGTTTACATGGCTCATTATAAGTCTATACTCGTAATAAAATACCATTACTGTATACTTTGCTAAGAACTCTAATGATCAAATTCCCATTACTCGGTATATCTGCCTACATCCTGGCGACAATAATCTTTCAATCCCGACAACATATTGGAGCACAGACACTCTCTAAGATCGGAGTAATAAAAAATAATATTAGGCTGTACATATCATTAAAATTGCCAAATTTACAACATATGTGGCTGTATTTAAAGTCTTCTCTTCATTGTTTACATATAAAAATATATTACTTACACCATGTACACATACTGTACAAATTATGATGTACATCAAAATCCAATATTTAAGTGTTTGTACAAATAGAAATATGTTATTTACATTTTAGTATCGTGCAATGTTACTATTAAAATATAAGATATTTGGTCTTTCTATACAGTCAGTTTTGGTATTCTTGTGTGTGTTTTTTTTAAATCACTTAAGACACATTGTTTCCTGACTCAAGTCTATAACAGATTGTACGATGTAAATAGAGTCGACATGGATAGAATACATCGATCGTGTCTCTATGTTCACACTGCGAAAAAAAAGTCCGTCAAAACGAGCTATCGACTTGTTAAGTCTCTGCTTTACGATTCTCGGCCATAGAAATGTCCCCCGAGACCGTTTTGAGTGTTTTCTTGCGAACTAACTCGCCGGTGTCTGATGAATACTCCCAGCGCTTGCGTTCACTGTCGTCACTACAACAGCAGCAAACAAGCCGTTTGAAGGCCTTGCGGTATTCTGTATTGAGGAGAGCATACAGGACAGGGTTTATGGAGCTGTTGATATAACCCAGCCAAAGCAACACGGAATAGGCATCGTGGGACAACTTCCAGCCGGCCAGCTCACTGAACGTAAACTGCATGAAGTACGGCACCCAGCATATCACAAAGCAGCCCATGACGACGGCGAGAACTTTCGTCGCTTTGTGCTCGTCAACAGCGGATCTGTTCTTGCTGCCTTCCCCACGGTTGAGGTTGACGTTCAGGGCGTTGATTTTGCGAGCCTGTTCTCTTGCTATCAGCAGCACCCGTATGTAGATGACACACATGACGATAAGCGGTAAGAAGAACAGTAAGATGCCATCAATGAGGCTGAAAACGAGATTGGTAGCGAGTCCGCATTGGTACTTGTTGTCGTAGTTCTGGACTTCGCCGTTGCTGGTATTCCAGCCTACATGAACAGGTATGAACGATATGAGCAGCGATATCAGCCACAGCACAAGGATGAAAATCATCGCTTTCGTTCTTGTCATTCGCTCGTGGTACGAAAACGGGTCGGAGATGGCAAGATATCGGTCCACGCTGATGGCGAAAAGACTCAACATAGAGGCCGTGCACAAAAACACGTCGGAAGCGACGTAGATATTGCAAAAGACTACACCAAGGTCCCACACTCGCCTGAGTTCGTAGATGGCACTGAACGGGAGAACAGTGATGCCGAGAAGGGTGTCAGCTATCGCCAGCGAGGTGATGAAGTAGTTGCTAACGTTCCGAAGTTTGCGATTTGTGAGCGGTGAAAGGATGACCAGGATATTGCCGAAGACAGTCCACACACAGATGAGGAACAGTATAATACCGATCACAGAGAGGGCGGCATCAGATCGGCCGTTCCAAACCCCGGCGTACGGATCGGGTGCGGCCGTTGTAACGCTGCTGTTATTGCTCGCCATGATCACCCGGCAACTAGGAGTCTATGTCACGTAAACGCTTTGTGGATGGTCAGATTTCACGACAACCGGAGAAGTTGCACTGAGGCGTCTCAATATGACTGACGAAGTCACTGTAAAGTGACAGACAACGGCCAGGGGTTACTTCATTCCGATGATGTTCTATGCGCTCGGGGTAACTAGTATATCGGCCATCCAATCAGTAACTTGGTCCTTCCAAAAAAAATCCCGCCGGTCCCTGAAGAAAAAAACAAAAACAACAACACCGTTACAATATAGTATGGTGAAAGCTCACAATGGAAAGAACGGTAATTACTCTGTGTTAAATTCAAAAGACTGATTTGTAAGGTATGCAGTGGCAGACAAAGATTAAAGAGACAGTGATCGCATTTTACTGTACAAAATGTGTACAAAGTGAAGACACATCCCCAGGGCATCGTTGCCTGTAACATAATGGGATCTTTTTGAGAAAGTGTCTCTCTCGCCCTAAGAAGTCTCCACCACGTAATAAGACAACACTCTCTACAAACCGCACAAGTGAATTATTGACGTACTGCTCGAAGATCGATTTCTTGCAAAGCTGTACGTCAGAGTGGGAGTGTGGCAGACAGGAGTCGTGTATTGGCGCATAAGGTACAAGTGTGAATCCCACATGTACGTAACCGTAGTGAAACTAGACCAGCATCACCTGTTATAACTTGAAAGTTGATAAAAAAGATAGCGCGCTTTTGTCATGACACACGGTATTGTGGGCAGTGGCGAACACTGATAACATGATCATAAAAGAGTTTTCGCGACAGAAAAATAATTAAAAAGATAATTTTAGTTGTAATTGAAATTGAGCCTAGAGTATGGCTTTGTAAAGCAGCATCAGGTCTAGAACATATTCCAGACGGCTTGCAGATGGTTAATTATTTCTGTCTGTCCTTTATATTTAACAAAGCAGTAATGTGCAAATCGCTTAGCTCTACTCTGCAAGCAAGAATTATAGAAACAACAAATTTAAGTTCGCAATTTACTATGAACCAAAAGCTAACTCTAGCGCAAGTAATGACGACCGAAGAAAAGATATAGTTAAGAAATGCACGATTCCTCTACGTGAGACCCTTGTGGTTGTTAATTATTCCCGTTCATTAAACAAACGATCGCACGGTTCAGCCTTTTAGTTCTATGCTTTGCAAATGATATGGTTTCGGAAGCCGATGATGAAACAAACTGACACAAGAAAACAGACGCAAACTTTGGTAGACAAATAAAACGCGAAAACAAAAACTTACGGGCGGTCAGCATTGACTGTAGAGGCCGTCGTAAAGCAGAAGGTGCAGTGACTATTGGCCACCTTTCCGTGTTTGAAGTGAGGGCGACATATCCTCTCATTGCGCAGAATCAGTACACTTTCCCGGGGGGAAAGGGGCGTTTACACGCGACATGATTTGTTAGCGTTCCTGGGAGAGACGTGTATTCTTATCAAAGCTGACGTATGACAACGTAATGCTTTCGTCACAAAATACTTCCGTCACTTTCTGTCTTGTGCGTGCTGGCTCAGAAAGAGTAATTTTCACTTGTGCCAAAAACTGAAGTAAATACTCATTGGTTGGTTGGTTGGTTGGTAGCCAACATCGTTGTGATAGCACATAGTGTATGATGGACACTCGCGGTTCGAAAGTACTTGAACTATTATTGAGAACTAAAGCGGCCAATTTCTATCACCATCTTGAAAGGGTGAATATACTTTGAGCAGATTTCCGTTTCATTCGTTAAAACGACGGTTTATCTTCTTACATTGTAATTATGGTCATTGACTGTCTCCAGGGTTTACGAGACGCGTTTTTGTCTTTTTTTAATATATTACGTTTTGCATCCTCCAAGTTAGCCATACAAGTACCAGCGTGAAATGAACTGTGCCGGCACTCATGTTAGTTGCTTTGACTATACCCTGAATGAAGGGGCATTACGCCATCTCAATAAATAGGGTGTATACATTACACACGTATTGGAAATTTAATAACAAAACCAGCGAGATGAAATCTATACAACTTCGTTCTTTTATTTCATTAGCCCGTAGTGTGAATGCACAAGTTCAGTCAATTAACCCCGTCAAACAAATTGCTCGATGTGCATGCATGCGCAGATATGAATCAATTTGATTGAAATCAACCGATTTGTTGAGAAGGCAGATTTTAATTAAAACGAATCGGTTCTGATTATTAAAATGGCATTTCGTGGCACGTCCACTGACCACGCTATCATTAGTTGTTACACAAACGTACATGGTCGGGTTGATCATGAAATCGTCACAGAAACGACGTATTTTAAAATTTTGACGACCATCTGGGGCTCTTTGGAGTCAACTCATAAGATGGCCACACTTTGACAAGGTCAACAACATATTGATGCAAAAGCCAATATGACGATGCACGTGAACTGGGAATATTTTTAGCTTCATAAATCAGCAAGGTTTAATTTCAATGACTGCTGAACGTGATTCAAGTCGTGAGTCACGCTGCAATGTCATCCGCTTACCACAATCGTGATCGCATAGAGAAAAGTTGATAGACAAATATAACGACAATCTGAATCGTTTATGCTTAAACTCATTGAAGTCAGATGTCTTTGTACTCTACAGTTTTATGAATTTGATCGATGGAAAGAAACCTCCGAGCATCAACACAGCATATCAAAAATGTAAACAGTTGCCGAATCAAAATCGTCATTGAAACCACGCCAGATGTTTTGGTACAATGTAGCACTGATCTATACTAGAGGTAAATGAATTGTAACCTCAGCAACGCAAAGAAAAGGTCCGTTCAGTCTAGAGATCAACACATGTCGAGGCATGGCTAGATTTCAAAGTCCCGAAGTAATAGAAAAACGGAAATTGTTTTTCTTTACACACTGGCAGCTAGTCCATCTTCTTATAATTAATGACATCATTCTGAAAAGTTGTCGCACGTCTCTTCATTCTACATTTAATATCCAACTGTGCGTAAGTTCCTCTACTACAAGGTGCATTTATTCTAAATTTCTTTAGTTCTCAAACGGTCCAGTAGTTGTCACTTTTGATGAACTTTTCACTACTTTTGTTTTGCACGGCAATTACTCTTGTCCTACTTCCAAAAACACACTGAAACACCGATTGTTTATGTCCATAAAACGTCTACACGTGTAGAATGCATTGTTATTGTGTCCATTTCAATACTGGTCCGGACAAGAATTCACTTGTCAACAAGAACAATGAAGTTAGCACATGTCCGGTCTAGGTTGACACGCTGAATACTGTGTATCTCAGCATGCTTCGGGGAGTAGAACAAGAAACTGCACTTTACATTGAAAACAAACAAAGTGAAAAAAATTATCAAAATTTATCAAAAATCCTTTTTTTCGATTCAGTGTTTGATGATACAAATATTATATATTCTTTTTCCCTATCATTTTTCTCTTATTGTCCACTGAAATTAAATATGGCATTAAAATTGCCTTCTGATATAACTCTTGAAACGGTATGTCAGTACACTACAAAGTCTTACATTGTGACGTCACTCGTTCACGCGCTTGAAGTTGCGCAGTAACGCGTACGCACACGGGTCCACATTCTGTAAAGAGTATATGGACATATGGCTGTCTGACTGTCTGACAGACACCATGCAATACTATGATGTGAAAAAAGAAGACCTCTTCCCTTTAAAGAGCCAGTATCAGTTACTTTTGATGAGTTTTTACAATTTTTGTTCTGGTCGATTACAGTTTCTTGTGCTACTCCTCAAAGCATATTGGGATATACAGCATTCAGCTTGTCATATCAGCCTGTACATGAGTAAACTACATTGTTATTGTTTACAAGTGAATTCTAGTCCGGACTAGAATTCAAATGTAAACAATAATGATACATTCTACACTTATAGACGCAATATTGGCAAGATACATAGAGGGTTTTTATAGTGAGCCTAGCATTTATACATGCTATGTTGATAAGCTGATAAGGGGATGTTGCAACGTGTTTTGGGGAGTAGAACTTTCAAATGTCATCAAACACGAAAACAGTGAAAAGTCATCAAGAGTTACACTGTGGCCCTTAAACGCGTATGAAAGAAATTGTGCAGTTCGTTAATCCGTAATGTATAAAGGCTCTCCCTCAACGGCCTATGCATGATGTTAACATTTCAAATGTTATCGTCATTGGTGGTTATTGCAGAGAACGGCAGTTGCGTCGATGCAACCGTAGCAAGCTTCATATCAGAACCTCGCATAGAAAATGTATTGCTCCATAATGTGAATTCTGAAGAGTGCCTGGGAAATCGGTTTTTTCTATGATTCCTTTATATTCGACCATAAATGCGCGTGAAATATAATTACCACACTTGAATTTAAGTGCGCCCATTGTGCTGGCAATATGCTAAAATTGTTACCTTGCCGAGAAACACCCGCGATTTAATCGAAGGAAAATATGAAAGCGGTTGCAGAGACACCGTGAATGATTGTTGAAATGAACAATAGAACCATTTTGAAGCGTTACTTTGCTCCGTGAGCGTATTGGCTAGGACTTGTAATTGAATAGGTATTCGTGCCCTTACAATAACATATTGCTTTTAATAAAAATTATACAGGCTGAGTGAATTTGTTGTTTCTTGTTTTCAAACTAAATACATCACCACTGCTTTAAAGTTGATCATTAATTGAATCTTACAGACAAGTCAACATTGTGACCAGTGCAAGGTGTGCGTCCGACAAAGAGGCGGCTTCTCTGGGAAATTTAAACGTCAGCACTAATCGGTCACGATCAGCGGCCGGGAACGGTCAAACGAATCCACACTTCAACTTCATACTTGGCTGTGCGATAATACAAGACGTATATGCATGGTATGTGCACGTGTTCACAGTGTGCACTCCTTAGCTAAGCAAAGACATGCTTACCAATTTCCAGTTTTGGGGAAATTCACTCAGTTCGACGCATACATGAAGTTATACTGGAAGCTAGGACGCGCGCACTCAACGAGAAAGTGCCGTAACCTACCTGCAGAGCTGAATGCAATTTCAACTCAGTTCTCGAAAAGCTTCTCGTCGGAACTGAAAGTGACACGTAATCGATTCGATGAACCACTAGCTGACGACACGCACGGCAAAATATGTTTTACTTGACTAACCAAGCGGCACTATGTGACCCATCAAGACCCTCCATCGTGTCGTTAAAAACCTGTCAGCTAATTGGTTTGCATATTACATATACATAATGACATTTTCAGGAAGAGATTTTCATTGGATGAAGAGTTTTGCACTTTGAACAATACAACGCAGTTCGTGACACAGGGTTGCTTTGAGTGTTGTCATCTATTATTTTGTATGGTCAGTAATAAATTAATGTCAAAAATATCTTGAATAAATTGTTGTCGAGAAACATGACATTCGACACATATCATTACGAATATGAAATCGATCTAGCCATGTTTCAGACTCGTTCAATTGAATCTGACAGGCGCATACTACAAATCGATCTTTATCAAAATAGGTAGTACCCCCAGTAGAGATGCAAGTGATGATTCTACTCGCCTTCTCATAATATCCATGAACGCTTCACTTCATCATTGGATATAAGAAATTGTACTCGTGGTGTATCCAGGTGCTATGGATATTCAACACGGATAATTTAACGGCCGGACGAGCAACCGATCTGACTGCCTATGTGACGTATATGATATATAGCTGAATGATCACATGTACATGTGTATCTATATATATATATATATATATATATATATATATATATATATATATATATATATATATATATATACACACAAGTACAAAGTATTATTATTATTTTTAACGCTCTGCTTTTAACATAGAGCACTTTAATTTCCAACAAGGACATCTGTGTGTGTGTATATATATATATATATATATATATATATATATATATATATATATATATATATATATATATATATATATATATATCCATATATATATATATATATATATATCCTAAGGAGATCCATCCCGTTACGTATCTTACCCCCATACAATGACACAATAAGTGTACAGTTACCACTTGGTTCCAAACATTCCTTAAGTCGGAATTCATGATAGGAGTTCCGACTGATCTTTTTTTCGAACTCAGCGACAACTGGACATTCACTGTTGTTGTATTCCGCTAATTGCATGGCTATTCACAACACAAAATTTTCCACAGTGTTGCGTGAAATTTTATGACTTAAATGACCTTGCTCCTCGATTAATTATGGCCACGATGGCATTTCCATGGCAACATGAGCAGACCTCGCCATAGGAAGATGGTCGTGTTTGTTAACATCAGAAAAGCTATCTAAGCTGTTTGGAAGTCCGCTACGTAATTGTTTAAATTGCTTCATTTACATATACATCTAGTGGCCTATTTAAATTATTTCCAATGCAAAGTTAAAAAAATGTGAGGAAAAACAGAAAATCTGAAAACCTAGATTGAAAAATTTAATTTAAAAATGGGTTCTCAGAAAAGTCAATAGTCATATGAAAATGGAAAAGATAATAAAATTGCTCTGAAAAATGGTAATTTCGAGCCGGAATACTATGGCAGGATCACGTCACGATTTGAATAAATCGATGAGTTTGCTTTCATGTCATTGATTGCGTCTGGAGTATTCTCAAAGGCATATGTGTATTATTTATTTTCGATCGGAAACAGTAAATTGGCGTTTGTCTACCCCTACTGACATGCTGTACGAGTACTTAATGTGAGGTCAACTACAAAGTTATTCTTGTATGTGTTTCTGAGGGGCATGGTTATCAATTACATCTTGATGTTTGATAGTCATGATGGCACGCTTCAGTTTAGTGAAGTAGACTCGTAACTTAACTTGTGTGAAGTTCTTGTGCAATTGATTCTGGTTCAAGAACATGACAGGGTCGCCTGTCAGCTCTGTCAGCGTCAATAGACAGAGATTAATGGCTGTCACGTTCTCGAGTGTTTCCTTGTCGACTCTTTCCAGTGGGACCTCATGTGCGATCGACTGTAGACAAGACACGTCACGGAGACAGGGTCACGGGAGGGATTTGTGGGTAATATAACAGACAAGAACGCGCACTGCTGTTACCGAAGGCGATCGAAAGTGCAATGTACTTTCGCTGGTTCAACACGCCGCCCGTGTTCCCACGGACATTGCTCATGGCCATAAAGCCGTACAACTAAATTAGTGTTTCTAAAGAAAGAAACCTAACAAGTGTGGAATTACAAACATTTGTTAAATCGTGAGTCCTGGCGTTTTCGATGTCCCCTCGTAAATCTAGGCAGATTTGGTGTTGAAACATATTTTGAATGGAAAAAACCAAGACTTTTTATTATACGTGTAAACTCTACTTGAATAAGTGAGGGTCTATCGTTGACAATGCAGTCCCTCTGTAAATAATGGGTGTTTCTTTCGACGGAGCTCTAAGATAACACATGTCGGGGGGCAGTTTCTACATGGTATGCTTTTGACGAATATTGGACAAGGAACAAGAGTAGTTTATCTGTCTTTGACTAAAAGCAATATACGTTAAACTTTGTTTACTTATCATACTTATGATCTCTTTCCGTCCCACTTTGAAGACTCATAAGACATATTCAGAACATTGAGTCCCGAACCCGGGGAGTAGGTGGGAGACACTTAAACTGTCACTGGCGGGGTCACTATCGCTAGGGCTGTCTACAGACAGATTTCAAGATCACGCCATCAGAATAGGTTTGCTAAAATGTGCAGTTGAAACGACTGGTTCAGTATTCGTTGATACATTTTCTATGATAAAATGAATAGATCATTCAAAAGAAATGTTGAGGAGTAAAAATATAGACCCCTAAATATTGAGATACATTATTATAGCGTGGAATTACATTTTCTGTGCTGATTTTATAGTGAATCAAGCGTGTTGCTGGTTTGGATGTAAGAACATGTTTATAACTGACTAGTTTGTGATAAACTAATGAACTCTCAAAGGCGAAGTATGAAGCATCTCGTCTTGTGTTGCATCGAAATCCCCCTTTTGATGGAGATGCCTCAAAATTGGCAGTTTTTGTCCAAGTGCTTTAAACTGTTCTATTGTGTCGGTTACTTCAAAAAACTAAAAGAAGTGTATTCAGGCGCATGACATAGTTCTGCAAAAAGGGCACGACAACGCGACTGATGAACTCGAGAATCAAAATCTACAATAAGAAACGAGACATAGTTGTGTTCGTAAACTGCCACTCATATTCATTTGTATTGCGTTGAAATTCGCAAAACTTACACCGCTATTGGTACATGATGCACCCCTACCAATAAACACATGTTGCCGCGGCCTTTCATAAGTACTGTTTTTCTATTCACGAAAATTTATGACGGTCCTTTGGGACGCACGTGACAGTACTAAATCACACGATGTATTTGCCAAGAACACGAGCATGATATTGTATTGCAAAAAGCGTGAAAGGGGAGTTTGACCGACAATTTTATCCGCACACCGTACGCTCTGAACAGTCTCGATTTTCACCATCACCCGAGAAACTAATGAATGTGTGCTAATTTCATTTTTCGAGCAAAGATTATTTGTGTCCGAAGTCTTAGACAGGCCTTTGAGCAAAGATTATTTGTGACCACAAAAGTGTGGTTGTTTCACTAACAATTCACTACACACACGTGTTTATTCAACAACTATTTTCATATACCGCAATTTCATCTGTAAACGTATTCGTTGCATGCACGTATTCGTTGCATGCAAACATTATGACCGGATATAGGAAATCGGAATCTCTATATTTGAAAAAATGTCCGAAAAGCATAACGGCTCCCGGAATTCTGGAGACCAGACATGATGTTACTCGACAGAGGCATTAGAAGAGTTCGTGTGGGAGAGGTCCCACTATTTTCGAAGAAACCTTTGTAGTATAGAAGTAGAAAACGCTGCATTGTAGTCAGGCCCTAAATGACACCAATGGACCTACTTTCTTCCTTGTGATACTGCAGCAGCGTATCAGCCCGGCATATAAGGCTCTTTCATTAACACGCGTTAAACTGAGATGTGCCCTCCGGGCTAAAATAACCAGACGAAATTGATATTCATGTTGACACATTACAAGAATGATGATAGCTCATAAATCTGACAGTCTTAGACCTATCTCTACTTTGGTTACTTTTGGATCACGACGCCTTCTTTAACGTAGAATGCGCCTCGGGGACAGATATTCAGACTTTCGAATTGTTACAAGATGGTCTACCACTTGTGTGGGCTCATTTTAAAGCTTGTGGACTAAATGAAGTTTTGCTCTTTTTATTTATTTTTTGTTAAAATCGAAAATTACATTTTTCACGTAATGGCAACACATGGGATGGCGGCCATTTTGAATTTCAAGTTATAAAATTTGTTTCTCTAACCAAAATTTGTACGGAGACTCTGGTTTTCATGTTTGATTTTGAAAGAAAATGGTTTAACTTTCTTTCATTAAAGTTTGAGCAAAAGTTATCAGTTTCGAGACGTGTTCAATTTAAATCCAATTTACTTATTTTATTGTAATCAGAAAAAAGACAGACGCACTTGTTGTATTGAATTTTCCCATCTGGACCTGGCGATAATTTTTGGACTCTAAATTCATCCAATCCCCTGAAACCGAAAGATCTGCAACCTAGCTACATTATCGTATTATAAGTGTACTTTATTGACATCATTACTATTCACATGTTAAATACACTCGTCTTTTATCGTTTATTACAATATTTCCTAAAGATGATGTTCCTCATGATCTTTTAAAACACCTGCTATAACATTTATAAAGCCTGATGCAAATGAAGCATTGTGACGCAATTTTGTTGACCGTCTGCAAAGTTTTAACCTTAGGAAAGACATGATATCGAAAATGATACGGCGATTTCTGTGTAACTGAATGAAAGCCACTAAAACAAGCAGTTCGCGGTTCGAAATTCTGCAGCCGGTCCGATGCTTGTTCTTGAAGGTGGGAGTCAAGTGACTGACTCGTCCCTGGACAACAGTTGACATAAAGGCAATATTTTCTCAAATAAATCGACGGTGATTGATTGAAGAACTATATAAATAAATTCTCTGGCACTCTTGACAATGTGGCACGACATGTTTTTATTGCTATGGGGGTCCAACTCGTGTACATAGTCCGTCTAACATTGAACGTCGTCTTTCATCCATGCGTCAGATAATGATCGTGTCTATCAGCAGTGACAATGATATCACAAGAAAATATTTCAAAACGAAAACAAATCAGACACGCTTCAAATCGTCACATGGGTGGTATTCTGATATCTATAGCTACAAAGTGTGTCCACGGCCATTCTCCTAATTATAATGAGTTTCTCGTCGTGCCACAGGGAACGTTGGGATGTCGGTATTATAAAACTGATATGTTCTATATTGAAGAAGACGTTGTGAAATATGAACCGTTAGACTACAGAGACCAACCTGATACGAAGGCGGGGGTGGGGAAGAGCAGAGCGTGGGGGAACTGTGATGACGTAATTGTAAATGAAGAAATCGTGATATTTAATTATCTATACTGTAAATACTGACATGAGTGGTAGAAATTTTCTTCAAATGTTAGAACCAAAATGTCGGGGTAAAGTCGTGAGCCAATCGGAGTTGTTAAAATTGTGCATGTGTCATCACTTTCATTATTCAAATGGTGCAGCTGAGGCCATTTCATAGCAAGAGAGTTACAAGACTGAGTGTACAAGTAAACTCCGTCGCTGAGTGTAAACTTTATAGTAACTTCACTGACAATACAACATCTGACGATATTGAGCAGGGACATTCTCGGGCTTTGGCAGTGCTTGTATCTGTCGATTTTGAACAAGGTCCTTGTTGCAACGTATTTCGAAAGTTCTGCGACCCATTTCCAACTTTTAGCAATACGGATCGGCAGAATATTCGTTCAGGTTGAAACAACTTAAGTGCTCGTAAGGGAGCAACCAAACCACATGTCAGCTCCTTTGGGAATTTTGCATCAAACATATAAGAAATAAATGCTTGAAACTTTGAAATAACCGTCAATATCAAGTGGTATATATTTCCGTGTACCCTTTGACTAAAAGCCTGGAAATCTTTTCCGGAGTGACTACAAAATGTAGTAGGTTTTTAACTTGAATACAATCTTTCAATCTGGCAATAAAGTTGATCACCTGTACTTTGGGATTTCCTGAACCACCCCCCCCCCCCCTCCTTCCCATTTTGAAGTGCGCCCTCGCACCTTGTAACTGTTTAGCTATGGCGACACGCGGGAGAACGTGAAATAACAGAGTGAACAGGGTGGCACCTGCGGGGTACCAGTACACTGTTCGGTAATGTTGGCAAAACTCTCTACAATCATATTAAACAGTGAGGATTCAACACACTCTTGCGGCATGCAGCCAGTAGATAGCTCTGCGTAAAGCGTGTTATATGTCGCCCGTATTAAGTCCAACGACAGCAATCCACTAGGCGATAAAGATGTATCAATCTTCAGAGGAAATTGTACATAAGAGTGCGGAATAGGTCAATGTTCTCCCCAAGGTTTAATCACGATATTGTGCTTATTTTCATGATTAAATTCACTTGATTCTATATGATTATCTTTCGATGATACACGGACAAACACGATATAAAAACACCGGTTTTGGCCAGGGTCATCTTTTACAAGGAACTTTGATCACATAACATTTCAAAAGACGTATCGACGCTGAGATCAAATTTCCGTATTAACGTTATGATCTGACATCGCACACTTGGTCCCAAAACGAATTATGCAGAAAGCAATCATACATGGACGAGTAGTTCTGAAATCACACCGACGAAACTTGGTTATCTTCTGATATATCGGCTGATTAAACTGTCCTGACGATTAAATCGTTAGTAATAATTACACTAATGACTATGTTTTCGAAATTGCACGTCTACCTGAATCCAGCTACTATGTTTTAGCAAAGAATAAACATCGGCCGCTCTGATGAACAGAATGAGCTGGGTATTTGCAGAGCTTTCATCCGATAACTGCTGCAGAGATCACCAAAATTCAACCATAATGCGCGCAGTCGAACACATGTGGGTGTGAGAAAAATGGCAACTCTATGAGCAAACTGAACCGTTTTCGACGAAGTACTGAGCTTACTGAAAGAGATGTACTCTTGTGCGTTTACCCTATTCTCCACAAACAAACCCGTCTGTTTGCCTACCCTGTGAACAGTGTTTTATGCCACCACCACTTAGCTAAATGAAATGACCTCCAACAAACGAGAATCTTGATTTAAACAAATGTGGATGTGAACCTGGTTGGTCTACATTGATAAAAATATTCTTTGTTTATTTGTAGCCTTCCATTGTTGTTTCGACCCATATCTCTTTCTAATACTTCATTTAACACAGTATATTTTCAAAGTAAAGTCAAGTAAAGTCATTTTCATATGTTCGTTGTACCGGACTGTCAAGTAAAAGCAAAGTTTACAGATTTCGATACGCCGTAACATGAAATGTATAACACCATGAATGAAATCCATGGCAAGAGAATGGGTAATAACACACGATAAACACTGGATAGCTTTGATACGTGAAGAACTGAACCGGGGACAGCCATTCGGTATAACACAGCGCCCTCACGAAGAAGAAATTAAACCGTAGCCCTTCAGGCGATTTCACTCCCAAGTCTATAATTACATTCGACGACAAGACTATGCACTTAAACTGCGTGCGGAGGGACTACACACGTGGAAAGACTTAAAGCACCTTAATTTGCTCGATACAACTGCACACATTTCACATTTTATCATATTTCCCAAACGTAACAGGCCACTACTCATTGGTATTCGTTTTCATGCAAACTGACAGTCTGAGACTACACAGGCTGGTGGCACCGACCATCTCGGCTCCCAACGACTCCTGCATGGCAACAATACAAACGATACACCAAAGAATATCAGAGTCTGTAATTGCGGTCACAAAGATCAGGGACATTTCGACACCGAGAGATTAAAAACATCACATTTGACACAGTCACTTCAGCCGACCTTGCCATCAACGAACTCAACCAATGCGTAATGCAACCCGAGATGATGAAATACCAAAATGGGTAACATTATCAATGGCGGGCAAAATTTAACGCCTACAAGAGTAAATGGCATACCCAACGCCCTCTTATAATAAATATGTCGAGGAAAAAGTATGATAACATGTCCCGGAGGACATGATGGATATCTCTGTGAGACTGCGCGAGACGACGTTGGACGGAGCGATCAATGGCATCATCGTTAAGTAAATGCTGCAACAAATACGTTTCGGACACTGGGTTATTTTGTCTTCGAGAAACCTACTGTAGAATTGATCAATATGTAGAATTATCTAAAAATACATAAAAGGTGATTTGTTTCCGCACCGGGTGTTACGTCCACTGAACTAAATGACACGAATACAAATCACAGATAGTAGACTTCTTGTGACCGACCGACATTCTCCAGATGGAAATTTTAAAAAATGTCGAGAAATAAATCTCGGGTGTATCAATTGTACCTATTACAAGACTTGGATTTAGAAAATGTATAACTGTATTAGCTGTCCACACTGATTTGTGCGTTTTCCCATAATTTTCAAACACTGGCTGTTCGATTCAGCAGCTGCGTAACCTTTTCACAAAGCAAGAGAGTTTATTGTTATACTGGGCATGAACGCACTAGAGATGTTTTCCAAAGTTTCAGTGTACAATACAGGGGAATATTTCATGGTCAAAGCCATTGTTGATATCTCAATTTTGGATTTCCGAATTCATACAATTACCAAGGCAACGGTTAGGCGTAGAAAACGACAGTTGAACAACCTTTCCGGGCAATTCTGATGCAAAACCGAGTAACTTGGTTGGAGGGATGGAGAATTTCTTAAGTCAGCGGTAAAATATTTAATGGCTAAACTTTTGGACCCTAGTGACGTAACCTTTCTGAATCAATGGAGATATCGATAATGGAATAGCTGGCAACACTTTGATTTTGAGACCAGTGACGACTACGTGTCGGTATTTTGTAGATATTCGATGACATCCCCGTGGTACAGAAAAATGCAAGTAAATCAAAGCAAGACTGATTACATTTTACTGGGAAAGTACCATCTGTTTACACAATTAAGACGTGAATCTACGAGAAGTATGGAGTCGCCACCGTAAAGCAGAAATAACACGACAATAACATTAGAAGGGGTTAACTTGTTCCGGAAAAAGTGTCTCATCGGACAAAAGATCTGACATGTAAGAGATAAAGATGTAATATCGAGGTGCATGATGGGGCATCGCGAGTCTGTTTGTCTCTGATGAACTGCAAATCAAATATGACACTATACATTGTATCGGCAAGAACACAAATTTCAAAAAAGCAAACATGAGAAACATCGGAAAGGTTCGTTAAGTATTCAGTACATATAGATAGAGAATATGTAGATATAAAACGTCTATCTATTCATCTTGTATGGAACCTCGTTACTTCGACTGAATGTCAGATAAATTGAATGTGATTATGTTGAAAGGGTGCAGGATATATTCCTTGCGTGCACATAGAAGAGTTATGTTGTCCAAGACTGGTAAACAAATTCAGAACCCAAGAAAAATGCCAGAATTTTTCCGACCGTCCGTCTTTTCTTAACGACCTAGGCTCATGTTGCACACCGCGAAATGGAATCCGTCAAAAATGCCTCCCTCCGCCCTCACAGTCAGCAGTTCAAAATTGGTCTGTGTGAGCCCATCGTGGAACATTATACGAATGGATGCAACGATAATTTATCATGAGAAAAGCGAGATGCTGGTTGTGTGTCTGATAGAATACAATATATACAATCCGTGCTTTCGATTGTGAGGACTGCCTCATGCCCCTGGTTTCCTCTTGTCCTCGAGTATGCGCGAAGGAAAGTTCACTAAACTTTTTTGGTGTGTGACAAAGTCACTCATTATACCTGAACACTTACTGAATACTCAAGCATGAACTAGCTGATTCAAGAAGGCGTGGGGTTGTACACGCAGTTTGATCAAAGACAGAGTAAATTTATTCTGACATTAATGATACAATGGAAATAAACGATGAATTCTTTAAACACGGGAATTGATGTATTTTCATACCGAATAGTGGCCATTACCTCTGCTATGATATTTTTATATTTCATAACGGCATTAAATAAAATGCGCGACGCGACACATCAAAGGCAGTTTCTCATTCTATTAGGCATTAAAATACATATTATGCCGTATACAAGTTTTAGCGTACATGCAAAATGATTCTCATATTCGATTCCATTTCGACAAATTATATCGGCGCATCAAATATGTGTAATGCTCAAGATACCTTTGTTCTTATACCGAAATGGTCTACATCTCAATGGCTTTGTTGCAATGAAAAGACTTGAAGCGGAGTCCCACCGCAGTAATAATTATTATCCGAGTCCCAACTAATCGCAGATTTTAATAAGGAATCTGCGTTACCTAGGGTTGTCGCTATTATTAATATTGCACAATTTGTGTACTAATTTGATTGCTTTCAATTGTAGAGACAATGGCCGTCATTTTCGGTAATATTTTCAATTTTGTTACTGAATATAAGTACAGTTTGTTCCTCTGCACCCAGAAGTATGTTGTAATACAAAGTATACGCCTTGCCAACACAGTCCATTCTGTCTCTTGTTCCCGTCTGTATTCAAAACTGAACAATACGCACCAACTATTTCTGATCCAGACTAGAATTCACTCCAATCTCAACAATATTAAAGTACTGGAAATCACTCACACACGCAGGCTATGTCGACAAGCTGATTATTTCGCCATGAAGTGGAAGGTAGCAAATTTAAACTGTGATTTAAATACACTACAAAATAAATGAAATACATAAAAACAATCCAACAAAGGGAGCATTATGGACCGAATGCATTTTTTTAAGTTGAGAAAGTTTGACAAGTTTCGTAGACTAAATGTTTGTACTTTCCCGTTGCCAGATGAATACTCCTGGGAAAGACCTTTGGTTTTTCTCCTTTTAAAATACTAAAACTGATGTTTTCCAATCTAAACAACTGCAGCAGTACTTCTGACAATAACAAACTTATTTGCATGTGTTAATTGTTGCACGTTCCAGTGCTGGTACACTGCTGATAGGTACGTTTTTACCACTTGATGTTGTCGACATCACAGGATATTAAAATACTTGCATCACAGCAGGTAGTTAATGTAAATAATTTGAGTGGAACCGAGCTAAATATTTCTCATATGCTTCCAAGAGACCTCACTGTTGACTTTCGTGGTAACTCAACCGAAGGCATACCAAGTATGACTAACAGTTTCGTTGCATGTATAGCCAAGTTTCCACAAGGATCTATTGATTTTACATATAAGACAAAGGGTTTGCAGTAAGCAGTCTTACCTTACAAATACTCGAGTTGCGCCTAGGCAATGTACTCAGCAGTGGTGGCTGATTTTGAACACCGCCAGCTTCGACTGTTCAGATGGGTCTGAAAAACACAAGCCAAGCAAGTCTGTATATGAACAAAAATAACATGAAGTGCTATAAGTGAGTCCCGAGAAAATTCCTCACACTTCCGGGAGAGGTATTAATAATCTGCCGGGTGTGTGACCTTGATACCAACAAGCCGTACACAGCCTTAGGTAGTTAACAGGTCACAGAGGGCTTGCTTTTAAACAGACGGGATAATATGTTAAAAAATATTGCACACGCTGGGTGTGTGTCCGCAATCACGTGATAAGCTTATTCATAGGGCAAGGGGTAAGTGAGGTTCCGAAGGCCACACAAAAACCTAAAATATTTTGCTGAAAAAAAAGTTTTGAGATATCAGAGTCAACAAGTATATTGGTATAAAATTCAAGAAGAATCAAGTGAACCGAGAAAGTCGAACGCACCAACCAAACATTCAAAACATGTGGCCAGTGTAAAGCGTGTTTCAGCTTTATCTGACCCCGGGCTGCTCTCGATGGGACGCTATCGGGGAGCACGCACCAATTCTGATGCCGTACGACTGATAGAAAGGAAACAATTATCAGAATATAGTATGAGACGATACGTTTCTGATATTACAAAGAGAAAGGATTATCGTCCGTCGACCTCCAAGAATGTTTATGCCCTCACATTTGTTCAATGACCCCATTAACGCACGATTTATCTGTGAACAACAGATATCGGGTATGCGACGAGCTAAAACTTCCCTACACCTCTGCTCTAGTTAGCTCATAAATTTAATTTTGACTGCATTGTTTATTTTCGACGCGTAGATAAAATACAACCGCATACTTCGCAAGTTTTTCGTCGCTAAATCTTCATGTTCCGTAAACATTTTCACGCATTCATCCTTGTTTGCGTAACGACTTGGACATTAAGTGCCACCGCAGCCTTCTCCATCTCGCTTCAAATGGAAATTGCATGTAACCCTTGACCTAATGTTTTCTAGCATGCTAATGCCAAAGATACCCCACTGCATACAGGTTTTTCAACTCGATAACATAGCCGTAGAGCAGTTGGTAAACAGAGGCGTGTCATGAGAGAATGAACCAATCATCTGTACCCAAGATTTCCTTCTTTGACTGTTTGTGTGTTATTTAGGTTGGTTGTTAACATTTTTAATAGTTTTGTTCAGTAAAATAAATGCATTTTTCATTCTTTTTAGAGTATATTATGTAGCAAAGCATCATAAAAATAGTCAGGACTAACACTCAGTTGTCAAAAGTTATACTCAACATTATACATGTAAACATGTAGGCTGCGTTGAAATATTAAACGCTGGGCAGTTCGACATAATTTTTGGACTTGAACATGGAACTGTGCCATTCCGATAAATTACTTGGAAGGTTACGGCTGGTGGACTTTAAGCCCATGTTCAACTTTAAACGCAACAAATCTCCGGCATTTGCAAGTATTTCGGGACCATGTGTAGTGACCAGTCCGGATCATTGCGTGTGGATTTTTATTTTGGCAAATATTATAGTGATTCGCGCATACCACAAGAAGCCTCGAAGATCAAACTATTTAAATATGTCCAGTCTCCGCTCAAATTAGCCGCTCAAATTAGCGTAACCGACAGTCTACATTTTTCCATAAATAAGAGATATACGGCTCCATTGATTTATGGAAAATGCTTGAAACATGAGACACTCACTGGTCAAGGAAACACCTTATCAGCATTGAAGTGGGATTACTCACTCATCCATATTGATACATATTTTGAAAGCGACCCGTTGGTCGACCACCGTATTTCGTCAAAAACAACTTATATCTCTCGTATCCAGACGCCGTTTATGCGATTCTCGAAGCATTTCACGCACTATGTAACAGCGCTGCTGAAATACCAATCGACAAAATTGGAAGCATAAGTGGTTTCCAGCAGACGAGCGAGGGTGGCTAAGAGCGCCCAGGGAATCGCCATGGGCTGATATCGACTTAAGTCTGTATTCTGTTGACGTGAAAACTTTCCACGCCGATGAAAATAGCTATTAGTTCACGCCTTGTAAATTGATCGTGGCATATACCAACGAGTAAAGCATAACTCCAGCCCCCGTATTACATAAACTTACTTTAACATAGAGATTATATATTTCTTTCCAACTACATCATGTATGATCTTAAGCTGACCATCTTGCTTGTAATGTTTTTTTAAAATGACAAACATTTTACGATGTGCAAATTAAATTGATGAGAGACACTCACACGGTTTCTATCGATGCAGAAACCATCATGACATATCGATTCAACAGCCACGAGACCTATTCCACTGACTCTCGGTCAAAGAATATCAAACATTTCCCCCTCATAAAACGCAAGGCATGCCGATTTATATATCTGAAGGTCTCCTTTCCTCGAGGTGTCCATTCTGACTTGCGGGAACGGTTCATTTGGTCGTTTAAGCAAGGCTTTGAGACGTAGAATATGGCAAGAATTGGTACACTCAGTGCTTTATTAAAACGCGGTGCGTTGAGAAGAATGCCCCATTTGGCGCGTAAATTCACGCATTTTGAAGTGTCCTTGTGCCTGTTCACCTTCGGCTGCAGTGAAACACCAACTTAATAGGCACAACGGGTAAATTAATACCACTTTACTCTGAAATACGTCACAGCATCATGTAATTATCGCAGTAGAATGTTCTACCATCAAGCAGTGCCGTTGAGATGCACTTCAAATTGATAACTACAGCATGAATAGTATGATCACCGATTCCTTAAATCCGCGAACGTGTTTCTGAATAGCTCTTTATGGTCCCTTTCTATTTCCTGTCATCAAAATGAGCTGGTAACCCTGAAATATGAGCGCCTTTTGAACCATAAGACATCAAAAAAGCAACAACTCGAGACTGTCATCATGAAGAGAAATACAATGAAAGTATCATCCCTCACAAATACTTATTTGGTTCAATATGTCGTTAATTGGAAGATTATGACATAAGTCTACAAACGTCACTCAAATTAATCAAATTGTGGGGGGCGATCAAAAGTGTTCATCGAAATATTGCACAGTGACGAAAATAAGTTCATTCGATACTATGCCGGACAAGACTTTATCTTCTGTTTTTCAGATATTATTTTTGCAATATTTCTTATTTCTGCTGTTCTGGGTGATTTAACGTGGAAATCAGCCACTATACTACTGAGAGAACTATAAGACGAACAAATATGATCGAAGGAAGTAAATAACCAACAAACAAATCAATCAATCGATCAATCAACTAATCATCAATCAAATTAACGGTATATTAATGTAATTAGCATGGTTATCAATGTAAACATATTGGCTAATGTGACGACATTTTATAATTCTTATGGCCTTGTTACATGTTTGGACGTACACACCGCTTTGGTTTCAACCATCGGGCAACACTTCATGTAGCGATAACAGATAATCGCCTTGATAGCAGTGCACATGTCCACGCTTTCGCCAGACTCTTATCTTTAGTGGTATAACGAGAAGTGTCGCCGAGAAAATAACCAGATCACTCGAGAACTGAGACTATAAAACGCCATCGTTCATCGCGCCATGGCGCAAATATTCGCATGATGGTGCTTGTCTGCTGATGACTATTGTCTGAAGGCCCGTCACCCTACTCGATGTACAACGATATCACAACAGTCCCAACTCAGAAATGATGGATTAATTTTATTGCCAGACATCAATTTTGCAGATTTTCTCGCTAAAAAGAGCTCGAACTGGGTAAAACTGCTTTAGTGGTGAAGAGGGCTTTTAAGTTAAGTACGGGATAGACTGGGTCATTTTATGTGCAACTTATCTATTTCCTTTCTGACAGACACAGACAGCTTTTAGAGATATTACATTGTTTTTACTTTCAAGTTTCATTTCCCTTCGATTTAATGTTAACATATATGACAATGTATTATTATTTCAAGATTCCCTGATAAAAGCGTGCTGACCTCTGCCCGCTAAGGTACATATCTTGAAAATTACACACGAGTCTGCTTGGTCACCATCGATTGTATTGTTCGATATTTTGGCAAACCACTTTCCGAATTAAAACCAACAATGCAGTGGTCACTTGATTTCGCGGTTTATTTTCTTTTGACCCTACGGGCATTTCTTGTAGCCTTATTTATTTAACACCGGAGTATAAATGGAGAAAATATACGGCGGCCAATTAACCAATGTAAACTCACAACTTATATTCAAGGAGTTTCCAGTCGTCCTTGTAACGAAATAGATTTAAGCCCATCCATGGAAAAAATTGTAGAAATTTTGCTAGAGTGATGACGTGCACATTAAAAAGTGTATTTTTTTCATCGCCATACAAAGGATACTTGAGTCTTTTTAAAGTCGTAAGCTCCAGGAATTCCAATATCTCCGTCCCAACATTAGCCAAGATTTGTTATGTTAGCGTTTCGTCTATTGAAGAAAACGCGGATACAGGATTCCGATATTGACATTCTTAACTTTTATAAATAAATATACTATGGCAAACGATACAAGTGAAACATGCCTACTTCAGCTGGAGACTTTGAGAGACGACACAAACGTTTAAATGCCATTTTCTTTCTTACGTTTCTTTATATAGAGTGTAACCTATTATTATTGAAACATTACACTTAATAGAGTTTCATAGCTGCTTTGCTAAATCAATAAATTTCCACATCTACTTTTGTGGAATCATAGCCGAGGGCGGCTAGGCTGTTATCGCGAATCTTCAAGGACCAATAAGACAAACGAAAGAGCGTATTTACCCTTTGTCAGTCCCGGACCGTCCCATGAGTCAATAATTAGTTTTATTTATGGAACATCTGTTTAGAGTTGAAATCAGTAATGCCATTACGTATTGAATCGGCCTTGATCGCTTACTGAACATGGCTTTAAATCCCCTGACAGACGGTTACATTAAATTCCAGTGGCGTTTAAGAAGACTTATTTTATGCTACAAATAACGTGTTTTATTTATTGGGCATGGCCACGATAAGTTTACTGAAGTAATTTATCAAATGAACTAAAGTGCGTTTGTCCGATATTATTTCGCGTTAATTTTTTTATAAGCAGTTCAGAGAGTGGCCTCTTCGTGCTTACTTGGCAAATGTGCAGTCTTACAGTGCAGTGTCTGAATGTGAAGAAATCAGTTCGTCAAAAGAAAACTTGAAGCCCAAGTTTCACCGAAATAACCGCTTACGAACGACAGAGACACACATTATCCACGCATTTCACCGAATCTTTACGTCGCGTCGAACGACGAAAGCCCTGCACCGTGTCTTTCACCTCAACCTAGATTACTGTCACGTAATGTTCACGTCCGGCGCGTGCCATTGTAAGAATCCGACTGCCACAACTGTTGGTAAAATGCGCGCAAGGGTAGAGAAGTGTCTTAAAACCAAGCGTCTTACCTCAGCTGTCGATACCAAGAAACCAGTGCAAGCATAACAGCTCAAAATCTCGATTACAAATCCACAAGATGGTGTAGAATTTCGTGGTTTCGACTTCAGAAGAGCTTGTGATTTTGTTGCCTGAGTCGTCAATTCACACGGCAGTACTGTCTTCATCAAAGCAGGAAGTAGGCGGGATAGCTAATTCAATCAACAGTACCAAGCTTAATGTAATAATTCCTGTTAATAAGCAACGCCCAGTGGTTATTTCCTCGTGCATATATTGATTAAAACTAAAAGTCACGCGATGAGATGCGGAGGACGGCACGATTTATTTTTCGGTTGCACTGATTTGATCATTTGGATCCAATGGTCAAAAGAGAAATATATTTACTGGGGTTGATTTGCTATCTCAGAGTGTAGACTCAGGTTTAGATCAAATGGGGTTTTTGAATACCCGCGAGCATTTTATGGCATCCCTCACGAGGACAGGACTGTGTGTCTTGGAGGCAGCTGTGTCGATACCCGAGATGCGACATCGGTAGATTGCCTTTTTGCAAACGTCACTCAATACAAACTTGCATTGATCTATACTGCTATTCTCAACAGAGCACGCTTTTGTTAGCCTCTCGGCATCGCTACCGGAAAGACAAGTCATTAGCCAGCAACTTACTTCTGCATATAGCTTTCAATTTCTGCTGCACGTTTCATATATGTGTTCTGGTGGATTTCTAACTGGTATCAAAGAACCCCGGACAGTGCCGTTTGCTATTGATTGTGGAAAAGTAGCTCATGATTATGTTGGAGCCAAGAAAACGAAACTTAGGCTGCATGTTTCGATCGTTTTAGAAGATGAATACGACCGCACCTACCCTGCTTTCATGTTTTTCACACTGATAAATCAGAACACGAGTAACTGCAAACAGACATACGTCTTCAAAAATTCTGACATCATACAGAATTTCCAAATTTTGCCAGTCGGACAAATTCAACTGTCTGGTCGCCGTATGAACCCGATTCGCATACTTTTAATTTTTGTCTGATTCATAAAAATAAACCATATCGTCAAATTCGTACTTTATTTTGAGCATTCAAAGTAAAGTGTTAGTCCAAAGCCATGTTACCAGCAAGTTTGATGTTAAATTATGCTGGCCCATTAATTGAAGTTGTAAATACTGGGCAAAGCTGTTTATTAGCTTATGCATACCGTGTAGCATACACCGTGAGCAGAGAGGAAGCTGAGGGAAAAACTAGTGAATGCTGGTACATGTACTTGTACAGCCTTCTGGTCACAATATCACCTTAATTCCGGGACACAATTAATTATATGGAAAATTCGCAGGGATTCAAACGTTTAGTTTCCACTGTTTCTCATGACTCCGACTTTAAAATCCTCATTCGATGTACGCCGGGTGTCCGTTAGCTTTTCGAGTAAACGGCGGTAAAAAGGTCAGTTGTTTTACGGCAAGAAGACAAAAATTGTCAGAGGTCGTTGCAGAGAAAAACTGTCGAGACCATCAAACAGGAAAGGTTGGTTTACATTTCAGTGTCAGTTCGACATTATCACAATTTCACCATTCGCCCGCGTTGTTGTGCTCTTATATAGCTGAGGGACTTCTCATGAATTATCTTTTCATATGACCTAACAATGAATTAAACAATATCTCGTATGTACGGAAATAAATGTCGGTGTGCCGGAATAGTCATTTGTTTGTTTGCCAGTGTCTAGTCTACGGTAGTAAAGCGGAACTTGTACTGAGGAGCAGTCAACGGAGTGGAGCTAATACGGGTGAAAGGTTAATCGGAAAATATCAATTATCACGCGCGCAATACACAATGTAGATTAATCACTGCTTTGGATTCCGGAACATGGCATGTACACATACGAGTTTAAGTATAAGGTCACAGAAAGACATCGATGAATTCAATCGTGCGAATTGCAATTTTGCTACTACCGGTGCATTTATGAGAAACTACACTAACAAAAACTGTTTTCACATGTCTGTGTTCAGAGCAATCTATCTTGCTATACAAAATCCACTTTTTCCCCATGAGACAAATTAAAGTAAATTGTCAGAAATCGGAGTGACGATGCGAATCAATTGCAGTTAGCGAAATCCAGGTAAACAATTATATTCGCTTTTGATGAAATGCTAACCTATAGAAATTACAGATGGAATGTCAATTAATTAATTAAATCACAATAAGGTTCATTAATGGTTTGATTGTACAGTACATTTTTGTTCAAATTGAGCATAGCACTTGAGCTGACGGGGTATGGTCTTGCAGGTGGAATGAAGCGCAAAACGGTATTTACCATGAGTTCGGATCCTCAGCGACAAAACTGCTGCACTCACTGGAGCCATAGGTGTTCACTGAGTATACTCAGTAGTATTCAAGTTGCGTGCAATACGACTAATTTCAATCAATCGACTTAAATGAATGCAAAAATTAAGTGAGAAGATTTACATATAAACTGTAGCTAGTTTTATTCCTCCGCTGTTCAATTCCAGATCGATTTGAAAGGTGACACACACTCTTTAAGAACGCTGTCTCATCTGATTTGCTCATGTTTCCTCTATCTCTAGGATACATCTACAATTCATGAAAAGAACCTGAAGGGAATACTGCACTCCTATAAAGTTGCCATGTGGCTGTACAAAACCGCAGGACAAAATACCGTAAAAAATTAAATGGCTCGGACTTACTCAAATTATTGTCAAATGACTGTAGTCACTCTGATAACGATTTCGTCATTTCGACTTGACGCGGATGATTCTGGGATACACCACTTCGCAGGATTTGGAGTTTGCGCGCATTCATGAATACTATTTTGGTGTCTTTGATCGTATCACCGGGCACAAGGTCAGCTGGCAAATGACAGACTCGCCATTCTTTGTCATGACATGCGTGCTCCTTGACCCACATTCATTTGAGAGGTGAACTGTTCACGCAAGGATCAAGGAAATAGTGCAGCAGCTATCGTTGCTACACGCTGAGGGCTTAAAACGACTCAATATCCCACTGGAAAACAAACACAGTCACGCTTCCGCAAGTGTAGTTCCACAATTTGGAAAAGTATGTTAATGCCGATCAATGTCATGTTGATTGATGCACTTGGCTTTCATTTCCATTATAGAGGGCGTCCTAATAGGTGTACACAGGAATTCTGATACACATCGTCCAGGCACAAATGTATTGAAGTTGTTCAAAACTATCCCATACACGTGTTCCGGCCTGCTTTGATAGTTCTTGTCTTTGCCATGAATGTTCTTTGTCAAACGGGCTAAAAAACAGATACTCCATTGACATTGTCATAAGGTTTACTAATCCTTAAAAATAAACAGGACAGTAGAAACATAAACAATATTGCCATGCCAATAACAACCTGTTGTTAATTTGCATCACAGTTAGTTGAATATTTGTGGCTTACTCTGTCGGACAACTTTCCCCCTTGCGGAAAATTTCAAACGGAGTGCCAATCTCTAAAAGTGTGTCACTTTGTAACCAGGTGACAGTCTGTCAAGTTAATTGCAAAGAATGGACGACCATGGTTAATCAATGTCTTTGAATTATGCACAAGCTGATCCAGCATGACGTTAATTCTTGAAAACAAATAATTTGATTGTGTAAGGGGCGTATGGTGACGACGCATTGATCGAGCAATGAAAGGCTGAACATATTTGGTCTTTTGAATGGTGCTTCCCCTTTCACGTGACATCGACTTGAACGATGATGCTTTAGTCTACATAACAAACTTAAAAGATAAAATCACTGGGCCATGTAAGTTTACGATGACGTCATTAATTGTTGCTACCCATTTTGTTGTGCCTAATTCAGTTCGATCGCAACGAAGTACATGGCATGTCTTTTATACGACTTTTTTCAAATTCAGAGTAGTTTTCACTCAGGATTATTCGATTTTGCCCAAAGAGTTATTTTAAGCTTCCTTGATCGAGTTACTTTGATGGGAAACTTTCGGATAGTCGACTCAAGACAGCAAACTGACTGACTTTGCAATTAATATGTGCTGAATACAAGTCACGTGGATCAATAGCATCATCACTTTCTGTGTTAATATTGGTAAAAGGATAGATCAAAATTCAATATCACAAAGAAAGAAGCGGGCATAGATCATGATCTCACAGTATTGTGTAAAACAACCCCCTCCAGCTATCACTCTTTTAACGCGAAGGACGAAGGTTGTAGTTGTATTAAACAGTTTTTGGCGCAGTTACAATAGGTGGGTAACTTTCTTCATTATTTTAATACCCGACCTTTTTCTTTACGTCTGTGGCAACTCATGACTTTAATGAAAGACCGCTTCCAAGCTTCTCTTTCTCCTGGCTAGACCTTAGACTCAGGGTCTCCGACCAAACTACGAGCTAGGTTCATGACCGGCCACAACGTTGACAAGGCATAAATTGATTGGATTGTTTGGAAGACTGCATGAACGACCGACATCTTTTTGTGCGCCATTCCCTGCTGCTAACCAGTGGTCCTTGGTCTTGATAAAACCGTAAGTTTTGAGAGGAAGTGTCACATGACAAATCAATGAACCAAAACCGCACATCAAATACGACAGAGACCGATCGGGTTGATTCATCATTCTGATGATTACTGGGTCATCAGTCTTGGGGATTTTACTGTTTGACGGGTGAAAGATAAACTTTCGCTATTGACGACCTTAGGGAGGACTGAGAATAAAAAATGTGCCTGAGCTCAGAGACAATTGATACGGAAAGGATAAGTCCTAGAATGATTGAGGAGAGAATGATTGGTATCCTAGCAACGGATGATGTGGATGAAGAAAGCGATCTCTACGTGAATGCAATACCTTAGCATCTGACGCACATCGGAAACGCCTTGCCTTTCGGCATGCAATGAGGTTCTACTCTTCGTCGATATATCAGTAAAATATCGCATCTTTAGAATTTGACTTCCAAATCTGCATGTGGATAACGGAACTTCTCTTTTCATAATTACGACTTCTCACACGGGTGATAATTGTTGTTTAAGTCGATGGTCAATTCGCTTGGGAATCCCGTAAGGCTTGCAATCAACCCAGAATAAAACAGACCCTTGGGGTGGGGGATGGGTGTAAATACCTGTTAGACAATGGAGCGGTGTTATTAATTACGTTGTTGTTAATTAGTAAGATAAGAGACGGTCCGCTGAGTCTGAGATAGAGCTAAAGCAGATCAAGAGATCCCTGGAGACGAAACTCGTTGAATAGTATTCATTCACGGGTTTATCGACTGTTTGCGTAGATTTACACCACCAACAAAAGCTACCTGCTACCCATGGAGTGCGCGTCTTACACCCCACACAGAAGAAACCATGGAAACAAACAAAGATACAAACAAACACTCCAAGTAAGACAAAAAACTGAATACATTGTTTGAGGCATTAACTCTGCGGGGCAGTGTTGTCAGTTACAATGCTGCTTCTTCGCCTTCCGAAATTTAATTTGTCTTATTTAATCTTTTCGATTGCTCTTATTTACTCAATTTTCTCGCCTTTTGACAACTTTATAACCTACGAATAGGTTTCTTTCATCTAGATTTCGCTATTCCTGACGCTGTTTTCGTTTTCTCTCAATGTGAACGCATGGAAGGACAACTTCAAATGAGAGATATTGTACTTGCTAAAACCACAGAACCAAAAATGCTTGTCGCCTCGCTTCGCTGGACTTACTCTTTGGATGGAATTTCTGTTTTTAAATTAAGCAGCGTTTCAACTCTTTTGTCCTTACGAAGGCAAACGATACCAAAAGCCCCGCTTGAAAAAGTCTCTCATAAAGAGACAAATGCTGGTGGTGTAATTGCGTTTTCTTCTATTTGTAGTTAGTTCACAGCAAAACGCTTGTATACTGGGCTAACAAAGGTGATCGTCAATTCCACCCGAAGGGGTTCCTTGAATTTGCAGTTCTGCTAGTGTCATCCGCTCATGACTCGAGTTTATGATGCTCTTCACGCTTGATGCAGTAGTCGTCAATACTTAGGACAGATCACGTACTTCCTTGCTTGACGTTTGAAGCGTATTTTAATTCTTTTGCCGCTGTCGTCTGTTTTAGCTTCGGTTTCTGAATCGACTTTTTCATTTCTTACTATGCGCAGCACGCCTCTACTGTCACAGGGCTCGAAATGAACTTTTTAAGAGGTAGTCAAAGTGGACAACCATTTCCGAAAATTAATATAGCTGTACAAAGAAGATATTTGGTAGCCCGCTTGTACTACTGCCATATGGCTTCCGTACTTTTACATCCTACAATTAGTATAATTTCTACGAATCTGATAAACGAAAGACTATTACACCAAAGCATTATTTCTCATTTAGTTTAATTTCATTCAGCTTGGCAACACATTGACAGTACTTAAAAGCACTTTCAAGTCGAAATGTTTCATAACAAAGCCAAAGAATACTCAATTTTCATTTCATATTATAAGCTGATCACACACTTTGTAAACAAACAGAAACGAGACAAAAAGGTTCACTACACTCAATTTCATCTTTTTCATTATTATGAATGGCCAAAGAAGACTTAGCATAAATTACACTGGTGATCGATTGATCATTATTTGATAAAATTTCATCAGGTTTAGGCATGATCACTGAGCGTTGTTTGAATCTACAAGCCAGCTTGGAACCAGCGCACCGCGTTCGGCTGTGCACCGCGGTTTCATTCCATTAACACATCAGAACATGTGGTAGTCCCACGGGACAACCATTTCCAGGAACTAGAAATCCCAAGGCAAGACTACCGTTACTTTGGAGTCCTGCATTAAAACATGTCGAAAATGCTTCGTGTTTCGAGAGACTTTTGAGCTTGAACCTGAAGGTCGACTATTAGATTGTCGGTAAAAGGAAGCAACAATCCTCTCAATAATCGGTTTTGTTAATGCTCAATAAACAGGGCATTCTGGCATATGACTGTTGTCCTATCATAGCACACCGTGTGCATGCCAAATCCAACGCGCGAGAGAAACGGACATGGATGGTAGACGAGCCATAGCTTTTATTTCATTACCCTGGTATTAGGCAACAAAAAGGTGGAAATTCAGAATTAATTAGCCGTGCTACTTTCATGCTATTAACCTGCCTGTTGTCATCCGCGGCCCGACGGACTATGTCGAAGTTATACTGAACCAACTCATCAGAAAAAAATTAATTCAACACAACTAGCTATCTTCTTTTCCATTACAAGCAATCCTCTATAGACGGACAGGGAAATGTTTCCCGTAGACTGAGAGAGTGTTGGGGTTGAACACTTTACAGCATATCAGGGATCTGACGCTGAAGAATAGGCAAATTTTTGTCCAAATTTTACTATTTACCCTTGTTATCCAAAATCATTGTACAATATAACATTACATACTGCTATTTCAAGAACCCTTGTCACATGGAAGGCACACATTTTTGATATTGTTGGTTTGATTAATGTTGTTTTGGGTTAAAAATCAGGTGTATGGAATTCTTGAATGGTCTAAGAAACAGAACGGAGAACTTGATGGGGCAGTTTCAGGGTCTAAAATCAATGTAACATCAAAGTGAACTATACGCCATTTGTAGGATTCTGAACGACCCTCTACTAACACAAATGAGTCACTATCAGGGATGAAAAGTGGACAAGCATTTCACCCAAGAAAGCCTAAATGAAAGTCAAATATACAAAATCATGTGCACTTCCAGTGGCAGTTTATCTTCGGTAACGGTACTCTGAAGAAACCCTTCCATTAAAACAGTCGACATTGTTCGCAATACCAATTATCAGCACACTGGTGACCACCTACACAAGCACCAGAAAGATATAATTGCGTGTATCTGGAATCTTTTATGATCCATAACAATGAGACAGAGGTACTCCCACTAAAAACAGTCTAGATACTGAATGCTTAGGCAAAATTATTCACTTGTGAAAACTAATTTACTAAGTACTCTCGATGACATTTTGAATTGACTTTCTGACTATTACTGTACCTCTTATCCTGCAAATGACAATTGTTTTCCTGTATGGCAGTTGAGGGGGTAAATGAAACATTATATTTCAGTGTGCCGACCGTTTGACGTGCGATACGCACCAGCAATCTTGCTACAATGTGTATCGTGATATTGCTCGTGTGTATCGTGAGCTGTTCGACAGAGACCTTACTCGAGTTTTATCTGATAAATAGGGCAGTTCATCGTCCCGAGGTAACTCCGCAGGGCCAGGATCAAAACAGCGGAAAACACTTGATCTACATTTAGATATCGCGAAAAAGATCCAAACTAACTTGTTGCGGCGCTGGAATGATGCGATGGTGCACGGTTATACTTCATTTGAGAAGCCAAGGCAGGATCTGGAAATACTTCATTCAAAAATAATACTGCCATCGCGATATCGTTTTAGTATCTAGTATTACCTGGATTCCCCTACAATATCACTATATCAAAGAATTGCATTCCTCTCCTTTGGCTTGTATTATTGAGAAGTCAGATGTCATATCTACGCCCTTATCATTTTTTCAGTTTTCAGGCGTTATTTGCCAATAGATCCCGCCGTCCCCTTAAACTTCACAAAGGTCATATAAAACGACAGAATGTGGAGTTGCCCTCATTAATATTCAGGAGAACTTCAAACATCTCAGACACTTGTGTGTCACTTGCGAACGCAAGACAAAAAATCAAAAGAACTCGGCTGGGCAGTTTATTATATCAGTGCGTGAGAAGATAAATCGAGGCTTGATTGCGAAAGTTCAACTTCTGAATATATCTCAACCCACCCTTCACTACGTAATCGCACAGCGGAGTATTTTAGTAATGGCATGCTTGTGCAAAGTAGTGACTTGGCAACCACTTTCTTCAGATATACAACGCGCATCCATTAAACACCAGCATATGCTATATTGAGGATATAGGTGAATGGAACGGTCCTTTCCAGGGGAAATGTACCGATCCTTTGTAGTTTGGACAACATACCTACCACCATCTAAGTCAAAGAATGTTTTGCATCTTAAAATGGGACCTATTAAATCTCTGAACGTAGCGTTCTGAGATTGAAAGGAAGCACGGGGTTGATATGTAAAATTAGGTCCGTAGCTGTCAAAAAAGTTCACGTATGCAGTAAGAGCGGGGAATAAAGAACATGAAAAATATATATACGCTGTGATCTTATCTCCAAAGATTTCACTTGCATATATGAGCAATACTGATCCAGGGTTTTTTTTTTCTCGAAGCGATACAACCTCGCAAAAGTTTCACCCTTGACCTGTGTAATGGAAGTTCTAATTATTGGTAGACGAAGTCAGATTTGCATGATGAGTTTTACTTGACGTTCGCAGCCAGGTGTGTTGTCGTTGCCTATTAGATTTTATCACCTTTTCCTAATTGAAAATCTTCAATTGCAACAAACTAACTACTGATTACAGCTAAATCTTATTAATTAAGACAAAGGTTTAATTAAACATCGGCAACGTTATAACTTCTGTTGTTTACGATTTACGTGGATCAGTTTGTATTCGCATCACACTTTTTTTTTCTTTTCTCGTGAAAGTGGATAAAGGAGAGCTTCTTACTGGTCAGTGTTCATCACAAAAGAAGCAAAGAAAAAGTGTAAATTTGCTCAAGCCAGTGTTTCTCTCGGTTAGCACGCACAGGGGTTATGTCGACACAATCGTGCCATGACCTTTTTCTCGGAGAATGACCCTTAACCTTCGCCGTTGGAAAGGTTGACATGGTAACTGCTGAGTCCCCTTCCACGATTATACATCCAAATGGTAATGTTGACACTGGAAAGTATCCCAGTATCAACGTTTGACACGACCCAGTAGCATCTGTGAAGGGTCATCTGAGTTGAATAAATAAGCTTCCGAAAACTAGATGTCTGAACTACGTGCTCAAGGACTAAGATATATTTGAAATGCCGTACTAACCTTATGAACGATACATTTTATCGACATCATATAGTCTAAACTTGCAAACTTGGAACGTACGATGTATCGGTTAGAACTAAGTTCGCTTACAAATTCATCTTCCAGTTCATATTATGCGAAACTTTCTGAGCTCAGGACGCATATCGAGGACACAGCAGCCGACTGAAATTGTGTGCATCGCGTCGTTTATCAGGTAAAGAGGCACTTTTTAGGAACACAGAGACCGTAACACTTCAGGCAGTAATGCCGTTTTCGTTGGTGTTTTATCCGTGAAACGCGTCCTTGTCCGGAAAGTGTAGACCGTTTCAACCAACGCCAATTAGACGGGAGGTATTTTATAAGAACAGAAAAGTTGTTACATCTGCAGGCGGTGCTTGGCTGATAGATGTAAACATTTTTAAGTGTACCGGCCTTCCCTACGGTGGTCTTAACTGTGCTGTAATCAAATGACATGGTTTATATTTTATTTGACCTTCGTTTTATTCCGTTGCCGTCTGCACACTTCAAATGTTAAACAGAAATAAATTCCATGTGCGGAAGAAGCACGGTTTCAAGTGGAAATTTTCGACGGGGTGTCTGCAAGCCAGACAAAATCGGACATAGCTGTCTCCCGTGTGTTGAGTATGATGATATTAACTTGCCACAAGATACAACAGGTACTTTAAGTCTTTAAGTTCAGTTGCCAAACACGGCTTGTCGTCGGTCAACAGTGCAAGAGGGAACATGTTATCAACTTAAACAGTGTCTTAACGAAGTCGGAATAACGATGCTCAGACTACAGCATGGAAAGAAGGCTAGAAATTGTCAATCCTCCGATTTCCAGTCTCCAAAGTTGTAAGCTCTGACATTCTTGTAATCGAAGAATAGACTCCAAGCTACGTGATAGGAGCCTTAAAGATAGAGAGAGAGCTATTCTTCTGAATGCAGAACACTACGCTACTGCCAAATTATCGGCAGTTCGTAAAACTCGCACAGGTCATCATCTTGGATTAGGAAAGAAGGGCGAGTTTTGAAGACCCTATTACCGAAAACATCGGACCATTGTGTCGTTTCGGAAACCCACCCTGTTGCTTAATTAATGCCCGCTCAATACGATTACTGTTCTGTAGATTACAAATACAATGGCTACAAACACTGACTTCATGATAGGCACAGTGAAAGCACACATATGAACTACCTACCTAACGTTCGATCCTCTTTCGGAACTTTCCCCTCTCTCTCCAGACCCTCCTCTTCATTTAACACGAGGGGGATTCTGTTATCCCCAAATGGCTTCCCTGTATCACGTTCCAGGAGGCTGGCACAGCACTGTCGTCTCTGCGTGACTGGCCAGTTGCTCTGTATACGTCGGAGACGCCTTGGGTCGAGTCCAGCTCTCCCGGTGTTGCTCCGTGCGTGAGCAGTGAAAGGGGAAGACAGATAATCGAAGTTTAGGACGAAACTATTTCTTAAAGGGATGGGTGAAACTTTTTGAAACAAACAGCAAAAACGTAGGTGTGCCTTTGACACATAATAACTGTATTGTATGTCTACAATGACATAGAATAGAACAATAGTTCTGTAACAATTGTTACATAGAACCACATTGTGAAAACTTTACTCGGATCAATACTACACACCCCTGTGTGATACAATAGAGCGAACCCTGTATCCAAGCAAAGAAAACTGTAAAGATTTTTCCCTACTGCAGTGTATGTGGACGGTGTGGGTAATACGGTAGAATGCATTCCCGCCTCGTAATACAGTTATGTGTCCGTTATTTTATAATCCTACCAAATAATACCCGGCGGATTTGTTGGATAAGCAGAGTACTCCCTGAAACTTTGAGAAAAATCAAATCCGTAGTGAGAACCGAGTCAAAACTACGTTTAAATACGGACAGTACTGCCTATGGTGTAAAAGTACTATCGCCCGACTGTTTCAACGTTTGTTAAACGACAGTGTGGAATCTGGTTAAAATGGAATTTTCGCTTGTGTTTCGTGCGATTCCTCGCTCTTAAAATCAACAATATACATTTTTTTGTCACAGCGTATAGCATAGTACGTAAGATGCAGGTCCTTCATATTTGTGTAGGGACCGTGGTCAGTGTGGGGTTAATGTTACTAGTATACGGTAAAGCGCAGAAGTTTGTCTGCATACTGTTGAACGGCAGTGCTTGAACGCAGTTTGTGGCACCTATAGCAACGACAGTCTGGTGTTTACCTTGGTTGATAAAAGACGGCCCGAGAGGAGAAAATAAGCTTTCATTGGCGACTTTTTGTGATTTCAGAAGTAAGACTCGGCTTTTTGTCGCAGATTCGAAACACAATCGCCGTTGTTTGCAAAGACAACAAACGTCGGAGTGCCTGCCCAGTGTAGGTATGCGTAAACGACAAGTGGAACTAAACGTCGGTCCATGATTATTCCAAATATTGATACTCGCCATTCAACGCATCGGCACCTGGTGCATATTTCGAATACAAATCGCCCTTTTCAGACGTACCTCAGCTGACCGTACACGTCACGGTTCCACCGGTAGAGTTCGCAGGTATTCTTACCTTGATAATGCCACCAGAAAGACCATTTCGTGCATTTATTAGTTTTTGTTGATATTTTAAACGAAAATGTTTGCTTTGTACAGAAAAGGAAAACAATAGCCTTTGTCTCTCTTTACGCCCAAACTCTGTCAGTTATATGTTGATTTAATGGTCATTGCCAAAGGCATTGTTTAATATCAGTGTTTTGCTAAACAAGTAATTACATTTGATATGTTACTTTCTCCTCGACAAGTTTTTAACTTTCAAAAGATCTTGTTATAAGCAGGCGTTCGTTACTTATGTACTCCTGTTTCTGTTGGGTTATTCTTAACGAAAATAGTTTTCATTAATCTGACTATAGGATGTTTCGCTTCTCTGGCTTCAAGTGTTGCTTTATGCATCAGACGACGGTTTAGCACAGACAATTATTTGAGATGATACACCTGCACAAAATTTTATCATATGAAAATTTCATTCTTATCGAACCTTGCCCGATATCTGCCGAAACGAAATCAAAATAGTAAAATGCCTTTTTATGCCATGGGAAATGATAGTTTGGCGGCGCTGACAGGTTGCTGTAAACTGTATGAAGTGGGGTCACGTGATACTTCAGTGAAGTATTTGCAGGTCATCTATGCAGAGGTTTTAGTCTGTATCTTCAAAAGCGAGCTGACAGCCCGAGGTCAACGCTACTTGATCATTCAGCGATTGGAGCATTATGTCTGTGCTGAAGTAGGTATGCACACACACATAGAATGATTGCGTGCCCCCGAGGCAAGCCCACCTCTTAGACAAAATGGACAGCATCTTACCGTTTTGTCATGCAGTATTGGAACCCCTACAGATAGGAATTCCTAATTCCTATTCCCCAGTCTCTGTATAGTCGAATGTTTTCTGTTCATTTCAGCTAGGCAAGCGTTAAGTGGTCAACGGGGACATAGCAATTACTACTTTCACAAACACACAACGAGGAAAGAAGTTAAAGCTCTTGGATGTTTGTTAAAAGGACAACTGTTCTAACCTTTGATTATGTTTTCATTTATTTAAATACATTTCTCATTCTTCTCATTACAGAATGGTAAACCACAAGGTATATGCCTTGTGTGCAATATGACATGTTATTCAGACAATGAATTCCAGTTTGGACTAAAACTTAGTTATCAACAATAACACGGGACATTACACATAGAGCAGTTTAAGTTTTTAAAGTTAGATAATAGACCCCTCTTTGTTGGGGGTCTATGGTGAAACACTGCGCATTTCGACATGGCTATATAGGGAGTAGCACTAGAAAAACTGTTTTACAAACACAGACAGAACACTGGAAAGAAAATACATTACTGCTAATCGAGTTTAATTCCTGACTCACTGCGAGGAACCTAGTTTCTATAGAATACTTACAGAACACAAGGAAACTAAAACGTTCTTGGATTGACATACTTGTCGCAATGATGTGAATTTTAGCAGAGCCATGTTAATTAAATCAAAGATGTTTTATTAAATTCTATTCTTGCACTATATTTGATCAAATAATGTGGTTTACACTGCTTTATTGAGTTCATATATGAAAAAAGAACCGACATTGGCGATGATGTATTTAGTTGACAGCACAGATTTTGGTGAGTAGCAATGGATGTAAACTATAGTTTAAAGTATTTTATCCAACTGCGGTGCTAACCTTGGAATAAGTAAGGACTCTTGAAAGGATTCACCAAATATTCTACGCACACAGATTAGAGAACATAAACAGACAGAGACCAAGGATGTACATGAATTTGTCCTTCACCTTGAGATTTTTATTCTCCACGATATTCCGAAGTTTCGGCCTACGAAAAGTAAGTTTGATTCGATTATTTAGTCGATTATAATTATATACCGATAAAGTACAGCAGACTTGGCGTGGCCTTGATTGATGACCTAACTGACATTGAAGTAAGATATATTTATGACAGAGACGCAGCCAGCTCGTCTTAAGACCCTGTTGTTCAAGGTGTGCGCAACATCCGGGGGTTCAAGAAGCTGTTTCAGCAACTTCCACAACATGGTTCTTATCCTACTTTAATCATCATTATGTCTGAAATTTAAAACACTAGAAGTCAACGTCGAATCATATTATTATGATAATGAACGTCAAGAAAAGTTGTTCTGTTGGCATGGATTAGAAATTAAAACTTGAAAAATTAAAATATTTCATCAATTAGTAATAATATGAATGGAGCAGTAGTTTCTTGGCCTAGAAGTTTGAAATAATACTTTTCAGGTATGATATTAGGAAAAGGGGCCATTTCATTCTTTCTGTTGGTACATTTTAAGCCTTAAGATGACCTAACCCTCCAGCAATCTTTTTCAATATTTGTCGGGTCGTTCAGAGTTAGGGCACGGCCATAATTCCTTTTGCCGAGATGAAATCGTATGGCCACGAGTAGACGATCCTTGTATTCTGTAAGAGATCTCAAGTGCGATGCTCAAGAGGGTTAACGGCGACCTTCGTGCGCAGACTTGGAATTTACACCGTCGGCTGAGTTTCCTAAAAGCCTATATACAATTCTTACAATAAATTAATGCAGCCATTTGTCCCTTGCGATGTCGGCCTGCGTCGAGATACCAGACCGTGGCAGACGGCATTGTGAAAGCGTTTACATAAATGATACTGCTCTATTGTGAGCTTGACATGCTCAAATCTAAGCAAACCTGTGAAACTTTGAGAGCAAAAGAATAGGATATCTCAAACTAGAAAAGACCTCATCAGTAACCCGTAATTAGACAAAGCAATGCCATCGCCTCAGCTCTCCAGTGTGCGAGGATCTGGTTCTAGCAATACCGTTATTTAACGAAATAATTGTGCCTGAGCCAACAGTAGTGACGTCATTTGCATCAAAGAGACGTGGTCTTTGATGTAATGTTGCGCCTTGAGTGTGCCAGTCGCTTTTGAAATGTACGACTACAAAAGGGTTGAAAGTGACATTGTGGATCGTTATTTAACAAACGAACAATGCAAATTGTTCACGGGGATTTGGTTCAGATGAATTGACGATCCCTTTTCAATCCAAATAATCTGTCACTCTGGCTTCCGGATGCAGAGAGCTTCTGTTCTCTGTTAAGATTTATTGTCAGACAGAACCCCCACTGAAGTACCCCCACAGCTATGTCATAAAGCATTGCTGGTTAACCATTTACCTACTGGTGAAAACGTGCAAATGTTCCCTGTGCCACTTCTCCAGTGAAAGCATCAGTGAAGGTTATGTTTTACTCGCTTTCTAAGAAAGCTACTCTGAATTGTACCATTTCTTGTTTCCAAAAACTCTCATATCAGAATTTCTCCACATCTTTAAGCAGTAGTGAGTCGTTCGAGATGCTGAGCCCGCTATTTTCATTTTACATGATTTGTCGGATGTTTGAGAAGAAATACTGAGGATGATGTAAAATCTCGATAAGAAGATATTACCTCTTCTGCTGTACAGTTCTATTCATTTGTTTTGTTAAAGTCATGATGTTTTGACGAAGACAATGTAGACTTGTCACATGCACCGGGACAAAAATATCTTATCATATTGAAATGAAAGTGACTAGAAAGCGCAACCGAAGCTTTCTTGGTGTATGACGGCCATACAGAATTAACCATTCCCATTTCATTCTCTAAGTGGACTTATCTCACAGGCTTATAAGTTAAAACACGAAGTTCATGATATATATAGGCGCTTTGAATATGTTGCCCTTAACAACCATTGTTTGAAACTAGATATGACAATGCAACATGTCATATCAGCATATCACATCACGTCATATATCATACCATATCATATCATACCATATCATATCACATCATATTATATTAGTCAATCCGATGCAAAAGGTGCTACTCGTCAGCTGACAAAATCGAGTGAATGGCCCTGCGCTATTACATGGAGAAACTTGATTCTTGAGGTTGTTCAGAAGCTTATTGCCACGTAGTCGACCGTACACATGTGATGGCATTTAGTCATTGTTTTGCATTCCTAGTCATTTCACTATTGATGTCGATTTCGTATGAAGTCACAAACAAAATCGGTTTTGTTGTTACCAATACCATTCCTACTGTTCAAGCAATGATCAAACTATGCATATCTCTTTTACACCAAACCTGTTTTCTGATTGAATGTTTTCTCCGGTATCCCCCCCCCCCCGGCATAAATGAAATTGACGTCACTCGTAATCCGATAAAACGGGAAGACTTATTGTGTTTTTATTTCAAGGATCTCTAGTGATTCACCTTGGGCAGTATTTGGAAAGTATCCATGCTGTCAGGGCAAAGAGGCGATATTTTTTCTCCAGTGCCTCGTGTAGTAAACTGATTTTAAACTAAATCCATCTACGTGTTGAATGTAGGTAGTAGAATCAGAGGACATTTGGGCCCGTACATAAATTTTGGGGCCATGGAAGTCATAAGGGGGTCACTTTGAAATGCACTTGGAATAACAGAGATGCCCTATCCTTTTCATCAGTACTACACTTGTTTTACCCTCTTCTCGAGTGTTTTCCCCCATCTTTCTAAGGTACTTCGGAAGCCATTTCGTGAGCACATGTTTTCTCAAAATAACTATAGAAGTGGTAATTAGTATCCATTCCAACTAGAGCTGGGTAATCCGAAATTTCTAGGAATGGCAAAAAAAAGCCTAAGAATCTGCATTTATTTGTACGAATTTGCATTTTCTTTACAGGATTGAGATTATGGAGGTAGGACGGAGATTACAAACACTGCATTCAATACCTTCGCATATGACAACCATGGATTAGTACAGGGAACACTCCTTTACAATTTTTACTGAATCACTCCTTTCCTGTATTTGCACTTTAATAATTCCTTAATAACTATACTCATTGAGCTGTATTATTTACACTCTGTCACTAGCTGGACAAAGCAGACACTGGGCCATATATGAATAAAATTGCTTTCATAATAGCCCAAGCACAAGCTTGCAAGATGTTTACAGTAAAAACATTATACAGATAATTGAAACAATAAAACAGATCAATTTGAAGTAAAAACATGGAAAACGGCATTAATAATGTTTTCATTCAAGTCACCAAATCTAGAAACAGACTTAATTAGTCTAATTGATCTGTATAAAATTGTTTTCACAGCAGGTTATGAAACGGGCATTTTCATTCCGTAATTCCCCAGTCTGCCATCTTTGATCTCTTGAAGTTCACTCGATAGCAAATACAGTCTTGCAGTTTGATCTTTTGTAAATACCCTTTGTCATCTCATTTTATCATATTTGCAGCGGTACGAACCACTTTCACGACCTTGCCACCGTGTAGATTAATAAGTCAATGCAATGCCGGCCGGGCTCTATAGTATACACAATGCCTTTTAGTGAAAGGTTGGCCAAAGTTAAGCTAAAATGTTGCGACATTATACGCAACTCACGCACACTGAAAGTGAAATTTGATTTTCGTGAAATTTTAAACGCCATTTTTTCTGAAAATAAGTAGCTCAGTTACTGAAAAAATAGATATTTCCAATTAAAATCGATGTATGAGGCAGGTTTCATTAAAAACTGAAGAAAAAACGATAGAAAAATAGTTTTCCTCTCCAAAAATGCCACTTTGTACTGACCGGCCACAGCGCTCGAGCGGTCGCCGCTCATGGCACGCACTTCTGAATCCAGTCAATACCTATTTCGCAACGGAACTGCTTTCGGGCCCTGTGCACGCTGTCATAGAACTGTGAAACTTGGCCAGGAAGTGGCAGACCATCCCATTTACATGTAGTGGTGAGTTTTTGTTATATTCTGGGAATTTTAGCCAGCAAACACGAGGTAAAGTGAGTACGGTGAATTCGGTGTAGATTTTTCCCATTTAGATACATATTTTTGCCATAAAACTTGTAGCATGCTCTTTTTAAACATCATTCCAACATTTCTGTGAAATATGACGAAAATCTGTCCACGAGCACAAGTACGAATCATAAAAACAAAATCATGTTCATTCATAGACCTCAGTACAGTGTAACTCAAGATGGCGGCGGAAGGCAGTCACACTGACACACCATTGACAGCCTGCCTGAGGCTGAAGTTAGGGACAGCTATTTCTTACAATTTCATGGCTGAAAATGAACTGCATTAAAAGACAATTGGCAGTTTAAATTGATTTGTTAGAATTGAGTGTTATTAAATAACATTGTGACAAAATTTCATTGTATTGTGAGCTCTAGTTTTTAAGTTATGTGAATTCAAAATTCATAAAAACATAAAAATCCATCCATTTTTCGATGGTACGGTGCCGCCGCAATTTTGACTAAGTCAGACAAAATATTTTCAATTTTCAACACTCACAGTTTCAAAATCCAAGACTGTGCATCAGTCAAATCTTGATTTTTCCGTAATATTTGGTAAATCTGTGCACAAGACACATAGTTTAATGATTCCATGTGAAGTAAATAAAAATTATGGGTTGCCAAACTTGAAGGAATCGGCATTCATTGAAATAATTTTAAAATTTGCCGAAAATTGTCCGCGGAAAAATGGCATTTTTTTGCTTTAAAACTTCATAACTTTTGATTGGATACAGCTATTTGCATAATTTTTTTTTTATTTTTCTTCTTTTACCCCATTCTTGCTAAAAATCCATTTAAACTGTGTGTATAAACAAGAGAAAAAATGGCTTGGCCACCCTACTTTTAGTGAAACTTTGGCTCAGAGGTACAAGTAACCTACAGCCTAGATATCTTTAATCATTCAAAGTTACATAACGTTGTCCTAGAGGCATTTTAACAATCATTTCAATCAACGCCATTGCTGGGAAAATAGACTTTTACTCATAGATTACTGCAGATGTTGATCGTTACGTACGCCATAGGTATACTCAGCCAAGAGGTCACGGATTGACTCGAGACACACAGACACTTGAATGCAGCGATAGTTTTGACAAAAACACTACTGTGATGAAATGTGTGACAGACATTGGATATTTTTTTTAAAAGATCGTAAAATTTAGTCTTATCTATCTCAAAATTAAGAAAAATCTAGTCAATAGCAAAAGGGAGACGCAAGTACATGTATGTAACTGATGTAACTCTAAACTTACGAATGTTTATAGCTTTCGTAATGCCATCCCTGCCTCCTTTCGTGTAGACGGTGTTTAGCATTTGATATGATGGTTGAACAATCTTTTCTAGAGGGAGGTTGAACATTACTTGGAGTTACAGATCGCAATGGCATAGTAGACCTATTTCATCAAGGGTAAGTACGATAATTGGTACAAAATCCAAAATTATAATCTAGGTAACGCTTTACATCAATCCGTCAATCACTTTACCGTCAGCAAAAAACCATCGCACCATCGATTTGGGATATCAAATGGTTTATTTTTTCCTTTTTGGCTTAAAAACAATTAAAAAAAAACATTCAGACATGAGGTCACGTCACCATACCTTTCATACCTTTATGCTTTTGCTAGGCACTATTCAGGCCTCCTCGACAATTTTTGGCTCGTCAATGACGCATGGCTGCGTTCTAGATTCGGCACTATGAAATCTCTTTCAATGTCAAAGGATGGAGTTTATTGCTGTCCAGATGGAACCCTAACACAGATGGGATGCTCACAAGGGGCTAACATCACTTGCCGTAGTTCAACGCTACGCAAACACATCATTGTGATTTGAGTCACATTCGGTTTGCATAGCTCATTTGATAAAATCGTTCACTGGAAGTGATGTATTTAAGAGTCTCTATATAGCCGATCATCGATATGATACCTTAACAGAGAACTTGCCCATGGGAAGACAGGGGTAGGTAGACTTGCGATAACGGTGTATGGCGAAAGTAATGGCCACGAGCATGTACACATATTCAACGACAGATTAGCACATTAGTTTAAGCTGCCAATTTCTTGTTCCTTAGATTTCTCGCCTGCGCTAAAGGAGCTCGCCAAAAGCCGCGAGTTTTGGAAATGCTTCTCCCATCTGGTTGGGAAATGAAAATAATTTGAACAAATACAATTTTAACTGCTGCAATACTGCTTTGTAGACTCTGTAAAGTCTTCTCTTTCATTTACGCCTCTTTTTCGCCAACTTCTGATGTAATTCCAGCATCATAATTTTCCCTCCGAATCCTGCGAAATAAGTATGAGGAAACCCCATGTATAGTGTTGACCTAATTTCCTCTGATCATGGTGATATGAAGAAAGTCTTGTCATTTTCGTTACGTCAGTCAATTATGTAAATTAGACGCAAAAGTATACACATAGATATTAAGTCCCCTCAAACGAACTGTCAAGCATTCATTGGGAAGCAAAATCCGAACTCCCCTATCTTTCAGAGTCAACTGTTTTATGACAGTAATGGTTAACCTTTAAGCTATTCCATTTGTAATTGTCAAACTGGGTATTTACTCACTGCTGCAGATTACAAACACCATGCTTTACCAAGTAGCTGTGATTGACTTCATCGATAATTGGAACTGACAAGGAAACACTAACACAGCCCTGAGTGGATGGTGGTGGCTTGAACTCTCCCCATCAGCTGTCAAATCGGCCCGCCAAGGGTGATGTCGCCAACGATAGATGGTCTGTCATTTTCAGGCAACAGATACTCCACGGTGTCATCAATCACAACGCTTCTTCTGTTCTCGCCATCCGCATCGTATAGAACCCCAACGGACTCAGTTTTCGTGGAAAGTATAAAAGCCTGTTTTTCCAGTCTGAGTGGTCGAGTTCAGTTTCGCTGATTAGAGAATATAAACAGTATACGCAATTTTTGGCCAGTGAGACCGAAATTTAGAATATAAACTTTGCTGACGATTAACCTCAGGCTCTACAAAAATCTTGCCCTAGTTTAATACTCGATTTTTGGTCTTTTTATATATCTTTCGAAGCATAAGGCTGTCAATTTGAATCCTTTCCACTATGCTCACATTTCTGGACTGGAAAACGGCTCCGGTAACTTGCATGGAAATGATGGAGCATATTTTGAACTATGAAGTGTGCAAACTTTGAAATCCACCAAAGTTTGACTCATGTTAACATACTTATCAAAACTCCGTTATCTGTAACTTTTGATCCATGTTGCCATTACTTTTATTCTTTTATATCTGTACATAAAACACACTTTCTTGCACCACTTCAAATTCTTGTCGAAATGCTTCGTGTTCAACTAGTCAACACAGTCTGCATTTGTGTGTAAAGTCCTTGATGCTATTGTTGGTACACCTCAACTCTAGTTCAGGTTAAAATACTTTCGTCGACAATAACATTTCGTGTTGACACGATTTGCAATGTAAGGCTAATTCTTTGCACTGCCTCATACTTGGGGACAAAAAAGTAGGAGATGTAGTTTTCTCGAAAAAATAATGAAATGTACTGTGATAAATTTAGGGTTTGACCCTTTAATTCCTGCAGGCATTGTCTCGACCAATACATGGCAACTTCATTTCAGTGCAGCGTTGGTGTGAACTATATTTTAGTTAAGTTTAGTTAGTTAAGTTTATTATAGTGACATGAGATATCAGTGGTTCAAAAAGAATACAATTCAGCATAAGGTTAACACCTCCCAGCCCAATGGGCTTATATGTCACTTTTAAGACAATTCAAAATATAGGTCACGAGGGCATTGTAAGCGGAAAACAATACGCTTTCAAACATTCACATATAAACGCTCTTTTCTCCTTGTAAATGCATGTTCAATAAACTTTGATATTCCCCTAACGTTTCTAGACATCAAAAATTTACATTTCTCAGTATCTGATGTCAAAGTTTGATAATCAGTATTTGAATACATTTCCCTCAAATCGTCATATAGATTACAATGGAAAAGAAAGTGCGTCTCATTTTCTACAGCATTTTGATTACAGAAAATGCAGATTCTATTGTCAACAGCTTCTCCCCTATATCTTCCAGTTTCTATTCGTAAAGGCAAAACACCTGCTCTAAATTGAGCCAATAAAGGTCGCTGTCTACGAGACAGACACATCAATACATAGCATTCTACATTACAATCAGTTTAAAGAGCACATATTTTCTTAAATTTGGTTTTCGGTTTACACTTTCACACCAAGCAGTTGAATATTCAAGTCGCAAACGACTTGAGGCAAGACTTAAGTTTACATGAAGTAGTCCATCTGTATCAAAATTCAGGTCATCAAAAATATGACATACATCAGAAGACCAATTGGACTGCTGAAGAGCATAGTCCCAAAGAAATATTTTCTTTGTTAATCTGTTTCCATCAAGGTTAACAAGCTTCGATTCGCACGAATTGTAATACTTATACCAAAAACAGTGAAAGTTCGACCGAGATGAGACTTTTTATCCATCAATGCTATGCATTTCAGTTGATGTAAATTCTGAGCCGTTTGCATTCGCTCGTGAACAACTCTTCATAATAAAAAGAGCGAAAAGAACGATAGAATAAGGTGAACTTCTCGTAACATTACAACCAACGCTAGACGAAGAATTTTAATTGCCAGGCCTGGTTTTCAATCGAGACAGTCAATCGCCACAATTCTCGATAACCACACCGTGCATCTCAATGTCCTAATAGCAAGAGTGACGTTTGCCAATATGCTGATTTTAATCTGAAATATTATGCGAGAACAAGTGTATCCATCAGCCCTGTGGCTAACAAGGTGTATGTGTAGAAGCAGTATGATGTGAATCAGGTAAACAAACAAACAAACAAATAAATAAATAAATAAATAAATAAATAAATAAATTATTTATTTATTCATTTATTTATTTATTTATTTACCTTTTTAAGGACTATATTTTCTGAAGACCTAAACGATCCGGTGATGCGCTTTATTCCAAAGTCTCATTTCCATCCGCCTCGGGGTGTTCTGTGTTTGTTTTTGATTTGTCTTGTCATGATTTGAATATTTATTAGTGAATTTTAATAAATTCTGACAAGATTGCAAGGTGTTATCAGTGAGTCACCTTTACAACCTAGTTCTAAATGTGTATTTCCAAATGTACCAGTGGGCATATTCAAACTGCCACAATGGGTGTTCATCTAGAATTATGTATTTCACGATTCGACACGTGATTGAGAGTGTATCAACATACACTTCAATCAAAGACCTTGAGGAGACGAATACAGCTTGAGTGTCCCCGGCAACATCCGATGGAGAGAAAACGAAAAGAAGTCGGAATGTTCAATTCGTTCGATGCCTCTGAGAATTTTCAGGTGCAAGAAGTTGTTTTTATGTTACAGGAGTTTTAAAAATGCGTAACACGTAGCTTATATAATCCACCCATGGATATTCTTCGCGCACGTGTCGAACCTTGGGGAAATGTTTGTATTTGACGACGCGTCGTTGTCCTTTCCAATAGGCGATGACGCACTTTTGCATCGGTCTACGTGACACATTCTTGCGTGTTTACCTCATTTGACGGGTGCTACCTGGCATTACACAGCGAAAAGAGGGAGCTAACAATGACTCGGTGTATCGAAGAATCTCTTGTGTTAAACCAAAGTTTTGCTGCAAGCTAGTGACGGCTATTGGAGTCCAGGCGTCATCATCTTCGCTTGCCAAGCTCTCCGCTCCGGGCAGCTGGATGCTTCCCCAGGCGTCATTAGAACAGTTAGCCATGTTGGGCAACTGTCGCAAACGTAAAAGGTTAATATCCAGGCGGTCGATCAGTGAGTTCACTTACGATATATGAATTCGCTATGTGGCTCACTAAACGCATACATGCATTTCTGTGGCGGGTACTTGCATGCCGCATAGTAAAGAAGTAGGACTTCAAAATGAGTTTTGACAGTAGTAAACTAAACTTTATAGTTCCAGAAATTGTCAGAATACAACGGAAAAGGAGCCCTGAAGGAATCACTGCAAGTAAAAGTTTGAAAATCAGTTAATTTCCTCTCTTCTGCGAGACTTCTGTTGAAGGCTTTTTGACGTTGGGATTTGCAGGTTATTCAATTGGACAACACAATAGCAGGATAGTTTCGTCAAAACTGTATTCACCCTGTATAAACTGTATGCGCCCGTTGACGAACCATAAGCAGAGGGGGCCGACAAACAGTATACCTCGTAAGTTTGCTAACATTGGGTTGTGGCTAGCTGTCACTATAGTGAGCGTTGCAACGCTGTACAAATACCCCACGCGGTTCAGTAGTTTAAAACTGTCATCGCGTCATCGTTCAGACAGCATATTCAGATGTGTCAATTTCAATATTTGTAAAAGCCCGGGAAATAGTTTCCAGGACTAGGTACATGCTGCTATAAAGTTGTGATACCGTTAAAAAGTCTTCACTTTGAAACCAGAGTGTTAATATTCGGTGTTCTTGCCCTCATGGTATATTTTATTGAACGTTTTAAAATAATTATTCATCATGTAATCGACATCCTGTTGTAAGGTCCTTATTAATTAGATCAACCACTTTGACTCATCAGTGAGTACAGTTTTCGTTTTCTTCAATAATCACGCTCTCAAAATGTTTGATTCTGTTGAAATAATTACTAATTAAACCCTTTGAGTGCTGTAATTTTGTTCGCCAAAATTTTAGCGCAACATTTTACCAATTTTTACGAATTTTTCTGTAAGTTTTTGGATAATTTTGGACCAAACAGACATCACATTTCAGTAGCTACAGGTTGTTATCAAAATTTGGCAAAAGATTCTGAAAAATTGACTTAGGGTATATTCTTTAAAGGTGACAAAAATTGACTTTGGCGCTCGATTGGTTAAGTTTATTGTTCCCTTTTATTTTATTCTCAGTTTTGACAATTTGCATTGTTAATGTACAGTAACATTTTGACAATTTGTTCTCAAATATAACACTGGATTAAAATTTACATATTTAAAATCATCGATTTCGGAACGTACTTTAATTTGAAAAAATGAACATCAAATTTTTTATTTAATGATGAAAACTTTTCAAAAGATTTATTTACATAGCAAAGAAAGGTTATCTTTCAGTTCGATATGAGTTGACATAAGATACATTGACACTAGATCATGGGGTCAACCGTTTCTTTGAAAGGGCAACCAGTGTTAGCAAGTATGTAAGTGGGCCCATATTTTGGGTTGCAAGAAAACAACAGAAAAAGCTTGAACTCTCTAAGCGTCATCGCCGTCCATTTCTATCAATAATTTCTGAGCGAATCAGGAGAAAACCTATTGCGAACGACAGACGTTTTCACCCGCTCGCATCAGTGGGAGCGGGGAGCCCCCTCGATGATTCCTGCCGAGCGACGGAAGAAACTGGCTCATTACAAAGTCAAATAGAGGAAATTAATTCCAAATATGATTTAACGTTATTCTCCATCATCCGGTCCGCTCGGCTTGGTAAGGTCGGTGTAGCATAATCTCCCTAACCAACGGTGTTTCGAGGGAGACGGGCTCTGTCCGAAGAAACACCCCTGGCTTGCGAAGTTGGTTATTCTCTGAAACATGTTACTATGAAGTAAAATCATTATAGAATGAGGGTAACATCTTGAAATATTTCTTCTCGATTATTCTGACTCTGTCCTCTACAGTAAAAACATATGTTGGCGCTCAACACTGTATGAAAATCTATTCGTTTGGCACAGATAAGTTTAGCTAATACAAATCTTCATTGTAAATCTACGATGAGTCAATCCTAAAACAGAGGCACTATAGACGATCAACACACTTGCATATACTAAACGAAATAAGACAGTAGTCTGATACAAGAGGGCGCTATATTCGAAAAACAACACAGACAAACCCCAGATGGATTTCAAGGCTTGTAAGACTTGAAGGAGACAGTATGCGTACTGAACGCATGATATGGGATTTTTTATAGTTCTCTTTCTCTTCTTTTTAGTTAAATGACTGATTCTTTTCAGACAAGCTGCTTTATAATTTTGTTCATTCGCTCAACACATTCACACTTCTGTAGATTTATTTTATTTGCCATTTTGTTGGAATAAATTTTATCTTTTTTTCAAAAAAAACAAATCCTAGAGGGATTGGCGGGTTACATTTTCATTAATCAACAGCTTAGGGAGATAAAACGTAAGCCGCTACGGATCTGTACGAGAATTCGAATGTAGAATTTGAATGCAAGACTTTTAAAAAGTAAATTTACAAAGTAATTACAAAGTATATTTGTGAGAAAAAAAACGTTCGCTGCATGATAAATTTTAACAATAATGTATATACTGAAGTCAGGCTGAGAATAAATTAATTTTTAAGACAATGGTGTTTAAAAATCACGCATCTTGTGTATCGTGCAACACGCCTGAATATATGATATATAACCCATGTCATGATGAACGAAGGCGTGATACAATAATTACGTTGGTGGCGTCCCACGCAAACTAGCAATATAATGGTCCAAAATAATTATACTCCCGTGAAGCGAACGTGAGGTAGAGAAGAAATACCCTCTCTGCGACTTTTGCGAGGGTAATTTTCCCTCCGGGCATAAGGTCAAAGAACTTTCGCACCCCATTTTAGCAATACCAAGTCAAGATTAAAACAGAAGCCAGTAAATGGTAGAGACAAACAGAGGTCGAACACCTCTAGCACTTTCCCACCATACATTAAAAAGGGGTAAAATGTAAAGGACAACGACAATGTTAAATATCTAATGTTAACACTTATTTTCTTGTTTAATATGTAGAAATAACTAATGTAAACACAAAAAGCTGTCAAAATTTTGCTTCATAAAAAGTAAATCACAATTGTTACATGGTATTTTGGGTAAAAAAATTTCAAAATTGTCAAAAAAAATCATTTTAAAGTCGTCCTATGCAATGTACACAAATTTATTTTGCTAAAGTTGGTGTTTCTCATAAGAGCAGTATCTGAGCTTTCCAAAAATGTAAAGTTTGTGTTATTTCATGCTAGTTTACTCAATGTAGGGGAGGATATAGTACCCCCTACCCCTACCCATTTTTCTCCATTTTTCGCGGTACATGCAAATCAAAGTCAAGCCCAGATAGGTAGTGCATCCCAAAATATCTAATGTTAACATCTTTTTTGTAGAATTATTTAGATTTCCAATCCAACAATTTTGTTTATTTTCACATAAATTATTGTTCAGATATTGCACATTATATGCATCAAATAAAAATATAGATATTTACAATGCTAAATCGCTTAACATCACCCCCTCCCCATATGTGAAATGGGAAAATCACATTTTGATGAGAAATATGTCCTTTTCAAATTATTTTGTTGGGATTTTTAAATACATTGTAAAATATATCGACATTAAGATATTTATAACTTACAACTACAAGATAATATAATGATCATTCAATCATCACTAACAACGTCCGCTTTCATGCTAAAAGCTCTGACAATAAGTTGTATGAAGATAGATTTCCATCAAAACCACGGTGTAATTTGAACGCACGCAATGCGTGTACGTAGCGTCCAACCAATTTATTGAAAATTGAAAATTGAAATCACCTTCAAAATGCAATTTTCATTTGAATGAAATAACAACCAATTTTTAATATTCGTTTTTGCAGACAAAATTTTTATTTTACCGATTTTTTGGTACGGTTTTCGCGGCCAATCAATCCCAAAAATATTAAACAGCCTTTGGCATAGAAAGCAACATTTGAAATGTTTCAAATCGAAAATTATTTTTCATTTTTATCTTCGTTAAAAAAAAACGATTGGCGGCCCGTTTTAAATAAAGCTTCTGCTATTTCATTATTAATGAAACATAATTCTGTTTCGCCTTCTTTATATTTTGAATCCGAAAAGCAATTTCAGTAAACACAAATTAAGCCTTAATCAATTAATCGTGTTTCATTCATAAGATTTGAAGACACAAGTTCGGGTTTACTTTTATTGAACGTTCCTTGTTTCATATTTTGAATTTAATTCATTTTTTAAAATGATGTTGCCATTCTCAACAAAGCATAAAAATAACTTCAAGTGTTCAACTTTATTCTATCTTAACATAACAAAAATGGTATTTCTTCCGATTTTGTAAAATATAAAATATAGGATAATTTTGACATTTGAAGGAGAACAAAAATGATGAGAATCGAAACTTGTTAATACTAAATCATGTACGACTAATTTAAAATGAATTCGCTGTTCATTTTGTTACTTGCGAAAATTGAAAATTGAAAATGGTAAGTTAAACCATTTTCATCTTTTTGAAAATGGTCGAAACTTAAAAGTTATTTCAATTTCTTTGCTGTTCCTGGCCCTCTACCGGCCAGTGGGCGAGCAGCGATGCGTGCGAGATTTCCGGCTTCCGTCAACGCAAGAACTGCGTAAATTAAAATGGAGTTGTCTTCCTTAGTCTCTGAAGAGTTTATGCGGCAAATGGTTGTTTTTGAAGGTAAAACACACCGCGAGATAGCATGTACTTTGAAAGACTTGTTTCCTGATCATAATCTGTCAGGATTAAGCGAGAGATCAGTGCGCAGATTTTGTGAAATACATGAAATTAAGCGACGCCACACGCCGAACAATGACCAATGATTAGTACAACATATACTGTTAACATAACGAGCACTAGCAAAATCCTTATAAGCGTCCAGAAACTCCGGTCGATGCTGGGTCACCACACACCGGATCGCTCACTACAGTCAGTCAATAGAGTGGCTAACTCTCGGAACTCTCTCAAACAACGAATCTGGCTTCTCCTCCTCGAGGACGAAGATGACTTCATCACACAACCAAGCGGAGGGGATACAAAACAAGAGAGCGACTGATGAAGGAACCCCATTTTTGGTTCCGAAACACCGTTATTAAAGACGAATCACTCAATCAACAAACCGGTTTACCGGGAACCCAGATTACATGACTAGGGACTCGTGAGAAATTGTAGGGAGGGAGGGAGGGCCTAATTAAAAAGAGTAGGCCCCTATACGGAATCTAGGAATTGTGTTAGTTTATACATGCCCGTAGTATATTCAGGCAACACCACAATACCCATCTCAACACTACCTTTGTTGCGCCAAACTTACATAAGTCGGGGATTGAGATTGGTTCGAATCCGATTGAAAACTATCCGTATTGATTAGATAGAATAAAGTCTTTGAGTTTGACCAATTTCGACACCTCTACATGCAGAGTCTCTGGTATGCGTCACAGTGGTTAACTGGAAGTACATTTGTTTACGCATGGAGGTATAAAGTGAGAGTCGTCTTTTGCCCGTGATTAGGACACCAAGACTGGCCAAGACTGTATCGTGTTTCGAAAAATAAACGTTGACCTGGCCTGACACGAGTATGCCTATCGCGTTCATGTTAGGCCTGCCCGCAGCCTGTGTTGTGGTGGGACTGTGGTTTACTTGCACGCGTGCGAAATACAGCGTTTTGGTAACATTTTGATTGATACAAGTTGGCAGGATGGTGGACTTGTCCACAAAATAAACCTGTTTGCAACGTTTTTATTAATACCTGTCAATAGGCTTACGCCCATACCAGTCACAGTTCGATAGACACCATAGGACATACATATTTGCAATATAGCAACCTTAACATATGGTCTTCAAAATCAATGTACGGAATTTTGATTGATCAATTATTAATGTTACAAATTTACGTGCAGTGTGATTTTGAAAAATACTGGCCTCCCTCCCTATAATTTCTCTTGAGTCCCTTTCTGCATATGCACGCTGGTCATTCGCTGGTCCCCAGTTCATGCATTTAGAAGGCGGCGTTGAAGCCCGAATGGTGATTTGTTAGTCCCCACGGACACCGTCCGGGGGGACTTATAGGTTTGGTCATGTCCGTGCGTGCGTCCGTGCGTGCGTGCGTGCGTGCGTGCGTGTGTGCGTGCGTCCGTCCGTTCACACAGATATCTCAGAGATGCAAGAAGCGATTTCATTCAAACTTGGTACAAGGATTACTTCATATGTCATACAGATGCACGTCAATTTTTTTTGTGATACGATCCAATATGGCCGCCAGGCGGCCATTTTATTACGATTTTTTTCATGTACAGAGCCATAACTCAGACATGTTTCAACCAATTTTATTCAAAGTTGGTACAAGGACATTGACCAATGTCATAGATATGCACGTCAATTTGTTTTGTGATATGATCCAATATGGCCGCCAGGCGGCCATTTTATTACGATTTTTTCATGTACAGAGCCACATCTCAGACATGTTTCAACCGATTTTATTTAACGTTGGTACAAGGACATTGACCAATTTCATAGATATGCACGTCGATTTGTTTTGTGATACAATCCAATATGGCCGCTAGGCGGCCATTTTATTACAATTTTTTCATATACAGAGGCATAACTCAGGCATATCTCAACAGATTTTATTCAAAGTTGGTACAAGGACATTGACCAATGTCATAGATATGCACGTCAATTTGTTTTGTGATACGATCCAATATGGCTGCTGTGTGGCCATTTTGTTACGAGTTTTTCATATACAGAGGCATAACTCAGGCATATCTCAACCAATTTTATTCAAAGTTGGTACAAGGACATTGACCTATGTCATACATATGTACGTCGATTTTTCATGTGATACGATCCAATATGGTCGCTAGGCAGCCATTTTATTACGATGTTTTCATGTACAGAGCCATAACTCAGACATATTTCCACCAGTATCATTCAAAGTTGACATTGACCTATTTAATACATATGCTCGTCAATTTGTTTCACGTCATGTAGCAGTAACATGTCAATTATTGAAGTTTCGTAAGTAGGCTGATATGTCAAGAAATATGTACTGCATCAATTCATGAAACTTTATACAGACGTTAACTGATGTTAAGCTCACATTGCTTTAACATTGAAAAAGACATTTATCAGTGTCATTTTAATTAATTTGTAATTGCATAAGTAATGAACTTTCCTAATTAGGGTGATATAGCCACAAATTAATACAACGTCAAATGTGATGAAACGTGATACAGATGTTGATCTCATAGTGTTGTAAATACCGCATCAAACTTTATGAAATATGGTACCAGTGATAATCTGTTAAGTGTTAGAAGTATGCAAAAATCTTTTGCAACATCCTGTTGATTAATTCCTAGTTGACTCATTTTATGAACTTTAGGATGGTGGCCTACATTGGTTTATGTTTTCATCACCATGGAACTCATTCTTGGCCATTGAGCGCCGTCTGAATCAAAGTATTTTTATCACAGACCTAATTAATGAAGAGGACTCTATCCTCTCTGAGGACATGTAATCAAAGTACCCATTATTAACAAGTGGGGACTGTGTCATCAACGATGACTTGTTCATGAAAATGAATCAATGAATTAAGTTGGAGTGAAAATTCACCTACTTCTGGCTCGCGACGCGTGCGTGGCACGTGAATTAGGCTTACCCCGATTCACCGGTGTCTCGCCATGTATTCCACACAAAATAAATGCAATGATCCTTTTATTCACCACATCGTAATACTAAACAATCTTGGTAGAGCCGATGTGTGGAGTAGTCCTACGAGTATGACGAGAGTGTCCAGCTTTGGCTACGCCGTGGGAGGCGGCGTAGCCAAAGCCGGACACTCTCGCCATACTCGTACGGCCAATGTTTAGAGTTGCCCTCAATTTCCTTTATATCGTCTTCGGTAGCCAGTCTTCCGCAGCACATGCAGTGAGCGCGGGAACAAGTATGCGTTGCGGAAACTGGAAGTCTCGTACGCATTGATGCTGCTCACCCACTGGCCGGTAGAGGGCCGGGAACAGCAATTCAAATGAGTCGTCTTTCGACCATTTTCAAAAAAATGAAAAAGGTTGAAACTTACAATTTTCAATTTTCAATTTCTAATTTTCGCACGCACCAAAGTAAAATTGCAAATTTCTCTTAAATCGGTAAGACATGATTTTATTTCAAAGAGTTTCCTTTCTCTTCATTTCGTTTTTCATCAAATACATACAATGTCCCGTAATAAATTTTACGAATCTTGAAAATAGTATTTTTTTTTTTATTTTAAGATTAGTTAATATTTTGATACTGGTAATAATTTGTTTTGTTTTGTTGAAAATGAAAACATCATTTTAGGATACAAATTATAATATGAAAACAAGCAACTTTCCTTAAAAATAATCCAGAACACGTGATTTTGAAATTTAAGAAATAAAATAGAATTAATAGATTAAATTTCATTTTGTTTTCACTGATAATTGCATTTCGGATTCAAAATATGAACAAGGCGAAACAGAGTTATGTTTCATTAATAACCAAATAATAGAAGCTTTATTAAAATTGGTCTGTCAATTGGTATTTTCAATTAAGATGAATATGGAAAATAAAATTATATTTCAATCATTAAAATAACGCTTTTTGTGCTAAAATGCATTTTAATATTTTTGAGAATTGATTGGCCGCGAAAACCGTACCAAAAAATCGGTAAAATAAAAATTTTGTCAGAAAAAACGAATATTAAAAATTGGTTGTTATTTCATTCAAATGAAAATTGCATTTTGAAGGTGATTTCAATTTTCAATTTTCAATAAATTGGTTGGACGCTACGTACACGCATTGCACGCGTCGTAGAGTGCGCTTTCGGAGCAAGTGACATGACTCGATCACTCATACGCGTCGTCTGTCTACCTCGCACTGCGCAGTGCGAGGTCCCAGGTATGAGGTTGAAGGCAGGTTGAAGGATTAGACGACGCGCATGCGCTTGGACCAGAAAGCATGGGGATTCCCCTTTCAAAAGTTCCGCAATGTTGTCCGCGTCCTGCGCCCATTCTTACTTAATTTTTCGATTTTTCCCGATCAAGATCACATAATACGTGCACAACAAAGTGATCATACTCTAATTTCATTTTGTCGCACCAATAGTTGAGGGACATTACTGACTGGGCGACTCCTGTTCATTCCCCGGCGCGGCGTCTGGCAGTCAGAGTGACGTCACAAGGTCATCTGAGGGCTCTTCCATTGATCCAATACTGTGGGCATTTTGTGTCCCGAAAACCAAAGTTTTACCATGTAGATGTAATCTTACTTGTAAGAGTCAAGTTAATGCGTTGCGTTGTTTTCAATCCACACAATTAAAATTGAAAAATAACAATAGTACGACTCTATCAGCCTTCGTTGATTTTTTTTCCTTTGATTTGTACGCGGTAATGCAAAGGATGACGAGACGCATGCCTTCATATTATCAACCAATCACTGACTGTATTGCAAAAAATGATGAGAAAAGAAAATTTTTATCATTGCATTGTTAGGACACTTCATTGAATCTGTTTTCAGGCGGACTTTTCTTGGTTTTGACCTTCTTCCCAGGTTTTTGGTCAGAAATGCTGTCGTGACCAACGTGTGTAGTTTAAATTCTTGCTATCCAGTAAGTAATTTTCAAAGGCAAGCCATGTTTTAAATTCTCTGTGAAGTTCTGAGATTATGTTTCCCTTCCCCACGAGTCTTATTGTCATTGTGTAGATCACCGTACCAAGAAACTTGATACTGTTGATAATGCTTACGTAAGTTATCATGTCATTCTGGACCGTTTTAACAGTGAGATTAATGTTACAAATAGCTGAAAAAAATGTTTCCCTTTAATAAAAGTAAGTAGTGTGTCTGAGTAAGAGAAGATAACTTGAGTGTTCTATTATATATCGAACTATTTTTGTTTTCAGCCCTCCCTTCGTCAATTAATATATTGCCCTGACCGGGCGCAGACCTCGACCGACCGTTGATATCGTTGTTATTTCTGTCACTACCCGTGATGCAATGCTATCGGACGAATATATAGAAAATGGCGGTGAAATCGCGGTGATGAGTGATACGTGAGCGTACTGTTTTAGCTTGGTACCATGGCCCATACACCTGCGGTCGTCATGATAAGCGATGACGAAGATGACGACGTCATAGTAATCAGCTCGGACTCAGATGTCGACGAAAAACCGGGTGTGTGCACGCCGAGAACGGGTAGTAGAAACGGTGAGCGTGGACCGTTCAAAGACCGTGACTATAGCTGCTGCAACCAGCCGATCAAAACCATGGCTGCAAGGTCACGCCGTCGGAAAAAGCCTAGAGATCGAGCTCCTCGCAAACCTACAGACATGAAAAACAGAGACAGGGAACGGGTTAGGATGAGCACAGACAGCTTTACAGATGAGCAGAAGTTCCAAGAAGATATGCGATTAGCCATCGAGCGCAGTTTGCAGGCAAGTACAGTGTTCGCTGTTGTTTTACTTTAGATATCAGCTTCCGAGACGCTGCGCATCAACACAACATTAGATTTTGGTGAATACTGTACCTGGGCGGACTTTACCGGTAGTGGCAGAGATACGCAGTAATCTATATTTACTATTCATGTGACAGAAAATCAATCTTATCTTAATCTCATAAATGCAACACCAGTCTAATCGGAGAGGAAGGTGAGGAAATAGGTGATTGTATATTGGCAATGTACGTCAAGAAATTGTCGATGGTAACCGTAAACAGTCTACTGCTGTCACTGTATCATCTTTCGAGCGTCCAACAAGGTCAAAGGTAGACAACGCTACGGAATACGGTCAATCGCTTTCGTGTTTTATATGCTCATGAAGGTAGTAGAGGGTTCCATGATATGCTGTTCTCTGTGGACGTGGAGGAGCTTAGAACAAAAAATTATGTACAAGCTCCATACCTCCCCATATACTGAAAAACGTACCCCAAGGGGTACATTTAAACCGCTACTAAACGGGTTTGCAGAGCTACCCTGATTTGTTCATTCTTTTTTTTGTACGAAAAAGATTTTCTATTTTTTTGTTATTTTAGAGCTTGATTTCGCTTTTGAGTATTCTCATCGTCAAGCATCATTGTACTAAATCGTTTATAAGTTACTATGTGAAAGGATAAACAACGCAACCATTTCATTAAATTTCAGACAACAACCACAAATAGTTGTATACCCGTATAGGTACATGTGTTTGATGTACTGTAAGCTATGCGATTAATGGAGACGTGTACTAGTGATCATATATGTACTTTTCAAGTCATATTTTTGAAATTTTAAATTTTCACAAGTCTTAGAGCTAAGGTTTTCCATGTTGTAAATGTTTTGCTCATCAAAATCAGAACGATTTGCCAAATGTTTTTTTTATTTTATTGATTTTATTTTGCACAACATAATAGCGTTGATCGCGATTTCAGGTTTGTTACTAAATATAGCTGTGTAAGCGCATGACTTTCGGACAAATATGCTGAAATTTGGACAAATTTTGTTGTTGTATGCGCGGCTGTTGTTGCAGCTTTAGTCTCAGTCATCAATTCATACGAATAAGTGTGACGCTAAATAGCCATTCTAACACTCGCAGGTTTTATTTTCATCGTTTATGCGGAAAATGCGGACAAATGTTTATTTATGCATATTAATGAGAGAGAACAGTGACATCATTTGCGATCAGCGCTATTAAATACACAAAATAACCAACAAAACAACAATATTGTGCATGGATCACACAGAAAGTCGAAAGACTTATTTCCACTGTGGTCGAATATATTATTATAGTAGTGTTAGTACCATTGCCTTTGTACAAGGAACGTGTCCGAAAATTTGAGTGAGCAAATACATGTTGTAATCTTGGGTGTACAAAAAATATGCAAGCAAAAGTAAGTCTTTACCAAAACTGAACATACCTGACACAATGCTTTGTAGTGCCATGCATAATAGAAGGAGCTTGTATCCACTTACGAACACTGCAACGGAGTGCATAATCGTTTTATTAAAAGTCACGCTACACTAATATGTGAAAAATAATTGGAAATGGAATAATGATCTTTATGTGTAGGTGGTTGGTGGTGGGTAAATTTTGAAATCAGACGAAGCTACCTGGGTTCAGTTCCAATATTTTTATCAGTATGTCAGATTTGTGCAAAAAGTTGCAGTTGCAGTTGTCACTAGACATGAAATCTTCACTGTTCTATTTGTATCGTCAAGATGTGACAGCACTGCATCTGTGCTTATCAAATCAGAAAACTTTTGTCTATTCTTTGCTCATGATATGGAATGGCTATTTCGAGGCAATCCTTTATTACTGGTCTCTATCTCCGAAGTCAACAGCCTCCCGCAGAGTAGCAGTCCGCCTGTGTGTATATCAGTCTGTCTGTTTGCCAATCAATTCGTAAGTCTTCTGTTGAATGAAAGCTTCCTCTCAATTAAAAATTTAAAATTCATTCACCACAATCATGCAAATTAAACTGCCAGGACAATTCAGACTTTCAAGGCTATAGACTTGTTTCATTTTACTGTGTGTCTTGCTCAGCCTATACACAGTCAGGCACAACCTGTCCACAGTTGTAGACAAAATTTTACAGTCAACTAACAATTGTCAAGTAAGAAATTTTTGGAACTGCGAAGTGTACCTTCTTTACCATTACTTTGCCAGTGATAATTCTTATCAGTGACCTGCATGTTTTATGATGCAAACATCACCTAGTGAGGCCGCATTTATTGTAGAGAATGAAACTTTAAATAGTGCATCTCTTATTTTTCAACAAATCACATTGAAAAGGAAAAAATTTACTGTGGATGTAAAAATGTGTACTTTTTGTTATCCCGGAAGTGAGATCATATGATGTGATGTGATAATTACCAATACTGCATTTGTTGGTATGAAAGAAAGAACTGCTTGAAAGATGGTTTTTTTACTGCATCTCAATTTGATTCAGTTATTGTCTAACCATGACATTCTGACTCTAAGGCTACGTCACCTGCTTTCAGATATGTGGAGACATGTGATTGGTTTGCTTGGAAATGTACTGGGAAGGACTGGTCCATTTTGCCAACAGGTGGTGAAGGGTTAGACTCTCCAAGACAGACAAGAGGAGCTATGATATTTTGTCAGCAAATGTGTCTTTGAGATATGACAATATATTTCCATGTAGTCTTAAATGTTGGCAGGGTTTCCAAGTTAATTTTAAGAACAATTCCCAAACCAACTGTCTCATTAAACTTTGCAATATTATCACTACTAGCACACATACACTACAGTATCATAGTATCATGCCGGCAGCATTCTCACCATAATGTTTTCATCACTTCAGACTGACAAGACACCCTGGAATGGGGAGCAGAAGGCTGCTTCCAGTGGTAATTTTACAAATCAGGGACATCTTTTCTGGTCACAAAATAGACTATCCACCGATGCTTCTGCCATTTGACCTTTCAAATCTGCTTTTTTTGATGAGTGCCAGGCACAACCACTCATGTCTTCAGCAATCAGTCATGGGTGAAGTATTGAATTTATTCCTATTGTTTGGCACTTGCCTATGATACTGGCTATGCTATTTCAGGCAAACAAGACACTTTTGACAGTCTAGTCACAAATTAAATGCTACTTATTGTCCAGATGTACATGTAGATACCAGAGTATATTCTGAAAACCACTAGACCATGATGCCATCCTTGCCCTTTTTCCTTTCTTTGCCAGTTGGCATGTATCGCCTTGCTTATCAAACACAATATAGTGTGCACTGTATACTAGAGCATTGTCTTTGACAAGCCAGGCGATAGATACACATTTACCGGTACTGTATACAGTACATCTCTAGCTCAGTTCTCTGTCCGTTTACCTGGGTCCGTTCACCTGGGTCTGTTTTCCCAGACTGTTGCATGGTGTATGCTCAGGTCTACAGTCTACAGTGGCTGTAGCCTGTAGCCCTACTGAGCGAAGTGACTATTTGCTGAAAGAAAGTACTTGGTGTAGACAGGCAACACTGGGCCATGGTATTATAGTAATTTCTGTACTTGATATGTTGCATACCAGTCCTTTGATTCATCTGGTCTTTGCAGCCTCTGTACATCTGTTGAATGAAGACATTATTTGATGGAAAATACTCTGCTTTCATCAGTAATCCGCTGTAGTTTCCGTCAGTAACCAGTGATAACATTCTTCATAGGATTAGGTTAATTCTTGATAGATATGTCCTGTAATTTGTGTATTCTAGCAAACACTCATACTATCTGCTGATCCCATCGTACGACTGTCACATCAGATAGTTTTCCCGCCAAAACTTTCTTATCAAGAAGAAAAAATCCATTCAATATTACACTGGAAATGTTCCCATTCTTGTTACAAGATACCCTTTTGAGACATAAAGTTCATCTTACATTTTCCACCATCCATTGACCCTACATTTGGTCAACCTAACTTTTCCCGCCAAAACTTTCATATCAAGGAGAAACAATCCATTCAATATTACACTGGAATGTTCCCATTCTTGTTACAAGATACTGTCTTGAGACATACAGTTCATCTTACATTTTCCACCATCCATTGACCCTACACGGGATCAACCTGACCTTTTCCCGCCAAAACTTTCTTATCAAGGAGAAACAATCCATTCAACAATTACATTACTCTGAAAATTTTCCCATTCTTGTTACAAGATACTGTTTTGAGACAAACAGTTCATCTTACATTTTTCACCAACCATTGACCCTACATAGGGTCAACTATGGCCATGAATCCCATGTTGCACTTTACTCTATAGAATGTGTTGTTTATTCATTGATGTGATTCAATGGTTCTATTTCTTAACCCGCTACCAACCATGCATGGCATTTCTGATCATTTTATGGCCTCACAAGAACTATGCAGAAAACGGACAAAAGAATCAGCAGGTAGAACGCTGAGTATAGCAACGGCCTGGTCAGTCTATTCACTTGTATGTAGTGGCGTTCCTATGACAGAAATACTTTTAACACAATAGTGCCTCAGGTTTAACCTAAGTATGAACTTTTTTACAGTAGGCACGTGGGTTTATGCATAGATAGTTGAGTTTGCCGGCTATGGTTTATGAGGCATATGGCTGTCAGTTTCACTGATGTCCCAGGTGTTGTATTGAATTTGAAAACTCTAGCAAATGCTCCCTTCTTAATTTTACACACAGCAGCACATACTAGCGTTTTCAACAGTTGTAGACAAGTAGAGCAAAAGTTGCCCATAATACACAAGTAATTGTGAAAAATTATGGTAAGGTTTTAATATTGGCAGTTTATTTGTGTAACTGTGAAGTTTTTAGGCCATAATGTCACTATACTTTGGTGAGCTGTATCTTATCAAGTCCATATCAGCAATGATGTAATCACTTATTTGCCTGGACCAGCCACAAGACAACTATCACATCACAGTTATTGCAAATACTGTGGGACATGTAGATTAGAATGTAGGTTTGAGTCCAGGCCCTTGCCACCTTGGGCTTTCAAGAGCCCTGAATTTAAAGGATAGATTCTATGGCTGTACCAGTACAAGCTAATGTCCAATTGTAAGTGTCGGAAGAACGTCAATATTAAAATGCTTAGAGACTAGTCTCTCACAGCCCTTCGCTGGCTACGCACTAGTGTGGCCAGGTTTGGCACAAGCCCGATTAGCCAGCTTAGCGAGGCCTCACTGGCTGCACCAACTCACTGAGCCTAGGCTACACCAGCCACAGTGTCTACACATAGCCAGTAAGGGGCTGTGAGAGAGCACACAAAATGCTAACATGTTACAGAGCAAGATATAAGATATATGAATATTCTCCATGGATAATGAGTCCTTATCTCTGGATTTGCATATGGTAATATGCAGCACTATAATCATTGACATCTATGTTAGAATTGGAACCAAGTTGCCAATACCTTTATTTTTAGACATTTTATCTAATCAGTGCTGGATAGCAAGCAGATGATTTTTGCACTCCTGTATAGATTGCCAATCTCTCTATAAAGGCATTGTTGTGTCTCTAAACAATTATCATATATCAACATATGTACATCATGCATAGCACCTTTCTATTGGTTGGTACATATACATGATCAATTGTGAATGAATACTTGCACTTATAAAACATCATTTGTGCCAGGCCTGTGAGGGCAGTGTTCAGAAACTTGTGACTCACTTTAATATTACATAAGCAGAACTCAGTGTGGGTAAGTGTTGCTGTTGGTGAAACGATAACTACATAAATGATAAATTAAGTGAGATAAAAAATAACAGACTGGCATAAGCACGCGAAGGATTTCAGGATAGTCAACAAACAATTTGATAGCTACAAGTAAGTGTACATGTAGCTCACTGCATGCATGCTGTGTTGTGCTGGTGAATTTGATGAGGCCTTAAAAAAGCAAGTGGTCATAAATGGATCATTTAACAACATTGAAGTGGGCGTCAAGGATCTGCTGTTCACCTGTATGACAAACGTTTATCACCGAGGTAGTAAGCAGACAATTGCCCATGAATTTTTTACGCAAGCTATGTGTCTACATAGGAGAAAATAATGTCCATTCCAACAAAAGTATACATATGCTTTCAAATACAGATATTCTTGTGCGTTGGATATGTTCTGACTTTTGTTTACCGGACAACAATTTCTCGGAGGGGAGGGAGCGTTCAGTAGGTCGCGAAAAAAAGACATACATGTATCATTCATAAACTCAGACAATGCTGACACAAGACTAGATGAGAGTGAAATGGGCCGTATGGGCGTGTACATTCTGTGTGTAGCACAAATACGGTTGCTAATTTTCATTTGGTAATGCAGACTGAAACACAAAATTCACTTGTTGTAATATGTCTGTTTGTTTGTAATTGCACATCTCGTTTCCATTCCATCACATATTTACTCACAAACAGTGTGAAAGTCTTTTGACTCATGAAGCAAATCAAACGGATGTAGACAAACCACATTTTACCATTTTATTTCATGCTGTAGGCCAATTCCATGATGACTGACATCAACAGATATTCCAGCAGTTTGGATGTTGATAAGCAGTTAGAAGATGACATAAAGACTGCAATAGAATTGAGTCTGAAGGTGAGTGTCTTTCTCTTTCTCAGGCAACAATTTCATGTTCTGACTCACGTCTCTTTTTTGCACCTCCATGTGAACTCAGAAGGAAAGGTGAAGTTTACAAGATTTTGATTTTCTGGGCAATGATTTTCTTTGAATAGTCTTTCTTTAGACACTTCTAGAAAAAATATTACATCTTTGCAGATCCTGATGATAGGAGTGTTAGTTGAGAATATGTCAGAGTTACATTGAGACTGTACAGTGGTGGACCCACCTCACTCACTTCTGTATTTACAAAGGCATGGATCTGGTGCAGGGTATTGGTTGAACAAAGATCTGATTGTGTGTGTATAGATTTGTCCAACATTGTGGTGTTTGTATTGTAGGATGAGATAAATGATGTGCAATTCATTCATTGACATGGCATCCATCACTTGATGGTAAATTCCATCAATGCATACCCTAGAAATGGTACAACTCAGCCAAGGCAAATCCAATACGGGTACAAAGTTGCACAAAAAGCACAGTGTACAGTCTGTTTATAAGTTGATGCAATATCAGTGAAAGACAACTACCCGTATTTGTTGAAATGAGTATGATAAACAGTCGTTTGATGATAACAGAGATCGATATCATTCAGAGGTAGACAGCTGTTGGTTATCAAAACCATAGAACACTGGGATTACTCAAATTCCTGTTACTGTCACAATTCAACTTTATCCTGTTTCTAAGTGTTCATTAAAACGGTACAGTTTTTGCTTGATTCCTCAAAAGAGAAGGAAAAATTTAGGGGTGGGCAGCAAAGTATGAGGTTTTAAACCACCAGTATGAAAATATCCTGACAATCAAATGGCAAAATTTCATAGGATCACCACTTTGATTTCCAGAAATCCCTTTTAAACTGACTACGTTTTAAGTTCTGCTTCCTAAGTTTGCTACTTTCAACAATTATACCAGCATTTGTGTCCATGGGAACCAAATCACCTGTACTCCAGCTGTCCTTTCGTACCCATCACATTCCAATAATCAAAGCTGAGTACAATACACAACTTTTTTGTGTGAAATTTCTATGAACATCACAAGAAAATCAAATTGTTTGATACAGGTCACTTTGTATCCTTTATGTGTCTGATTTTGTGCATACATTGTGCAATGTTGCTGTACAGGGTAGTCTTTTCAAGGACATTGGACATCCGGACAGCAGAGAGAAAACTGCAACAGGTGTGTTTAATACAGATAACAACAAGCGACCTAGCGGCCGATATAGCTCCGCTGTGTTTATGTAGAGAATAACTATTTTTGACACATGTTGATGAAGAAGGGTGGAAATCTTTGATAGCTCGATGCAGTGGCCAGAAAAAAGTGGCTAAAATAAGCTGCAAAAATACGCAATTGAAGATTTCATCATACTTTGAATGTATCACATAGGATCATCCCAAAGAGCATGTCAACCAAAGCTATCTGATGAGTAGTTTTTGAGAATAAATTTTTTGACCAAAATGGCAACAATTGCCCCCAAAGTAAAATTGCAGATTTCATCATAATTTCAAAAGATCAAATTTAGTTCATTAGTACTTTTTTTGAAACGCATTTTTTGACCAAAAATAGGAAGAATTGCCCCAAAAATTCAAAATTGCAGATTTCATCATTATTTCAATAAATATCATTAAGTTCATCTATGGAAACCTGTATACCAAATTTCAAAGCTATCAGATGAGTAGTTTTGAATATACACATTTTTTGACCAAAAATGGCAAAAATTGCCCCAAAAATACAAAATTACAGATTTCATCAGAAATTCAATATATATTACTTAGCTCATCTGTAGAAACCTGTATACCAAATTTCAAAGCTATCAGACCAGTACTTTTTGAGAAACACATGTTTTGACCAAAAATGGCAAAAATTGCCCCAAAATTACAAAATTGCAGATTTCATCATAATTTCAATAATTATCATTTAGTTTATCTGTAGGAACCTGTACACCAAATTTCAAAGCTATCGGATGAGTAGTTTTGGAAATACACATTTTTTGACCAAAACTGGTAAAAATTGCCCCAAAATTACAAAATTGTAGATTTCATCATAATTTCAATAACTATCATATAGTTAATCTGTAGGAACCTGTATACCAAATTTCAAAGCTATCGGATGAGTAGTTTTGGAAATACACATTTTTTGACCAAAAATGGCAAAAATTGCCCTTAAAATACAAAATTACAGATTTCATCAGAAATTCAATACATATTACTTAGTTCATCGATAGAAACCTGTATACCAAATTTCAAAACTATCAGACCAGTACTTTTTGAGAAATAAATTTTTTGACAAAAAATGGCAAAAATTGCCTTAAAAATGCAAATTTGCATATTTCTGCACAATTTGAACAAATCTGATATAGATCATCCCTAGGGACCTATGTACCAAATATCAAAGCTATCTGACTGGCAGTTTTGAAGAAGAAGATTTTTAAAGATTTTTTTACCAGAAATGACAAAAATTGCCTTAAAAATACAAATATGCAAATTTCGCCACGATTTGAAGAAATCTGACTGAAGTCACCCTAAGCAAACTGCATATCAAATTTCAAAGCAATCGGACAAGCGGTTTCAGAGAAGGAGATTTTTTTACCAAAAACACCAAAAAATGCCCCAAAAATACAAATATGCAAATTTCACCACGATTTGAACAAACTGAAGTGAGGTCACCTTAAGTGAACTGCATATAAAATTTCAAAGCAATTGGACTTGCGGTTTCAGAGGAGAAGGCAATTGTTGACGGACGACGACGGACGACGGACGACGACGACGACGGACGACGACGGAAAATCAACCTATTTGATAAGCTCCGCGTCGCTGACAGCGGAGCTAACAAACTGGTTCAGTTTTATATCTGATAATGTCAAAGGTCAATCCGCAATCATCAGGTAATCATCTCCCAGAAACTTAACATGCGAATAACACGAAGGACACGAAGGTTTTTTACCAATCCAAACCCTTGCCACCATATCAGATATGGAAATCGATTGACTCATTATTCCTTTATGTTTTAGGAGTATATATGATTCAGGCGTGATAGATTGTGGTTACAGTGTTTTAATGTTGATGCTATCGTACGTGTACAAGGACAGGCAGCTAGCAAATCTGTACAATTGCCAAGGTTTTTCTGTACCTAAAGGGTTTAATTATCTCAGTAAAATGATAATTAACAGTTTTGCCTGCGTAATTAATTATTAATGATCAACAAGTGGAAGCCCTCCATAAAACACAGTTTTGTTGTATTGTTGTCATGCAAATAAATGATCTGATTCTTGTGTTTTGGATCTGGAGTAGTTCTGGATCTTTTTTTTTTCATTTAAAGGTTTTACGTTAATGGTTCGGGCAAAATAATGGAAAAGCTAATGTGTTTGGGTAGATTTAGCCATGAATGCAGTGCAGGGTAACTGACCTTTGTTTCAACCCCTGAGAGAGAAATAGGCAAATAGTTTACAGGACATTTACCCCAACCCTAACCAGATGACACCGATCTTCCTATCATAAAAATATGACCCTTGGGATTGATTTTTCATGCTATAGTTTTTGAAAACATTAAATCAAAAAAGGCAAACGCTTTGGAAAGTAGTGCAATATTAGAGACAGGCTAAATAATTTCAATAAGTGAAATGACTCCTTTTAGAATACACTGAATAGGTCCTATAATTATAGTTAATTATATCATACCAGTATATTGATGGCGCAAATACAGCGCTCTGATTGGTCGAGACGCAAAAAGAACCGTGGTATATTGCGATATACCACGGCTGGCATACGCGCGAGTTCTCAGCTTGAGCAAAAATCCCTTTTTTGACGTTCCAAGCCATAATTTCAATATACTGTTATGATATAATAGCAATAAATCACACCCAGCGACGGTATACTACGAGATTTTGACCAGTTCACTTCATATTATTTATTTATTATTGCTTAAATATACAACTGTCCATGCAAGCAAAAACATTGGAACTAAGGTGTTGTCTCTCCCTGTCCCATATGCAGGGCTATGCAAGAGAATGGCTGTAGCTATAAGGTAGTGTTTGCCTGCAATCATAAAACATTATCAATCCAGGTGAATTAATGTACCAGATCTCATCAATAAACATGACATTTGTATGATTGAAAATTTCCACTGTCCTTTAATGTCACTCCACACCTTTTCTACAATTCTCGTTCTGTGTAGATGTAATAATTTTAGCGTCGGTGAAAGTCCCCAATCAGATTAGGCCAAAAACCCTCTCCCATCCCAACTCAACCCTCTGTGAATGAATGTTTGCTTTTGAACTTGAGAAATAGCTTTACAGACATATACATGTATCACAGTTTTTTAGTTGCGAAGCATTTTTTATTCAAAGCAATTAGAGTGTGAAGTTTGTTGCTATGGCAACATCAATAAATCATAACTAAGTGAAATGATAATCATGGCCTCGAGATCTTTCGACGGTGACTGTGCTTTGGATGACAGAATTTGATGTATTTTTTGTGTCAGTATCTTTTTGAAATACTTCAAGGCAGAAAATATATGGCACACCCCCACCCCACATGGTGGATCCCTGCTACAAATGCCGCATGTACAGTATTCTTTGGGGTTGACATTTGTACGTGACAAAGATGATATATGAAAGGAGAAGCATTCTGTTGCTGACTGCACTAGCCAAAGTCCTTTCAGGAAAAAAGAAACATCAAGGCAAAATGTGAAGCAGATGTTGAAGAGAATTTCAAAATGTCTTAATGTACTTCAAGGGTAAACATAAAGTATATGTAACTGTGATTATTGACGTCATTCAAACTCACAGTCATACCTGTAGTTTTGCTGCTGTCTATCATCTCATGTACTACCTTCTACTTTGATCTACGCCCACTCAAAGCGTATACAATAATAATTTCCGATATCGCATCGATGGTTTGATGCATACCGGTATGCTTGCAGGTTTTCACTGCTTCTTTGCTGTTCCTTTGAAACAAAAATCAGAAACTGTTATGTTTGTCTGACCATCAGCTCGTAATGAAGACCATTCTATTTTTGTGTGACCACAGAATGGAATAAATAGCTTTCTGATTATTATTCAACATTGGAACATGGTAACAATAGATTTATAAAAAATGCAAGCCTTTCAAAAGTTAATTTTCTGTCACACTATACATTAGTTTGTGTGACTCATTTTCTAAAATTCTTTTGCGAGGTTTCAACAACTCAAATAGGTCCACTGCCTGTTGATTTCAGTTTCAAGTTTGTTGAATTTCTTCATTCAGCAAATCTGAACACATGAAGACACAGTTTTCTCAAACGTTCAAAATCTGTGTTCCACACCTGTCAAAACAAAAAATACATTCAAAGATAAATACAATATTTCTTTTCCAATGTCCTGGCAGATGGCAAATGCATAAGAACCTCATGAATCAAAGGACGTCCTGTTGATTTTATTAAAGCAGAAAAAGAACGGGGAGCATGTCAAAGGTCAATTTCCAACTGTATCAGTCAAGTATTTGCACTCCAGTTTCAAAACCGATTCGTTAGTGACAAGACTAGCAGGCTTTGTACAAAACTTTATTCAGGGATGGAGCAACCTTTCAGGAGACAACACCCTTCTTCCTCAATTGTGTGTGTCCAAGATAAAATTCCACATGGCTACACTTTCATTTTCGAGTGTTAATGTCGGTACTGTCATGCTCATGCAATTGCCTCAACATCAAGCAAATTCTTGCTAATCCATAATTCATCGAGTATAGTATTGGAGACCTCACACAATAAAGTAAGATTCTCTTCCAGCACCTTTTGTCACATGCTCGTAACCTTTTCCAATTTCCAATCAACAGAGTATCATGTTTGTTCAATTTATATGAATTATCACACTGCACCTACTACCGGTCCAGTATGTTCCTGCATAGTATGTTGTTAGAGGAAACATAAATAATGTCATGCAAAATTCATTTTCCCATAAAAAAAATGATCGATACGTGATATGTACAGATTTTATTCAGAAGAATAAGTGCTATGAAGAAAACAGAAATGCATATACATGTATCCTGGTGCTTTCAGTAATTGTTTAGTGCAGTTTTGATGGTCTTTGCTGCTGCCATGTAGATATTATGGTTTGCTAACCATCCTAGGATCCCAGGTACAGATACAATACATGTACATGGGTACTTCAAACTCTAAATTCACTGCTATTCCTACACAAATATTTCAATTTATTGACAATCATTTTCCATACTCGATCATGTGCACACTGACTGACGTACAAGCCTGCACACACTGACTGACGTACAAGCCTGCACACACTGACTGATGTACAAGCTTATACGGTACACTGCGCTAGAACCATGAGCATAGATCGCTCATCAAGTACAGATGAAGAGACTAAAATCAAGTACAGATGAAAGGAGACTAAAATAGGTCTTCATGAACTCTCTCACACATGGGGAGGTTTAACCATGTGCAGTGATGATACAAAAGCCACATTCATGGGTACTTGGTTTTGCGTGAATTATGTTCAGTGACTAATGCCCAAATCTCTAAGGTTTGTCCTTGGTTTGTTTGCCTCATGTACGGTATTCATCAAGACAATGCCCATGGTGTTTCATGGCATACAAAGACACTGCAGACAGTAACTTTTGTCTGCAGCCTTGCATGACTGATCATTCTCATGCCGCAAACAATCAAGTCTTACCTTGACACCATTTTCGACATTTTTGAAAACTTATTTATGCCAAGGGTGAATTTGCAGTGTGCGCTTACATTTTTGTAGATTTTCAGAACTTCAATCGGTGCTGATTTAAGGTTGTGAAAAGCAAAGGGGGAAAATCTGATCTGACAAATAAAAAAGAGAGACAATATACGGATAAAAATGTTCTAATCCACTGTGAGAGCTTTATCCACTCCTTTGGTGATAAGGAATTACTTGGCACTACAGTACATCTGTGTACAAGTACATATTGTACTGCTTACCCATACCAATCAATTTCTTCAAAGCTACTTGTAGTAATTGTGAGCAGACAGAATGTCAATACACACAGTATGCCTATACCAGCTTGATTTGCGTTGCTTATTTTGAAGCATATGTATCAATTTACAGTGGTTTTATAGAACGGAGCCCTTCTTGTCCGGGAGACACTTTGCTTTTCATTGAAGATTGTATGACATGTGTTTCCCAGTATTGAAGAGGATATTGGCTGTTTTCATGAAAGTTATGTACATAGAGCATGAAGCAAATTTACTGTTGTGATAATCTGATGTAAACATCTCTTGAGAAAATAATCTGGAGTTTGAAAATGAAATAAAAACGTTGCAATGTTTTGTTTGTAGTCACATGTGTGTAGGACTGCACAGAAACAAGGACAGATATATGTACCCAACATCACCTTTTTCCATAGAATGGAATCTTCCATCTGTTGTGATGAGTTGCATGTAGCCCGGCTCATGCATGCAAGGTTCAAAAGGTACCCGCATTACGAATGGAGTGTACTCCGCTTTTAAATGATGAGGTGGCCTTAGGTATGCAAATGAGGACAGCTAGTCACATGAGGCTGATGTAATCCACTTCCCTTCCAAAACGCAGGAGGATATCAGTTCATTTGTGTAGCATTGTTGTGTGTGACCTACAAAACACCCATGCCCACAGTTAGCAACGCCGCTGCTCAGCCCAAGCTATCGTGAATATTCTAATCTTATCTGTTCACAATTTTGACTTGTGAGAACTGTGGTGGTAGTAATTAAGCCATGTTACAACTTGGATACCATTTTCATTCAGTTGCAATGGTAAGTGTAGATGGATTTTTTTCATCATGGTTAGAAAACTAACTACCGCAATAACCGGTCATATTTTATTGATGTATGTATATTATAATTGTCATCGTGAACAGTTAAGGAACTGTTTTAGTTTTCGAAATGCTCACAGCAATTGTTTTTGTCTCTTTGTACATAACATGTGACAAACCAGCAATTGCAGCTCTTGGTGGTTGTAATTAACGTGTGGATTTATTTCTGTTATTGTTCCGATTTTGCTGAATTTAAAAGGGTGGGTTGTTTGTCGTCAGTAAGTTAATTATAGAAATGCCGTCACTTCTTGTCTTTTATTTGAAGTGGTGTATCAGGAATGAAGTGTTCATTTTGAATTTTAGGGAACAGTTAGTCTGTGGTACTCAGTGTTCTTCTCATGCATATTTTTGTAACCTGGTTTCAATGTGTATGGCTGTTCACATGCTCATCATTTCATCACTATCCTATGTTAGTGGACGTGTAGTTTGTGACGTAGTAGTTTGCTGATGCCAAATTGATTTGCTGTTTTGACAAATGAAGTACATCTACTCCGTAAAGAGTTAATTAGTTAACTATTTACGGCAAAGAAGTTCACTTTTTAATGAAGATGCAAAAAGTGAAGCCCTTCTTTCCTATAAATGGTCATTTTCTTCTGGCCAAGCAGTTGTCCTGATGAAATTAATATTGCCAGATCTTGAAATATCACAATGCTTGAGTTTTTTAAATTTCTTTTCTTAGATCACAATGTCAACCTTTTGTAAAATGAAAGATCCCTAAAGATTGGCTGGGGAAATTTGGTGCAGTCGTGCTTTTTTGACATTTTAATGAATGATTTGTAGAGCTATTTAACTCAGCGTTGCAGACTTCCAGAGTGGTTAATCGCAGCCGATAAAATCCAATAAGAAAAACAAAATTTAGGGTACTTACAGACATTGTTTGCCAATGAAGTTCCCTACCGAATAAGTGCAGTTATAAAATTGTATCTCTTCCAAATCCATGACAAGAGACACATTGTGTGTTTTCTACAAGTATTTGACAGCGATGCAATGAAATATGTCTTTTTTTATAAAGGGAAGCTTGCCAATGATAAATGCAGTGATCACATTCTGCAGGCAAATGTGAGCGCACCATTGAAGACTGAAATCTGTGTACAGCTGCAAAATTCTGCCAACAAATTGAAACGGCATATTTTAGCAGTTTCCTCCATGCACTTTATCGTTTCTGTTGCCTGGTTTTATTTGAATGAAAGAACTATTGTACACAGACTATTCATCACAAGATAATGAAAAAAGGGCATTGTAAGTTGAGGGAGCACAGGTACACGGAGCCCTGCCAATGTGTCTGACTGTGATTGGCCACAGAAGGCTTCTTGCCTGTGCTGTGGAAATCAGAAGGGTTGTGTTGATTGTTGCGTGAATGTGTAAAATTAAGTTTTTCACTAAAGGTCAACCACAGAATAGAAATATTAGAAAAAGAAAATTTGGGACATAATAAAATTAGAATACATTCTGTGGACAGGATGTGAAATAATAAAGGCCTTTGTTTCTTATGTGATGTCGTTCATGTTCGTTCATGTTCAATGATAAAAGGATATTCATTACGTAGCAGATACTGTAGTATTTTCTATTGAGATGAATTTGTTCCGGAATATGCTAATACATTAATGTGCTTGTGTCAATTAGCTTTTTATTCTGAGCTCACTGTTTCTGTATCACTTGGCAGATAATTGTCTTCTCCTAATCTTGTCTCCTGGGAAACCAGACTTTAGCAAACTAATTGTACACATTGATCAGTTACAGACAACATGTTGTATATTTAGATAGGTCTATCAGCTCAGTGGTTTACTTTTAGAAACTTAAACAATTTAAGTCAGGATAATAATTTTTGATCTGGTATACCTGTATAGGATTAACTGTTCTAATCTTTTCTCCCGTTCAACTCAATTTCATACTGAGAACAATGCATTGTAAGTTACCTGTACAGTCCATGAAATTTTAAAAAATGCCTCATCCTTTTGCAAGATTGAACTTTGCATTCAAGCATCAACTTTGCACTTTGATGTTAGGGATGTAAGTTCCTAGGGATAACCTATTTCAGATTTGTTCAAATTTTGAAGACATATGCAAAATTTGTATTTTTAAGGCAATTTTTATAATTTTTAAAAAAATTTTAAAATCCCTTGTCTGATAGCTTTCATATTTGGTATACAGGTTGATAGTGATGATCGAAATGTGATATGCTCAAATTATGCTGAAATCTGCAATTTTGTATTTTGGGGGCAATTTTTGCCATTTTTGGTCAAAGAATTTGTTTCTCTAAAGCTACAGGTCTGATAGCTTTGATATTTGGTAAATATGTTCCTGGGGATTATCTTAATATGATATCTTCAAATTACAATGAAAACTTTGTATTTTTCGGTCGATTTTTGCCATTTTTGGTCAAAAAATTTGTGTCTCAAAGAGTGCTTCGCTCTTGCATATCATAATCATAGAAAAGTGCGCTGCAAGCATTAGGGAGTGTGACTTAGCATTGAGTTGCGAAGCGACAAGGTCTGGAGACTACTGATTTCGGCATTCCAAGATATTTATACCCACCAATCAAATAGCTCTATCAACATTTGAGACAATAGGTGAAAGGCCAAACCGTTAAAACTGGCCAACCGTATCACATAGGTGAAAGTTGTTTATTGTCAGGGAACCTTGCTTTGTTTCCATCCTCCAATTTCTCTTGTAATGGTAGCTGTAATCCTGCTTTCAAATGGTATGTGTCTGTCAGAAAGCAAAGTGTTTGTTGGGAGGCCGAGCCAGTAAAACACTCTGACCATTTTGTATGTGCAAGGCTTGGGACATCGTCGCTGTATTAAATGTTGAACCAAATTGTCATCCGAATAACTGTGGATGATTCTGATTTAGAACGTACGGTATGTAATTGACTGTGAGTCTTCATCGGCAGCTGGTATTAAAAATTCAAATGTTTTGCTGTGTATAGACAACAAATTGTTCATTGCTTTCATTGTCAGCAATTCTGTTTCACAGGCAAAAGTCTAACAACAATTGTATTTTTTGTCTTTTCTTGTAGGATGGTTTAAATCACATGTCACAAAAAGGCGTCTACATGTCAAATGTTGACTCATCTGCAAAATATGACAAGACAAGCAGCATTTTCCAAGCCAGCAGCCAGGACTTTATGTCTTCAAATGCAAAGTTCGATCTCAGCCCTTTCTCCCGGAACTACAATGTTTACTCATCCGGAAGAGACACGCCTCCACCGAAGCTGGAACGATTCGATGAAAGTTCTCTTGCCGAACACCAGGTCAATGGCCTCAGTCCGCCTGTTCTGACGCCGAATACCGCAGTGAACCGTAAATCAGTAAATTTCCAAGCTGATTATCAGAGGCCAAATTATGGCTCTGTCGTTAGCTTGTGTTCAATCAGTGACTCTCCTAGTAGCAAAACAGGGGAATTCCAGCATTTTGACTTCAAGACTGCCGAACAGTTCAATAGAGTGCAATCACTACCAAGTTCGCTAAGTGCCAAGACGCCGAGCACTCCACGTGCAGCTTCAAGAAAAATTGGAACTCAGCTCCAAAAGGGGACTCTTCCTGGGACGCTAAAACACAACGCTGTTTCTGTGGATATTTTGTCTGACACAAGCGAAGAGGAGCTGCCAAATTTTGGATATCTCTTCAAACATAAACATAGCAAGGACTCGGCTGTTGTAATTGATCACAAAACTTCTCCAGGACAGCTTGCCGTGACCCATAGAAAGAATGGAGTACATTCACTAATATCACCGATCAAAAACAGTGCTGTGGAGAGAGCAGATTTTGGAAACGTTTCGGATATACCGGAGCTGATCCACCGGAAGGACTCGGTTTCACCTTGTCATGGTGATGTGTATCCAGTACACTGGGAGAGTGATAGACTGAAAGGATGCATTGATAGGAATATCACTGCCTCGTCTGCTTGCGTTTCCACTGTTCAAAACACCAATGGAACTGTTTCGCCCCTGGCAAATGGCAAAGTTCATGAAAAGCGAGGGGAGAAAAGGAAGGACTCTGTCAATAATTTGCAAAACGGCTGTTCACCGAAGCAAAAGAAAGTTAGCAGTGTCATACATAACACTGACGGTGCAACAGTGCTCCACAACTCAAAACAGCCAAACGAAAAGTTTGACATCAATGGAAATTTGAAAATGTGCTTCGACAAAAAGATGCATGAAAAAAGGAAAATGCTGACATCGTCTGAGGATGTCAGGAACAGATACAGAGCTGAAAACTTTAATGGTGAGCCTACCGCAAATTTAGCCAAATCACAGAGCAATAACGTATCTGATGTGGACTTTGGGAAAACCAACAAGCTTGGTACATGTACATCTGGACAAAATAGAAGGGGACATTGCATTGAAAATGAAATCTTACATCATTCACAGCTACAATCACAGGGTCAAAGGTCAGAAAGGAGCTGCCATCAGTACAACAGAGATACAACTCCAGATTCCAAAACACTTAAAAATACAGTGAACGGTCATCACAGGATGAATTGCAATAAACTTTCCCTGTCTGAACGGAATATCAAGAAAACACACCAGGAAAAGGTAGGCTTGAAGGCAAATGGTCATCAAAATCCCAAAGTTCAGAAAGTTCGAAAACCAGAGTCTGTGAGACACGGCCATGAAAAGCTGACAAATGGTGAAGTCAAAACCAAAGTATCAGTCAATCAGTCAAAGCCAGTGTCACAACCAGTGAAATCGTGTCCCGCATCACGACAGATGAAGTCGCCAGTTTCACCTAAGACTCAGTCCCAGCCAAATCCAATGAAGCTGACGCCATCTCCCACAAAGCCTCTTCTAAACCAAGCAAAACTCAAAACAGGTCCTATAAAGAAGTCATCATCTCAAAGCCAGGTTGCGCATATGGAACATTCCAAGAATGTGTTGTCCTCCTCAAGAAAAGCAAAGCCAAATGACAGTGCAATAGAGGCTGTCAAGCCAAGTAAACACCAGCAAAAGACAGTTCCTTTCCCAAATCAACCAAAGTTCTCCTCTAAGACTGTGTCCTCAGATGCAAAGCCAGTGACCGGTTTTGAAAAATCTCTGTCCTTGCCAGCTAAAAGTGAAAAAGTTGAAAAAATTCACAATGCGTCACGCAATCCAAAATCTGTGCTTACAGAAAAATTATCTTCGACAAACACACTCACAACCCCCAACCGTCCAGCGTCTGGAAAAACGACAACTTCAAGGTTTATGAAGAAGCAAAGTGGCAAACACAGATCTTCACCTGTCACCAGCGAATCGTACCAGTCAGTTATATTGCTGAGTAGTGCATCAGACAGCTCTGACAGTGAGAGGACCCTGGAGGACAAACAGCCCATCCTGCACACACTGACCAGGGAATTACTGCAAAGGTCAGAGTTTCAACGCAAGAAGAGTACCACGGGGCAGTCAAACGGGAAAATGAATCCTTCAAACGGGAAAATGAATCCTTCAGTGCCACAGGTTGGTAAACAAATAAAGGAAGAACATTCTTCCAAATTGAATGCAGCAGTGCTGTGTAAAAAAGAGGAATCAGAGACGGAAAGTCCAGTCATTCCAAGGAAGAGGCAAGAAAGTATGTTCATAGTGGATGAAATCATTCTTGATAGTAGTTCTGACAGTGACAGTGAACTTGTAGATACCTGCTTTGATGCTCGGGGAAAGAAAAGTGGTTTTGACCATGACAGTGATCTGTTAGATATCAATTTTGATGTTCTGAGAGAAACAAATAGATCACAGGAAAAGACAAAGCATGTAACACCGTCCAGCTCAGGACAGAAATATCAACGCACACAGAAACCAGAAAAAATTCACCTCTCCGCACACCTATCAAAACATTTCTGAGGAATAACCAAGAAGTTTCTCCTTGCAAGGATGCTCAGAAAGTTAGAAATAGAATCCCCTCCTCACCGGAAAAGTCAAGAACTGGCCCACCAACTATTTTGTGTACGGCTCCCGTACACGTGCACATATTAGAAGGTAATCACCAGGAAGGTAATCGCCAGAGGCCTGCAGAGTCTTCATCCTCCCCTACCATTGTTGGGGTACAGAGCAGGCACTTGAACGGGACAACTGATGTGAAACTGTCTTTTGGAAGCAAACATCTGAACACCATTGAAGCCTGCCAGGATGAAGGTCACCATGAGGCTGCAGTGCAGCTGATCCAGGATTTTGTGTCCAGCGAGAGGAAACCACCCAAGGCAATCCTCAAATACTTGGTTAAAGATGTGCTGCTTGAGAGTAAAAGCAAGGCGCTCACCTCGTCGGTGTATGCCACTCTCAAACATATTCAAAATCTTCACCCGGAGTTAGAAAGTGATGTGGACCTATGGAACTGGAACTTTCTGTCTGGAGTTGTGGAGAAAATATTGCATAGCCCGGAGAAGGAGACAGAAGTCTACAATAATGTCCTTTGTCTTGAGTACATCATAAGTGTGTTAGAGAATAACTTGGAAGTTTATGCCAGGTTTCCCCAAAAGTCAATCATCTCCCATTATCTCGCCGCGGAGATGCAAGGCCATCGTTTGAACAGTCTGGTAACGTGGATGATAGATTGTGTAAAGATAAAATTTTCTCCAGAGACTGTGTCGTATGAAAGTCATTCCAGAAGTGAACATGTCGCGAGGCTGCTGACGTTGCTGCAAAAGCTGCTGGAGATGAGCGTGGTGGTCACGAGGAATCCGTCAGACAGCGCCACCAAGGTGGCAGAAGAGATGGTGTACCAGTATCTGTCCTTGCCCAGTTTGAAGTGCAGGCAGCTGTTCCTGGAGACCATGGGATCTCATCTCGTCAGAGCCAAACTGCTTGAACTCCTGCTGGAAAACTGCTGTGAGCTAGACAGCTCTTCCTACAACGAAGTAAGATCGCCGGGGCATTGGGCTGCACTCTCGGCCAGGAAGATCCTAGAGCACCATTTCAAACGGAAGCCAGTCAACAATCCATTTTCTGCGTGTCCAAACGAGTCAGACAACTCACTCCAGCAAGTCAGAGAGGCGGAAGCGTGTGAGGAGTTAGTGATGATACTGTACTGTCTATTGCAAAGCCATCTTCGCTGTGTGCATGGTGAGTATGCATAGCGTCTATTGGGCATGTTAGAAAGCTAGGTGACTTCTTTCTAAGTCTTGTGAAAGTCCAACTGCAGGTTTAGTGCTGTGTACATGTACAATGTAGTTCATAACTCTGTTAAACCAGGGAATAAAACCAAAGTGGTTCAATGCACCTGTCTTAGCGCTGCCAAGTTTAATTTAAAAGAGTTATTTGATTTGACAGTGCAAGTCGTTTTCAGAGCTGGTTGAATGAGTGTCAATACCCAAATATTTGTGATGTGATTGTACATTCAGTATAGTGATCATCAATAAGTCTGTTGATTCTCTACAATAGTTCAGGTAATTGCCCAGGGACCTATGTATTAAAAAACGTCAGAGTACTCAGGCTCGCACTTGCCTTCATACATCCGCATTGAAGTTGGAAAGAAAATCGGCAGCTTTCATACCTAAATTTTTGAGACGTCCCTTGTAATTGGAATAAAAAAGACCAAGTCTACATCATTTGATCAGTGAGCCTGGGATGTAAAAAGCTCATTACATTTTTCAAATATTCATAATTTATAATTATCAGGATTTAGAAAGTCTGACCTTCACATGAAAAGAAGAAATGAAACCACTTTTAGAAGTTTCCTGAGGAAAACATCTGATCCAGATTTTTGAGATGTCCCTTGTAATTGGAATAAAAAAGACCAAGTCTGCATTATTTGATCAGTGAGCCTGGGATGTGAAAAGCTCATTACATTTTTCAAATCTGACCTTCATATGAAAAGAAGAAATGAAACTACTTTTAGAAGTTTCCTGAGGAAAACATCTGATCCGGATATTTCTTCCAATTGATGAACAAATGAGTGACTACAAAATCAACTTATACTATTCCTTTGTGTGAGATTTATTGTATGCAGAGGGTTTCCAGATCAGAAAAATGAAATCCAAGCTCAAATGTTTTCACATCTGTCTCTCTTATGCTATACTTAAAGCTTCCCCACCCACATTTACCTTGGAATTTGTTGTGATAGGATATTTCAATAGGATGTTACATAATTTGTATTATAATGAGACAGACCTGTACATGTGTGAGTTTGGCTGTGAACTCTTTTGTGTGCATAAACGTATGCATTCTGGTACATGTATGCACATGACAGCTTGCATGTGTGAATATGTTCACGAATGTATGTTCTGGTATTTGTGAAATTTCAGAAATGTACTTCCTATTATTCGTCTGTAGTACTTTGTGGATGCTGTGTTGCATGGGAGAAAGCTTTCGAACATATCCAAGACTCATGAGGCAAAGTTGAACCTGTTCACCCCAATTCCCTATAGACAGGTCCACAACTACCATTGATAACAATGGGTTTGGGCTAAACCATGGTGGTGAAAGGGTTGAAAGTTAAAACAATCAAAACGCTGAACTCAAGACTGGCTTAGTTGCTATTTGATACAGTGCAGCCAGGACACAATTCCTGAATTTATACACCTCCTACACTCTATTGTAAATAAACGCTGTCATAATTTTTTATCGCAGAATATTTCTCTTTTTTTGTTCCTAGGTAAACTGCACCTATCACTGACATTGCTTTACCATGATGATTCAGCTAGGTCCCAATCTAGCCAGTCGTCATCTCAGTCATCTGTCGATGGAAGTCTGGCCAGTGATGATCTGCAGTGTTTGAATGAGATACATTCACACATTGTCCAGCTCCGCGACAGACTCAGTACTTACTGCCAAAACTTCACCCATAAGACCAAGCTGCTCTTCCATCTCATGGAGGTCTTCAAAGATTTTGGGCAAGACTAGGTGTTTTTTTTATTCTCTACAGACAAACTCGTGTTCACGATGTGCTCATGACAAGATAAGCAACTCAGATACTCTAACCGCATAATTGAAATTGTATACATAGTTTGAAGAAATTGTTTTCAAAAATGTGGCCAGTAAAGACATTCTATAGGACAATCAACCCTTCAACGCTACACTGACAGGTAGTGAAGATCAGTTGGCATTTTGCCAGGTGTGTAAATTCATCAAAATGGCCAGTCAAGGAGGCCAGGTACTTGATATGCAAATCAGGGAAAACTGAATTACATTCCATGACTTTCTGACATGCTATCACAGATAGAATAGATAGAATGGTTTTTTGCTAATTAATAATAGCAAAATGTACACAAAAGTTGAAAAAAAAACACCTTGATGTGTGCAAGTGAAAGTTTCTTTCTCTCTATCATCCAGAGATAAAGTGCTTTCAAAGTGTCCTGTCCCTTTTCCTTAAGTTTAATGACTTTATGAACAGTACTGAATGTTGTTGAGCACATATTTCACACTCTTCTATGAAGCAATTTTCACTGGAAAAGATCTGTCCGATATTCCATACTTACATATGGGGATGATGTGAAAAAAGCACATTTCCTTCTTTGGATGCCATGCCTTATAAGTTCCATACAACATGCCGTTTTAAATTTGGTGCAAAGTGTTTTACAATTTGCCTCAAGAGGACACAGTGCTTTTCTGTAAAATTTCCGGGTTAAGTATGACTTGACCAGCTTATTACCTTGTCATTGTATTTTATATACTGAAAGATCTAATTTCAATTTTAAGCACAGAAATTATCAAATTGACAAGCTTTTCAAGAGTCTAATGTCACCTTGGGATTTTCTATCATAAAATACCTTGAAAGAAATACTGTACACCTTGATATTTTAGGTAGAAGGCGCCTCAAAATGTATTCTTTTGTGTTTGTCAATTCGTGCAATAACAACAAAAGAATTATGCACTGATCAGGATGTAGGGAGGTTCATTTTGTTTTTCAAAATAACAGGAAAGGTGAAAGTTGGCATTATTCAATGTTTGAGTCTCAGTATTATGTATGACATTCTCAGCAACAACCTATTCCGCTCAGAATGGGACATCAGGTCCTCCCAGTATCATGACTTTGGCAGTCGCGACCCTCAACACACTCTTGCCAGTGGTGGCGCTCTTGTCAATCAACTGCCACAGGTGATTAACATAACAATAGTGCATCAATACTGCTGCCTCAGTTTACAATGAAATGCTTTCATGTTACAAAAATTTGGTCCACTATTATTCACCAAATACTTGTTTAGATCAAGCTAAAACAGATTTTTACATTACTTCCTGATTTTCAATATAAGTAAAATTATACTTTTGGGCTCAAAGTGTTCATAAGTATCATTCATCTGTACTTTTTGAAAATGTTGTAAATCACATTTTGATAAGTGTTTGCAGTGATGTAAGCCCTACCAAGAGTGCCACAACTCCATAGCATAGCCTTCCACTGCTGGGCAGAATATTTGTCATTTTTTGAAGTCATCCTATGAAGCAAAGAATGCACAACATATTGCCGCTGAAATGAATGAGCAGCAATGTTTCGTAGAAGTTCAGATTTGTTCACTCCGTAAACCAATTTTGGCTTGCTGGAAATTTCCCATGAGTTTACCCAATACCAATACATGTTACTGATAAAAGTCTTGTAGTCAGTGACAAATCAACTTGTCGTACAAAACACAGTGTTTAGTAAAGGCAATGATTTTTTTTGTTTCGTATTATAAAGTATTGCCAGTATATCAGTACATGTATTTATCACAGAAACACCAGCAATATTGTATGAATCATCTTTACAGGGTTGCAAATTTATCCCTTTTCCTGCCAGACAGTAATAACTGTATCACATCCCCATCAGCCAAGTCAGTAAAAAGCGGTATTGAGCCAAAACATGACGTATTTTCACCCACTTGGCTTGGTATGTTATAGCATCTTTTGTCAAAAAAAAATCAACTTTACAGTATTATGTTTTCAACAGCCTTCAAATGTACAGTATTATGTTAAAATACATCATATGGAATACGTTGTGTTTCATTAATTTTAACCATCTTGACCTGATGGTGAAATATGGACTTGGCAGGAAAAGGGATATGTGTGTGTGTGTGTTATATCACATTGAAAGGTCCGCCTTTACCGTTTAAAGGGACATATTTCCTGATATGGTATACCTGTATGTTTTTTTCTGCTTGTTTACCAAAGTCAGACTGTGATTATAAATCTTTTGGATCAATGTGATCTCCGTTTACTTTCATCAGGAATATGGGTCTTTAAACAGAATGAACAGATATTTCTTTACACTTTGATCTCCCTTCTGAAAGTGAAAATATTCACTTAAGCATCAATGTTGTTGACTTGTCATACATTGGTACAAATAATTCTGTTGAAGCCAGTATTGTATAAGTACATCATATAGTATTGTAAAGTTATTGTTGTTATGAGGGAAATACCTATGTGTATGTTAGTTGTACATCATTTTGTGGAACTATAAATTTGAATCTTGCCATGTGCTATTGTTTCTTCCTTGTCTTGCTGATCTTCATTGAAATGTAAAATGTGTCCCGTGAAGCAGTTTTACACAAATTAGTTGTATAGTATTACTATCAGAATCATGTCAAGTTCATATTGCTAAGGGGACAAAGTTGCAATCTTTTCAAATTACTTCTGTTATCGACAATGTATGTCGTTCTGCTCACTGAAACATACTGTCAGTCCTCGGATCCTCTTCTCCTGCCGTGCTCGTACACATAATAACAAAGCGTCAATTACATAATTTATGATATACACCAGGAATTGCGTCATCAGCGTATTGACGTGTTATTTGAATACACATAGTATGAAAAGACGCCTGATGATTGATAATTCAACATGTTTCAATAAGCAGAACAACGTAAATAACTTCGCACATCAAACATAAATTACCAAAATAATTTAAAAAGATAAGCAACGTTTGTCCCTTTAATGTAAGAATTTAATTTCCTACATAGGGACAAATAAAATAAATTAATTGAGCTCTTTTAATCTGCTGTAGGTATCATAACATGACACAGTACTTTATACTGTATGATGCAGTTGTCAAGGCAACTAATGAAGTTTTCACTTTTGCCGTTTGACTTTTATGGTTGCAATAATATACAATTCCGAAATTGCCATCTCATTTTTCAATGCCGAAGCAAATATATCAAATAGGTAATTGATCTTATTAGTTTATAGTATGTTGTTAGTGGTCTTATATTTATATGTCGTGGTCCCTTCTGATTTTTTCAATCCCAGAATCTCTGTTCACATATTTAGATCCAATTTATCTGTAGAAGTTGGTAGGATTTTTTCCCAGTATTGTGTTCGTTTTGAAAGGAAGGCCAGAAGACGCCTCATGTCAAAGAATGTCAACATTTTGTTTCAATCATGGATGTAGTGTTCGCCAATCACAGCATTCCTTTCAAAGTGGGCAGTTTTTCTGCAACACTGATTCTGATTGGCCAGTTTGTGTGTATGTATTCTTCAACAACCACTTTCTTTATGCAAAGTACAGTCTAGGTTTACCTCACAGGATTTGAAGAGAAAGATATGAGTGACATATGTCGTGTATGCTGCCAACACCATTTTGTCATCGTGTTTCGAGACAATGCTTTTTGCATATGGGTTTGTAAAATGTCGTATTTGTTAAAAAAATACGGGCCTGGACTTTGTTGTGATAGATTTTTGAAGAATTTGTACAATTTAGATATTTATTCTGGTGCACTAGTACATTGTGAAATGTGAGGAATAGGTTTACAAATGTGATGGAAGAGGTGTACAAGTTGTCGAGTCTTGTATAGTGAAGATTTTTACTTGTATGTACTTTCTATTATTTTTCTATTTTTCTATCAACAACCAAAGACTTTGACTTTTGTACAAAATAGTAGTGTTCGTATAGAATATCATTGTTATACATTGTTGTACTCAATCACTGAGATGTTAAAGTGGCGTTGATGAATTTTTTTACAGTAAATTATTGACAAAAATTCAATGTAAAATGTTTATTTTGCATTTTTTACATCTTCAATTGTGTCATGTGTGAAAGTATTGGGTGTCTTGTTCGTGTGTCAGTAGATGGGTATGTGTGTTCTCAAAGCAGATGCTGCTACTTAAAATAGTGTTTCTTTATGTACACAAGCTACCAGGAAGGGATTTCAAAGTTCTCGCCATGTATTCCACACAAAATAACTACGATGATCCACTCATTCACTATATCGTAGCACTAACAACAGTAGATCGGATGTGTGAAGTTGCCTTTATTTCCTTTATATTTGTTACAAACACATCCCTACGCTGGCGTTGAATTTATAGTACAACTTCCTATTACCTCATTGCGTTCAATTGTTTCCCAGCATTTTCTGTGTTTGTAAAAGGCTAATGTCATCATTTATAAAAAGCAAGTTGTTTTGTGCGCTTGTGGCACATTCTGATAGTGAAAGAAAATATATGCCTTCTCAATCAAGTAATACAGGTTAGACTGAAATTAAATATCTGATCCTGAAATGTAGAATATTGGTGAACAAACAATAGAACTGCATGCTTTACATGTAATAATCATGATCGCCTTCATACCAGCTAGAAGTAAAATAGTCCAATATATCCAGTAGCACGGCCATACCAGTACAGTATTTCATGTTCTATGTCATGTATTGAACCCAGATCTTGCATGACAACTACCTGTATTGGCAATCTTCATCTAAAAGACCCATTGTTCTAGTTTTTCAGTGAAGTGCATAGTTTGTTATAGTGCATTCCCCAATGAATAGTCCAATGTCAAGTGCCACTCCTGTTTTGCCAATATAGAGACCTGGTTATTCATATTTTTGTTGGATTAAAACAAATTTTTGATAAGAAGTAAACAACATATTCCTAATAAAGATGTATCTATCAATTTTGAATGGAAAATTTTTGATATTACCTAGTTACCAGGCTGTGTTAAAAATAATAACCATCATGAGACTTATATATGTATAGTGATATGTCATATTGCTATTAAGATCAAAATTGGAACCCAAGATCATTGACACTTTTCTATTGTGGTTTTTCTTTCGCTTTTCTTTTTTTTTGCCCATTGTGCTTTTTCTCTAGCAGTTTTTTTGCCCAGAGTTCAACACTATTTGCAGTTTCCAGCCGTACGAATATTTGTAGCAAGGGTAGCATGGATGAAATTGTTTCATAAGTTTGCTCCAAAATCTAATGCTCTAGCTTTTCAAGGTCAAGTAAACTAACAGAAATAGTGCATCGATGCTCTTGTTTCTCATCCAAAATTTTTTTGTAAAATGTGTATATGTAACTCGTACCACAAGATATACCTCCATGGTTTTGTTTCGTTGAGTTATTTGTCTCTTTTTATTCATCTTCGCTTCTGAATTTGACGTTATTCATTTTTGTCTTGTTTTGCCTGATTTCTGCACTTGTTCAAAGTGACCTTTGGAATCATGTACAAGTTGGACTGAGAAGTGTTTCAGCAGTTAACCACACACAGTTGAAAAACAGATTCTCGCTCTCTTGCTTCTAAAAAAATTGAATATAATTGTCTAAATATTATTTCATTTAAAATGCTATATTCTCAGTTGATATCACATGGATCTAAACTTCGAGCAACCTGGTTCTGCGATGTAAAAAGTTCGATATATGGAATATTTTCCAGACAGGACTCAGGTATGCGTGAAAAACAAAAGAAGTTACACAGTATACTCGTGAGGGAGTCTGAGTATGCGCATACGTGGGAAGTTGAAAGGTTGAAAGTGCAAGTGAACGTCCTCGGAGCAGGAAGTCCTTCTGACTGTAGGGCGTTGTTGTTCAACGTATCCGTGTTTCACTTCGACAACCGTTCAATAACTTGATACCAGTTTCGCAGTAGCAGTACTTCAGAAGATAACAAGAAAGCCATGTCGGATGAAAGCGCAGTAAATCCGGTCATTAAGTACCTACTATTCGCTTTTAATTTTATATTTTGGGTAAGTCAACATATACAGTGTTTATTCTCTCAGATTGTGATGTGTGACGATTGGCTTCGGACTGCTATGTACAGTTTTACTGCTTGTGTGAGATATTATTCGCGTTCTACCTCCATACTTTAACTTTCCATGTACAGCTGCAAGTGTCTATGAATCCCTGATCACATATTTAGAGCCACGAGAATATTACATTCAGGGTTCTCCTGATATAGTTGCATGGTGACGATATATGATACCGAAAATTCTATTAATGTAAAATGTGTACAGCCTGTACCTTGCAGTGTGTAGGTCTGTCATGGCTTCACACTCACAGGGCAAAGAGTTGCACGCAATCGACCACGGGTTTGTGATGGGGTTAGGGAACTGCCCCGAAGTGAGAGACGTTCTGTGACAATGTTTATTCGGGACCATTTTGAGGTTTCAAATTTACTCCGCAATATAGAAACAGCCTGGAATTTCAACAATCCAGAATTCAGGATAGGGCTTAGCTGTTGTTTCGGAGTACGGACTAACACACGAATACTTCCTTTGTGTGCCTTTTTTTCAAAACATTCCATCCTTAGATAAGAAGAGAGTGGAACATTTTTATAAATGTAGGGGCCTGATACTTCTTAGGTGGCTCCTGTTTATGTGTAATAAATGTGTCCAGTAGCCTCTCACTGTTAAACAGTTGTTTATCATGCAACTTGGATACTTTGTTGTCCTTTTGAAAGTGTTCAGTTTTGTACTTTTTCCAATTTTTTGGAATGTACCATAACACACTCTCTTCTAGTGTGAGTTGAGTATAATTAGGATTGATTGATACATCCGTGATGGACCATGATTTACATCACCATCATATAGTCAAGAAATTGTCATTATGTCTCTAAACTTTGATACTAAAAACTTGTAGTAATCAAATGTGATAACAGGCTAAAGACAAGTGGTATTACATTGAAATATTCCTGTCAATGATGTATGTGTATATTGCCCTTTGACCCCAGTGTGGACTTTGCTGCCAGATTACACTTCAGACTTACCATGGCAACCTCTGAATAGGCCAAAATATTACTGCCTCATCTTTACATTTTTTTAACCAGTTCACCCCGATTGCCTGTAATTAAGTGCACAATCGATAACAATCAGTTTTGGCGAAACTGTAGTGGTGAAACGGCTTGAAAACATAACATTATGCATGCAAAACAATTCTGCAGAAGTGAAGTTTACTCAATACAAATTGACATATTGTAAATTGGCCCTTGTTGTCAAGTGTGATATCCGGAAGAGATTCACAATCACCATGGTAACTCTACCCCAACAGAGTAAGGGCAACAAGCACACATATTTAATCTTGCATTTATACGTGTATGTTCCTCGTACTACAAGTACAGCTAATTCTTGTTTGTAAATTTGTGGAAGTTATTAAGTTGTAATTTGCTGAGGGAATAGCACAGGAGTGTATGGTTGGTGAGCATGGTATACTGCACCAATGGTTATCCTATCAGGCATGAAATCACTTGTCAACAGTCACAATGTTCATTCTCTGCATGTTGGTTTTTATTGTGTTTTGAACAATCTTGAGTTGCTGGGAAAAGATTCAGCATCTATATGGGGTACCAAATTTTAAAATTAACCTGTTTGTAGATTACTTACGTTCCTGCAAGTGTTTTTCCACTAGTTCTGGAAAGGGTTATTTAAAGTTATCATTTCACTCATCAATGTCAATGATATTGTGCAAATAAAGCATTTGCAAACATCTTTGTTGATCTTTTTTGGATTCCAATCACAAATATTTGCCAGTGTAATTACCGAATTCCTACCGAGATCACCTGAGATCACAGTTAGAAATTATAAATTGCAGTGAATCAATTATGATGTAAAAGGTCATTGTATGACATTGCAATCATGAGGAGAGAAGGAGAAATTGAAGAGTGAGACTAACCAGAACCCTCAGAAGCTGATGTAACCATTTCCGATTTGAATTATAGGAAAGTTTCCTATGTCACCGAATGATCTACAGGAATCCAAGAGTAGCACATCTCTTTGCCACAGCATGCACTCACTAGCGTTCAAACTCTTTATGTACTAGTATTCCCTAACTCATTGTGCAAGAGTGCCATTCACTAACGTTCAGACTTCAAAAGCTATAAATTCAACCAGCCTATGAAAAGCGATCATCCTCTCCAAAGACGCGACCAAAGGATTTTTTAACAGATTTCATGCAAGCCATGAATTTACCGCAAGACCAATGTTTATATTAAGGTGAGAACATGCCTCGGGGACAGATATTCAGATTCTCAAACTTTTACAATTCTTTTTCTGGTCTACCACTTGGGGGGGGGGGTTCATTTAAAGCTCTTGGTGTAAGAAAACTTAACACCAGCTTAGTTTTTCAATATTCGAAAATTGTATTTTTCTCCATATAGTTAACACAGGAATGGTAGCCATTTGTAATTTTAAATATTGATTAATCTTGGGTTATTTGTGTCTCTAGTACCAAAATTTGTACGGTGACCCCCAATCTTTATTCTTGATTTTGAAAGAGAATGTTTCAAAGATTCCTTGAGGAAAGTTTGAGCAAAAGTTTAAGGCTTTCACTTTTGAGGCGCATACTACCTTAGAAAGTAACCTGTTGAAAAGATTCATACAAAAGGGTAATGCCTGTGTAATTCAATGTTGTGAAAATACAACATTCTATAATATATTAGACTCATATAGGTTGACTACCTTTGAATATTTTCACAAGACACTCGGCACATTTCTGAAGTATGCATTGCTGCATACTTGCTATAAAGGTTGGTGCAAACACTCTTCTTCAGCATCTGTGCAATCGTTGTCAAAGCTCACATAATGAAATGAACATTTTTGCAGTTCTAGTGACTCTTTGACATAAAAGTTACCAAGCCAACATAATGCTGCCCTGGAGATGGATTTTACCGTAATGCGCTTTTCAATACATGTATCTCGCAGGCAACATTGGCCCATGGCTTACACACGACTTGATACATTGTTCTTTTGATAAAACTGGAACCGTCAAAGTCTCAGTTTGATGTGTTGATTATTATGAACAAAATTCATTTGCTCTACAGATTAGGTGGGATTTGAGCACAATGCAAGTAATGAAATTTGCTTCACAGGCTTTAATTATGATGATCCTAAAAATTTTTTATGTATTATGTTTTTATTCGAGTCTTTTCAAGAAGGGAAAAAATTAGTAGATGTTCTCACATTTGATAATATAAAAATGAGTTCAATTCATTCTCTGCATGAAACATACATTTGCAATTACTGCAATCAGTCATTGATTCAATTCAAAGCATTTGTTCCATTTCAATGATGATTCATGGAACCAAGGAAGGAGACAATACCGTAATAGCTGTCAATTTTCATGAAACCAATATCATAATTTCCTATCAAATGTGCCAGTGTACTTTCAGTATCCAGATGCTACTCTTCCTATCAAAAGGTCAGTAAGTTCAAAATAGCCGTCCCATCAAATAAAATCAGAAATTTTAAATGCCATTATTCATTTTCTATATGTGCACTTCACTCAGCTATGGAGTCCCTAGTTGTAATCATGTGCAAAGGGAAGTTTACCTGCAATAATCTGGAAATCTTTCAAAAGATCTTCACTCAGTATGCATAATTTCCCAGCACACAAGGTATACAGTGATTCATTATGAAGCTAGAAATTTCTGTTATTCAAGGTAGTCAAGGTTTTTACGCAAAAAGTTTAACAAATAACAGTTATCGGAATGACTACATGTATGGTATAGGTAGTAATGAAGCATCAGGCATTGAGGGGCTGGTTGTTTTATATATGAGGCTTGTGATGAGTCTTGTATTTAGAAACTACAGGGGTAAAATATTTGGAATGGTTTGCTGAGCAACCTCTAGGAGATTTAAGCGACAACATTTAATTGCCACCATACTCTCCTGTGCTCTTCTAAATCATTATAAATGTCAATACCAGTAGCTGTAGTATGGAGTGTTTCCCAGATACACTGACTAGTCTGCCACATTGTCTGTGTGTGTTTGTTTGATGTCATGTAAATAACTAGCAGGGTATAAACTGCGTTGTTTTCAGTGACACACCCTTTACCACTGCTGGTAGGTTCATGATCATACTGAATGAAGTACCATGCACAGAAACATTGCCATGAGCTCGAGTGATGTCACCATGTGTTTGTTTGCACTTTCTTTTCTCCAGGTGGTTGGATTTTTAATGCTAGGTCTGGGAATATGGGCTACAGTAGAGAAAGGCGTCGGCAATGTAATGGACTACTTAGATCTGTTGACTGACCCAGCCATCGTGCTCATTGTTGTTGGTGCCGTGATCTTCATTATAGGTTTTGCTGGATGTGTCGGTGCCATCAGAGAAAACACGTTTTTTCTCATGTTTGTGAGTATAAATGAAGACTCTTGGATTCCTGAATTTTTGTTATTCATAGTTATGATCATTTTATTCATTGAATAAGTGTGCTCGACTGAGAGAGAGACAGAGAGAGAGAGAGAGAGAAAGAGAGACAGACAGACAGACAGACAGATAGACAGAGACAGAAAAAGGGAGGAGACAGACAAACAGACAGACAGAAACATAGACACAGAGGGGGACGGAGGGAGGGGACCAGAAAATGTAACAATCACAAATATCTTATGGAGATAAATTTATGATCATCTAAAATTCCTGAATATCTCATGTTCTAAAATGTGTTTTTTCCTGGAATACAAATTTGCAACACATGAAAAGTTTACCACAAAACCATATTTATGAAAACAAGCTATCAACCCTAAATCTTGATAATTTTCTATTTCTTTCTCTACAGTTTTATCTCTTCCTGGCGTTGATATTGCTTTTAGAGCTGGTAGCAGGAATTGTAGCCATTGTGTTTGCTGAAGAGGTAATTCATTTTTCTATGTGTTTATTTGTTTTTTTGTTTGTTTATTCATCTATTGCATCACAAGATTTCTGAAAGAACAGCATCTTAACAATATCATTTTGTTGAACAACTAGGTACATACCTAATCTTATGTTACACAGTTTTAACAATATTTAAACCTTGTTGTGTTTTGTACTGTCAGTTCTTTTTCTAACGATACATGTATTTTATTCTGACCTGAAAATTTGCATCATCTGTTGATAATTTTACACTTTATCTTGTTTCATTATTTTATTCTCTAGACGTACAATCAAGTGGACATTGTGGTACAAAGAGCAATTGTCAGATACAGGAGTGACCCAGACTTGAGAAATTTCATTGATTTTGTCCAAGTGGAAGTAAGTTGAATTAAGCTTCTGTTCTAAAATATTGAAATGTCTACTTGATGGCTATAAGTCTTAATTTTTGTGACAATTATCCTCCTCAGCCTGGTTATTTTGCAAAGTCATCCAGGATTTATCCAACTGTCATTGATTGTGTCCTCATGACAACAAACAGACAGAACGCTTTCAATTGATATGATTACATTAGGGGACGTTTCCATCTAAAAAACAGTGCATATTCAATGCACATTCACCCCTTGAAATAGGGGTTTGAAGGGGTATGGAGCTCCTAATTAAAGTTATTTGCCATCTCGTAAGCTGTTTGCAATATGTGATTAGAGATAGCGATTAAGTGGGTGTACAGGGAAGACATCTCTGCCTTACACACTTCACTCATACAGATAATCGTTCGCCTTGAACTTCTTTAAACATTGTACCCTAATTTTCACAGATTAGGACCTATAAATATACTACAAGCCATATGTTAGTTCAAATTAATAAAAGTAGGAACAAATTCCGATGTCCTGAAATGATATACTGTTGTCAAGGTTTACACGAGACTGAGTTTGTGCCGCTTCACTGTACAATACCTTGGCATAAAGTAGTACCGGCCAAGCTATTGGTATCTGAAGTTGCTGACTAAGCGTTATGTAATGTCTGATTATATCTGATATAACTACTTCAGATTGCATATTATCAGTGCCGAAAGAGCCCAAAAAAGTGTACTGTTTTTTAGATGCGAGCGTCCCGTCATGATATATATATATCATATATCGATCGTGCTTGATCATTGTACGGCACAGAGAGGGGCCGCCATTTTGTTTGTTTACACTGAGGGTTGCCATGTCAACAGGTGTCGCGTGTGTGACATTAGCTGTCATGCCATGCGCTCACTACCTGTTCCGAGGTAGAGCGTGTCGTTCGAACGGCAAAATGTTTGCCAGAGCTTATCTAAAAAATACAAGAACTTAAGCAGAAAACCCATGGGAAAACATTACAAGATGTACTCAACATGTTATTTCTGTATTTAGCAACCCGAATATGCTTGTTCCTCGAAGCCCTTCAAATTTCACGTCGGCAACATCACTACGCAGGCGGAAAGCGGCAGCCATTTTGTTTGTTTACGTTGTTTACCATGAAATTGCAAATGTAGTTCAGGAACACTCCAAAACTGATGACGTTTAGTATGCATATCTCAACGTTTACCATGAAATATCATGGCTGATATTTTAATGTAAATGTCACTAGGATGAGGTGATATGGGCATGGGTATATGATAAACCATCAAAATCATACCAACTTTGTTACCTTGAAATCATATTATCCATGTTTGTCATGTATGTGAAAACCACACACGTGTGTGTGTTAGTGTTCTTCCGATGGTAAAGAATGTCAAATTACATTATATGGGACATGGAATATTTAACTGATTTTAACTCATTTGACCATACAGAGACAAACAAGTAGGGCAGGAAGACAGGTAATATGAGAAATAGATGAAGTACTATTTCAGTATAAAGAGTATTTTTGAATAAATATCTATGAATGGTGTAATTGTTTCATCTTCAGCTTAAATGCTGCGGTGGTAAAGGTGGTTATCAAGACTGGAGCAACAACATGTACTTCAACTGTTCAGACAGCAACCCAAGCAGAGAACGCTGCGGCGTACCGTATTCTTGCTGTCGGCCAGAGGACAATGGAAACAACATCATCAACACACAGTGTGGCTATGATACAACAAATAAACCTGTAAGTACTGACTGTCATACATATACTGATACATTTACAAGATTTTCCAAAAAAATGTATATTTGTCATGCCATGTTTTTTTTGCATAAAGTCTGTTATCAAGACTTGTAGTGATCCAATACTGTACGGTATACTGAAAGGTACTCGCTTCCAGACAATTCAAGCGAATGCATAAAAGGTTCCTGAAACAGCCTTTTTTCAGCTGAACATTTTGATACTTCATGACAGTAGAATGACAACTGATTGGGTCCACTTATAGTTTTTACAAATATATAATTAATAGGTTAATCTCTAATTATGAAATCTCAATGTTTTTCCTTAGTTAAGTTTTCATTATCAAATATAGTGGAAAAGTATCCCACCTTTCCTGGACACAAAACAATTAAGTCATGTTTACAACAAAAAAGACCAAAAGATTTGTACATATTCCAGTGAAATTTTCCCATATTGCTGGGCTATCTTTGCTTAATCTAACTATGGCTATCTACTATTGACACCAACCATGTCTACTCCTGTGTTGTGTTTTCTGTTTTACTACCTCCTATATTAGCAATCAAGTATTTCTCTATCATTTACATATGTGTATCTGGATAAATAACTCCGCATTACACACACAAACTTTTATAAGCTGCCTTAGATGCTTTACAAGTAATGCAGTTTTTGAGTGAAGATGCTGCTGACACTTGCGCCATCATATTAGTTTATTCATATTCTTTTGTTTTTATTCATAACACACTTACATGCCAAAGGCATGCTCTTGTATGCACAATACCATAAAGCTTGTCTCATGATTTCCAAGTACAGTGTATATACAGCCTGGACTTCACATAACACTTTTCCATGACTTCAGAGAAGGAAGGCTTTCTGTAAAAGTCAATTATGTAAATTCTTCATAAATTTTCCCGCAGACAACAGAAGTGAGTGATATAATTTACATAAGTGGATGTGTTGCGGTACTGGTCCAACTTGTGAATAATAATGTGTATTTGATTGGTGGACTTGCAATTGGTTTTGCAATTGTGCAGGTGAGATATATAAGTAGTCATTTACCATTCAATGCTGTTGAAAAAGTGATCTTTCCTGAGTGTTGCAGAGACCGTTAAATCTGTTGGCACCGTCCAAATAATTATATGTATTGTGGGTTGTTATATGCGGTGATGGTGATTTTATAGTTTGCAAAGAATGAATTTGCAAAAGGTATTCTGGGATAATGTGAAAAAATCATTTGTCCACATTTGTGTGTCTTTTGTGATTTTTTTGGTAAAAATATATTAGGTCTGTGTTGTATAGTATATATGTAAGAAGAAGAATATCTGATAACATGCTATCATCTGTGTTGTTATTCAATATGATTTCACTGAAAGCAAAATTAATTTTTCTTTTGGGGTCAAGTTTGATTAGATATTTTTTACAGGCCAATGTGACAAATTGATAACATACAACATTTTCGAGCTGTTCACTTGGAAAGAGAGACTGAAAGATCCATTGCTCGAGGGCGCTGTCTACCTCCCTCCCCCTGTAGAAAGCGCGCTCGAACAGATCTTTCAGTTATTGGAAAGCCAACATAAATCCAGGATACCCATGCCATTGAAACAATTAGTGAGACCAAAGCTTTTGCAATCGAGGGTGGAGGGAATTAATCTAACATGAGGTAAATTTGTCTTGTGCATTCTTTCATACAGATCATTGGAATATTCCTGGCCAGGACTTTGCACTCACAGATTGATGAACAGAGACGAAGACATGAAAGAGGTAAACAACAGAATCTGTCTCGGTTCTAAGATCAGTACAACAGCTCTCAAAGTGCATCACAGCAAGGAAAAATATCAGCCATATTGTAATTCTAATAAAAAGCTTACAAGGATTGTAAGGATTATTGGCTATGGGTACAAATTGAAGTGATAAACTCTTTCATGTTAGGGAACTGTTACTTATTTGGTGGTTAAAGTTATTTTTACTAATACTTGAATTTCCATACATCAATTTTGTCTTGGCAATGGTGTTCATCTTTTGAATGGTTTTGAATTTGATGTGGTGCAAGCATTGTGTATTTTTACGACTATTTTTTCTCTTAATTTAAACATGCAATAGGTCCTTAGAAAATTATTAACAGCACAGGTATGCAGTTTAAATCTTTCATTTTCTAGGCATGTACATACAGAGAGTCATTGTATTTCTTTTGAAGGTTAGAATGCACCTTGAAGACAAATATTTGGACACATATTTTTTTTCTGGTCTACCACTTTTGGGAGTTCATTTTTCAATAAGCACTTGGAGTGAAAGACATTTTCACTGTCTTAGTTTTTCAAAAAATTGGAAATTTTATTTAGTCTTGATAGAATTAACATTGGAATAGTGGCCATTTTGAATTTAAAATATCGGTGAATGTTATTTTTTTCTCTGTTGCCAAAATTTGCAGGTGACCTCTGATTTTTATTCTTGATTTGGAAACAGCATGATTGAAAGTTTCATTCAGGAAAGCTTGAGAACAAGATTATGTATTCTGCTTTGGAGGCGCGTACTGCCTGAATTATTGTGTGCTAGCATTAGGTGATGTAGTTGTTATGTGTACCTTGTATAGAAAGGAACTTTTGCAAAAACTGACTGTGACAAGACAGTCTTATCAGTGTTTTGTGCATAGAAAGGTATAAAAGGATATACTTGCAATATTGTCAAATGTGACCCTCTTTTTCCACAAAGTTTTCCATGTCTAGCAACATCACAGAATCAACAATTCAGCTTAGCAAAAGTTTTGTACAGGTAGTGTTATTGTAAATGAAATTTCCAACATTTCAGAAATTCTTCTCTACAAAGTGTACCAACTGTGTAATGCAGTGCATTTAATAATGCAGCCTGTTCTGCGGTACAAATTCCAAAATCTATTATCAATACACTGAACAGATACTGCAAATATGAACTAAATATTGAGTAAATTTTGAAAAAAAGATATGAGGGTTGCTGGTATTTACCGATGTACCCATTCATTATGGGCTATATCATAATAATAGGACTCTAGGTAAATGAATATTTTCTAGTATTCAATATTCATTTAGAACAGTACCATATACGGCATTACATTCATTGTCTTCTCTATCATATTTCATGATTATTTGGAAATATGTATGATAATATCACATCTGTGCCTTGGATGATAAGGTGACTCACAACATACGTGGCTTTAAGTTCAAATACATTGTTGTGTATATTATTGTGCTAGACTTACGGTGTCAAAGAGAATGCATACGATGTACAAGGACATAAATCCTTGTAAATTGTGAGTGAACTTGTCGGTATACACATTTAAAAGTTGAATTTCAAATGCAATGTTGAAAGTAGAGTGTTTTCAGAATCACATGCTGGGGAATGTCCGGCAAATCAGTTGAGCATGTAGAATAAAATATTCATGGGTCATGTGATTGCACACTGGGGAAATCAGTTTAGCATGTAAAATAAAAAATCCAACTCACACAGTGAAGAAATTGTAGTTCAGTGGAATTATTCCACACAAATTCAGTTTTATTGACTGGTCTTTGTACATTCTGTGACTTAATCTTGTGAGATTTTTTTTTTTTTTAATATTCTGATTGTGTATAAAGGTTTTCCCAGTGTTTACATACAGCAGTTGTGAAGTCAAAGGTCAAATAACATCCCAAGTTATTGGACATTGCGCTACTGTCATTGGACTCTGTATCTCTTGATACTAAAGTCTCCTGTACAATGAAACCACATGTTATAGGTGTAAATGTATCATAACATCCCTATTATAATCAGTAGGGGATAAAATCTGATGATTTTTACAATTCTTTTCTCTTTTTCTCTGAATTGTAAATTTTCAATGCTGTGCTTGAAATATTGTAGTTTTAATGTATTTAATGTTATTATTGTATATTTGGTACAAAGTCCATACTCTAAATTTTTTCATAGAGGGACAGTAGACTGATAGAGGCTGAATGTTTTGCCTGTCAGGTGTAAAAAACACACACTCTGTGTATCCCAATGCAGCTTGTAATCTTTTTGATATATTAAATTCAGCAACCTTGTCTATATGATTAATGGAATTTTCAGAACTCCGACAGGTTTCTGTGCAATATAGATTACTACCTTACCTTGATCAGTTTGATGGTTTTCATGTAGACACATTTAGAGGTTTTTAAAGTTTACTTTACATTCAGAACCTTGTCTATATTTGTAATATTTGGAACTTCCAAAACTTGCTGTGCAATGTACAACTTACATGATATTACAAACACACGATGGTCAAATCTTGGAAATGTGAGGTAAATTTATTCCTCAATAACAAGAGTACAGCTGTAATACTGTAGTTTGGTAATACTGTAGTTTGGTTTTACGGAGAACTGTTCATTTTGGGGTAATGAAAGTAGTTGGCAAATAACCAAACCTAGTGAACCATCTTTTCTGTTGTTCAGCTTTAGTGTGTGTCACTAACTTTTTTTTATGCGACGTTTTTTTTATTCAAAAATATGTTTTCATAATATTGTAATATCTACCAAATACAATATTTTCATTTTAGCTCCCATTGTGTCATACATCTGTGTTGCTGCAGATCTGTAGCCCTACCACTCCCTTTGCCCACAACACAATCAGCAAAGGGAGAGGTAGGCTACGGATCCGCAGCAAACATCTGTGATGACGAGTGTTCATCTCTCATCTAGATTATCCAATGTGTGTATGTCTGTCTTTCTGTATGTTTTGCTGTCCATCAACTACAAAACCTCAAAAAAATACAGTCACTTTTATAACCAGTATTAACATGGTCAGAATTTTATACAAACGTCGAGTCAGCACTCTGCAAACTATGTGCTTGGCAGAACAGCTATCACGACAGCATGCACCCAGAAATTCATCATGACAGTATGCACCCAGAAATATGTATGATGAAAATCAGAGTTGGATAGTTCACTCTCTGTTATTGCAATTTGAATCTGGTTTATGTACGTTTGTTGCCTGGTAACCACTCTTTAAGTGTCCGTCATTTTAGTTGGCTTTTAGCGATGTAATCCCACATTTACATACCCAGTGCCCTAAAATGTTGATCTGGCACTCCTGAACAATGCAATCAGTTTTCTCTTAGGGGGCTGTCTTTATGAAGCAAGTGTACCCCTTAAGATTACATGTCTATGGCTTTGTAACATAATTTAGTGTTTGGCCTTAGTAGTGTTCTGCAAATTTCCCTTTGAACCAAGCATATTATTAAATTTCAGCTTTCAAGCTTGCAACCTGCATGTTAGCTCAACCTATGAGCATTGTCAGGACCAGTTTAATCATTTATGGCAGCATCTATGTGAAGCAGACATCAGAACTGCCATGAAAAGAGAATCTGGAGGAGTCTCTTCTATGTAAAGCAGTCAGCCTTGAAACGTTTAATATGATTGGCCATAGACCTTGAAGACTTGACAGAGATGCCTAGATCAGCCAATCATTCTTTGGTTTGAAAACTGTGTCACAATCATTTGTGGAAATAGGACATGAGCACTCTTCCCATGGGTGTCTCGATATTTTAATGAGGATCAAGATGGGATAATGAATGAACACCCAGTGAATGGACTCTCATTATAGTATTGGTCACAAATATCTGCTCCAGTATTATTCTTCATCTCCCATCTGTGAACAGAAATTATTTTTCAACATGTCACTTCCTGAAAGATTTTTTTTTTTTTTATTTTTACACTTCAACAGAAAGTATTCTCTGATGATGTATAAAGTCTTGAGATGATTTTTTTACACTTTTTGTAAATTTTATCTTTCTAGTTTAGGAAATGTCTGTAGAATAGGATAGAAAATTTGATAATATTAATGGTGGTTTGAATTTAATTAGGTTGATCTTCAATACATTTTTTTTTCATATATTTTATTATCATTAAAATAAATCATTACAAGAAAAATTTGTCACGGAGTTGTTAACCAATTTTGCAGCATGTGTTTGATAGAAGACGTGTCATTTGCCATGGGAGTGCTCAATATGAACATGCACTGGAACGAGTTATACTTCAACCATGTCAAATGTCACGTCCAAGTATTGTGCCCTCTTACCCCTCCCTGAACTGTGCTCCCTGAACTTTGGTGCAATCAACAATGAGGTTTTATACCAAAGTGATGGGAGCCACAGGTTGTTCTAGATCCACAACAGTCGTCATCTATCAGCTCTACAGCAATATTTTACCATCTGATGATAACATTCATTCGTATCAGCTGTCACACTTTCTTAATTTTAACCCAACACGCCGACATTTCAGATTTTAGATCATTTAGTGGTACTTAAACCACCGCAAAACCCTTTATATTATACTCACGACACCAATATTCACACCAGACCCCCTTTCTGAACAGTAGGCTATATTGCTACACTCTTCCATGCCAATAGCTTGGAGGATCAAACTCTGGGTATAAAAGAAGAGGCCCTGGTCTTACTTCAGAAATTGTAAGACACTAGAAATGTGTGTCAATGCATGGTTGCCCAACACAACATGGTTGATATCCGTACGACTACCTCATGCAGTCACTATTGTGTCTGAAAGTTAGGCGGGCTTCAGATTCCAAATATTTCATGAATGCAGAACATTGGCACACACAAGAAATGTCAAATAATGCATTATAGTACCCAGTATTACAATTAGAAAATTTGATTTTCAGCTTTAATTTCAATCTGATTACATTGAATAATGGTGAAACTTGCATATGTAAATTTCAAGGCAGAATACCTTCATCATTGAAACTTCTTGTCTGGTAGCTTACACATTTGGAATGAACAACTTTTTGCAGTTTGCATCAGTGTTTACAGACTTCTCCAAAAAATCTCCGGATTTGCAAAATATTTACAGTGCACATGACAGTGCGTCACGTATTGCACTACTCGCATACAGCACAGCATGTCACTGTTCAGTGAGTTCAATATTTGTGTAATATAAGTTCTGGGTCCTTGTTGCCTTTTGCATAGGAAATTTTTGTAAATTTTGAGTTTTCTTGATAATATAATGGAAATAACAGACTCCGCCCTGACCATTTACTTAAGGAGCACCGGTGAGAGGAAAGCCAAAATTAAATGGCTTGGCAAGCCTCGCCCGTTAATTTTTGGCTTTCTTCTTGCCCTTGCCCATAAATAAACGTTGATGGTCAGGGTGTCATCCTTTATTTCTATAGTATTAGTGCCAAATGATGGTTGCACTCTACTACATTAAATGCAGACTGTTTCAGATAAACACTCATCAAGTCCAAACTCTTTATTTCATCAACTTTTTCATGTCAATTTTGTAGAATGCCCTTTTATCAAGATTTGTGTGTTTCTTTCCTCGGAGATTGACAGCAAATGGAAGAAGAGCTGGCTTTCGAAGCACACAACCAATACCACCTGGTGTGTAAGCACGCAGTTCAACTGTCTTGCCCTTGGCCATGGTTACTGCCGCCCACCCTAAGAGAACAATAGAATACAAAAGCTATAAAACTTTGAGCATATTTATTACACCAGTCGGAAAGGTTGAACAGCTGCAAAGAGATGTTGTCAGACCTATTGTAAATGTTTACCATGGATATGGGAACACAAATGGAAGATTTGATAGAAACAGCGTTTGCTCATGAGAATAGAGCACTGTTATTTTACAGTGTCCTAAATTCTGATTTCAAGGCTCAACTCTGAGTATGATATGTCTGTATCTTTTTTGATAATATAATGTAAAATAATATAATAATATAAAAAACAAAAGAGCTCTCTTATTTTACAATGTCCTAAATTCTGATTTCAAGGCTCAACTCTTATGATATGTCTATATCTTTTATGAATTTTTGTCCTTCAAAAAGTTACCATCCAACATTACTCTCATTAGCTCTTAATTACATCAAATTGAGCAATACAAGCTGTGTCAGCGTTGTCATGTCCACCCCACACTGACCGATAAAAAACATCAGTATTGGGAAAAATTCAAATTCTAACTGCCATGTTACATGTAACAGTGCCCTCATCAGAACTACCGGTATTGTTCTTTTATCACCTAATTACCGCCTAAAACGGTAAACTTTATTGCTGTATTGGTCAGTGAATACAAAGGGTAAATTTTCAGTTATTTTGCTGAGTATGCATGTAATATTCAAAATTTACATGGAGCTCTATCTTGGCAGCCATTTTCAAGTATGCACTAAGAAACCATTTGTTGATTCAAAATTACCCATAGATTGCTTTTATGTGGGCATCCTACCAACCAGACGCGTTTCATAATATGTACAAGAACATGACATAATATTTGTTTATAAATCCAAAATCATTGAAGAATGTGGATGGATGTTTCCTAGCAAAATACTCACAAACAGAAGGAAGTTTTCAAATACCTGCTGATGAAAACACTACATCTGCAGCACTTTCCCTCCATCCAGTTCCATCCACAGTCATGTCCTTTGGGACAAGAGCTGGGAACGTCAGCAGTCTTTCTCTACCACCAATTGGAACCTGTGAGTTAGCATTTGCAAAACAAATGAAGAGGACAACGTTACACTTGTACAATAAACATGTCACTCTTTAGTCAGATTTTAAAGTGAATTACCATTCTCATGACTGAAAACAGACAAAAAGCTGGAAATGAAATTTGATGATGTCAGTTCCTAAAGGTGTGTATTCATTCGACGGTCAACATTTTTTCAGAAAACAACAATACCACTTCAATCCTTGTACTATCTACATAGATCTCCAGTATCAACCAATAGATTTCAAGATGCTTGCTAAAATCTAGGTATTTTTTATACTATTTGTGTTGAGGTCATGGATAGAGTGTTTATAATTCTAGCAAAATATCATTTGATTGCAGCTTGCAGATATATTGAAGATTTCATATTGCAGAACAAATGTAGCTGAATTATATTTTTAAAGGAATTTTTATAATTGAAACCGAGAATAACTGTATTTAAAATTCAAAACTCATAACTTAATGCACATACCAATCCATGTACAGATCATAACAAACCTTGAATAGATCCTTCCCAGCATGCTTTGCATAGATGTCATTTGCTTGATCCATTTCAAAGACGTGTACTGGAAGACGATGTGAGGCAAATACTGTCAACATGATGGGATTGTCACCCTGGAAATCAATGAAATACATGATACATCACTTCCTAAAATAATTGATCACGCAATTGTATTGCATTTTACCTCCAAAGAATCAATAACATTGAGAAAGTGGAGACATCTTATCAAAATAAAATTTACATCATGTGCTTCGATAGGTAACAGGGACACAGATAATTTTGATTTGAGTGCACTTGTGTTGAAAAGGGAGCCTATCAAACATGGACAGTAGAAAAAGGAGCACCTGTACTTGTCTTTAGTCAAAGCCAATTGGATATTGAGGTGCACAGTGCCTCCATAATATGATTGGAGTATATATCTACGCTTTCACTAGAAAGTACACAACTAATGTAAGCTTATACCGGTAGTTTAGTCTTTCATTTGGAATTGTTGAACATCTCTATTTGAGTCCAATGTAGACATTGGTGGTGAAATGTATACGATGAAATTAGATGTTGATGAAAGGTAAAAATTCTGAAGGCTGGAAATAGAACATGGCTATTCTTCTGTCAAAGTCTAAATGTGTAATTGCTAAACATTTGGAACTTATATGGTTTCCCACAAACTCCAGTATTACAGTATTCTTTCCTGTACGCAACCACTATCTAATTCACAAAAACACACAAACTTGTACTGATATACATGCACACAGAGGATACATAAATAAAAGACCGTACATCAGATCAAACAACAGCTTATGGTTATACGTTGTTTATGATCTTAAGTCAATGCTGTGTCCAAACAGGAGGCAGTATCAAGAGGTGAAATTACCTTTATATAGTCCAGTCGTCCCAGGCCTGCCAAGAACATAACTTGAGACGGTCTAATGCGAATGGTTTGTGGCAGCAACACTTGCGATGGGATCACATACTTCAATTCTTCTGTGGTTAGCTTTGTCAATATCTACCAATGAAAGCAGGATATGTATGAAGAATAACATAGTATCTAAACACTGCAGTTTACCACATTGTATTACAGTCATCTGTATACATATTCTCATTCAAGAGTTTATTCAAAGCCTGGTTGATTCAAGAGAAAACAAACTACAAACCAGGATTAGGGTTACTAAATGAGTGATTATAATCTACACCCTGTGATCAAGATCAAGATTGTATCATGTACTCCAGTAAAATGTCCTGCACAAGCCATGACCAACCAATGGACCTTTGTGGACTATTGGTAATCTTTTTTTGTACAGCACAAAAATTCATCCTCACGCCTCAGAAGATAGAGTAATATCGACCCACACAAATAAATATTTGAAATATCGTAGTCTATACAGATTGGCATCAAATTTTTAAAAAGTGAATTATTTTGCAAAATGACCAAATGTTTTCATGAGATTCCTTCAAACAAAACAAGCTAATACTATTCAAGAAAGACATGTTGTAAAAATTTTGATTCTCATCAGCAGATACACCATATCAAACATTATACGGAAAATTGCGAGCATATTTTAATCACCTGATTTTCACTGACAACACCTGGTGTATCAAAGAACCATCTGGCTTGCTTGAGTTCATTGGGATGGGGTAATTCAGGCATGTGACTGGACCTCCAGACAGGCTTGGATTCAGACTTGGGTTTCTCTGGATCCGTAACTTCCAGTTGGAAAGGGTTATTGTTTGCATCAAAGCTGAGTTCTGTTGTTGCTTCTTCAGTAGTCTGAAATGTCTGCTTTACTGTGCCTGAGAAGAGACATACACATCACTTTTATTCTATATGGGTTTTTCATTTTGGTAAATCATACAACACTCACGCAGCGATGCCAGGTTTCAAAATTACCGACACAGAATAGAGTTTCTTACTGTGGCTAGAACTCAATTGAGCCTAGTATTCTGTAGGCACATTCAGAAATAGCAAAGTCCAACAGATTGAGGTCAGGGCCCATCAAATTTATTGGAACAAATTAATACTGATAGATTCACTTGTGTGATAGAGAATGTATGTACAACTAACAAACCCAAAATCTGGAATGCTGGATTTATATTGGCACTGGTTCGGATCCACCACATACAGAATGAATTTTTACAGCCCTGCATATTATTATATATCTCTCTTGAAAGGATTTCTTTCATAGTTTTAATGCAAATGAAGAATTTAAAAACTCTTCTGGATTCATTTTGGATTGCTATTGTACATAACTTTACAGAAATCATGATAAACCGGGGCCAAATATTTACAAACAAATACAAAAGATAAGTTTTATATTACTTGACTAACTTTGACAATTCAATCACACATATGATATACATCATCACTTTGAAAATACAAAAACATTCAAAAGATTAGACTGAAAGTGTAAGACATGTTCAAGTGCTCCTGCACTCTACAACCTCTGACCCTAGGGTTGGAGCTCGTCGAGCACTTGGGCGCCCACACAGATGTGATAAGATGTGATAACAAGCATTTGTATTCCATACTGGAACGTACATTAGCTGTTATGGCAGTCAAGAGCTGAGTGTTACACATTAAAACATCTGCACTTTCTACGATAAAAAGTTCACTGCTACCTAATTCTGTTTTAAAAAGGACATAAACTGAGATACCACTCACAGAGGAATCAAAGTTGAAAGGTCAACTTTCCACTCATATAGGAGTCAAAGTTGAAAGGTTAACTTACCACTCACACAGGAGTCAAATTTGAAAGGTTAACTTACCACTCACATAGGAGTCAAAGTTGAAAGGTTTTTCTTGCTTATTGATCCTTTTCTTCCGTCTTATCTTTTCCTGTTTGTTTTCAGCATCCAAACGCTCTTTCCTCTGTGCCATTCTGGCTGATGTGGGACTCAATATGGGAAATTTCAGTAAATTTAAAGTGGTCCCTGGCCAGATAGAAATGGTTGCCCTGTGTATGATATCGGACACTTTGGTCTTGCAGTAGTCAGACCTGAGAAGCTGATTAAAGAGGGATGACTTGCCAACATTTGTACAACCTATTAGATAAACATCGCCTTTGTACTTCCATATTTTCTGTAGATTTGTGATGAGGTCTTCAATCCCGAAACCAGACTTGGCACTGATCAAGCTTACATGTTTGATTCTGTCAAGAGGGGCAAGACCAGCTTCCACACATTCTTGGAGGAGCTTTGTTTTGATGTGATCCATATACTTTGGTGAGTCTCGTGGAAGGAGATCCATTTTATTTCCAATGATAACAACGGATTTGTTTGTTCCTATGAGTTCTCGCAAATTGGGGAAAATACTACAGGGAAAGTCCATAAGATCGACCATACAGAGAACGAGGGCTTTTTTCTTCTTTATATACGATACTGTCTTTCGAAAATCTTCTGCACTGATGTTGACCTGAAGGGCAACCTGGTGATGAGTAAGCAGCCAACACCTCTGGCAAATTGTCTTTCCCAGCTCCAGTAAATCCAGAGCTTTGAACTTCTCGCTTGGAAGATATCCAGGTTTAGCAATGTCATGGCAGTGGAGAGTAGCACCACATCCTGCACAAGGCATATCACTTGATGGAACGCTTGGATCAGGGGTGCCAAAAATCCTCTCAGATCCTGGTATCCTTGGCTTCCGGACTGGCTGGCGTTTTTTCTTCAGGGATTTAAGGACATCGGCAACAGCAGTTTCCAGATTTGCAGAATCTACTGTACCAAATATTAAATCTGTATCATGTTCAACTTTTGCATGTTCTCTGGCAAACTCTCTAGCCAACACATTAGCTACATCTCTGGGCAATTCCTCCAGATCTATCACTCTATGGGCTTCTGTGCTTAAGTAATTAAAATCCGCGTGTAGGGTTTCTTCATCTCCTGATACTGGAGTCTCATGAAACTTGCTTAAATTCTGTAAACTGTGTTTCTGGTTTTGTCCATCTAGTTCTTGCAGGGCTTTCTGCAATCTCCCAATCATTGCCTTTTCTTCTTTTTCAACATCTACGTCAACTTCCTGATCTAAAATTGCTTCTTCACCTACTGAGGTATCGACAAACATTTTATGTTCTCTTTTCATAGTCCTTTCAACAAATCTATGATCCTGTATAGTTTGATGGATAAACTTGAAAGATTCAGAAGCCCTGGGGACATTTTCAAAGCTCCAACCTGCGCCAAAATACTGCTGATCTATTTCATTGTCATGACCTTCCTGTATGTCAGCTATGTTGTGAATTTCTTCTTGATCAATGGAAAAAGATGAATATCCCGTGTCCCCTGCTGTGGTGGCACTTTCAAAATACTGGCTGTCGATTTCACCCATATCGGCAATGTTATGGTCATGTCCTGCCTGAGTTTGTGGCGTGTTGCACATTCTTTTTTCATCCGCAATGGACCCTCTTTCAATGCTTTTCAAGATCTGTGTCATGCAGAATATTCTCAAAGTACTGTTCATCAAAACTGTTGAAATTTGTATTATTCACTTCAAGATCCTGTTCGTTTGCTGCCAGCTCAGTCTCAACCTCAGTTGCACTTCGGTTAGTTTTATCTGTATGTCGCCCTCTATCGATCGAGCCTGTCAACTTTGGTGCATGTTCCTTATTCTCCGGCGAAATGTTGCTAGCGCCAGAACATATCCCTCTTTTAACGTTTTGGCGTATACATGATTCCGTTGGCTTGGATTTGCAACTCACCAGTGGTCGAATGATGAAAGTACACTTCTGGAAAATCCTGAATCCCTTCAGCTGCCCCTCCTCCGGCAACACATGATGATGATGATGATGATGATGATGAACTCTAGTTGCATGATGAGCACGCGAACTGAGTAATAATGATGACAAAAAAGTTGGTCGGGCGTGTGAGAAAAACGACAGCGTCTGTTTTCTCATCATGATACATTAAGAATACTGTGCATATCTTGAAACTGGCTTAGAATTTCCTTCCTTGGCTCAAAAGCACAGTAATAATATCGACATAACATTGATTTAGGCCCGGAGTTGCATATGGTCTGTTTGTTTTTCACTCCATTCCTCAACAAATACTCCAAAAATTTTCAGTTTTTAAAAAATATAAGCTTTCAAACATTTTATTTTGTCTTCTTTAAGTCTTTTTAACCTACTATGCTACCAAAATTCAAGAATCTAACATGTACACCCCTTTTATTGCGTCAAAACATATTAATAATTAGTTCGCGGGCGATTTGACCTTTCAACCGTGACCTGAAATACATAAATAGTAACGAAGGAAGACTCATGATTTTATCCAGACTTTGCAACATGGCCTCCCCGGCGAAAGTCGTGTTGTTGGCCTGTGGATCTTTCAATCCTATAACGAACATGCACCTTCGGATGTTCGGTAAGTGTTTCTAGCGTACATTGGGGCTAGGGTTGTTCTTCGGTTTTGTGGTACAGTAATCCAGTATAATATTGTGTGTGGTCCGTAAAAGAAAGTACAAGTCGTTTTGTTTTTTAAGAAGTAAAAATTTGCTGAACGTTTCCATTTTTATGTATTCATGTTATCATTTCGTATTTGCATAATATGGTAAGTGACGACGAAATCCAGATTCAAGTAGTTAAATTACGCTTATTCTTATGGTTTTGTCGTTTCATATACGAAAAGCTTTCTCTAACATTGTACATATTTCTACTATGGTGGGTCAGATATTTATTTCATCCGTTTGACTTTCAGAACATCTTTACTAACTCATAGCCAGTCGGGTTACATTTACATACGAGTGTTAACGTGAATGTGGATGTATATTATTTGATGTACCTGGCAAATCGAAAGTGTGTCTCTCAAATTCCTTTGCCCCTGCGGAGAACTGCCTATTGTTTTGTTCAGATTCCATCCTGCTTTCTGTTCATTTCTGCGAACCACAGCCTCGCCCTAGTCCAAGTGGCTCCCGAGTCCCGTGGTTGTGTGCTTTCACCGTCGTCTTCACTCGAAATTCGTCTGCTTCATCATATAAAAGCGCGTCTCATTTCTCAGAAACGTTGAGTGTTTACATTACAATTTTAGATTCTTCTTTCTACCAAGAGGCAGTTGCACACATCCAAATGTTACCACAATAGAATATTATTTTTCCATATGACCAACATCACACAATACATTTTTTACTTCGTTGGGAAGTTCTTTCAATGGGCAAAGCTTATAAAATGTCATTCTGAAATGACGTCACATGCGTTGAGTAAGAAAAAAATGGCTGACTGTCGTATGTTAAAATTTACTGGTAAAGAACGCAGCAGTATGCAATGTTTCATTCTTCATAAATGTTATCATTGTATCAAGTGATAGTGTCTTTGAACATAGGTATTGACATTTATTTTGTACTTAAAGATTTAAATTTTAAATGTTTTTTAAGAATTTTGTTATTGCGATGACACCTCAGTGCATATATAACACATGTAAATTGCACCTCTTCCACAGCAGCAAATGATGTGTAACTCACACATTCTCCTGATTATTGTCTTTTAATGAATTATGAACTCAATACTTTCGAGAACCCCAGTGGACCTAGAGAAGGCAGACTAGAGAAAGCTTTGTCAAGATTACCGTGCAAACTGATCAGGTCACAAGTGAATTGTAGTTCTGGAACTTTCTTGAGAATTGCTCAAAGGGGAAGTGATGGCAACTTAGATTGAAGCTGATAGAGACAGAATGGTTATTCACATCCTGTTCTGCCTCAAGTAGACATGACCTTTCAAGAATAATCGATCAATGACTATGCTCTCTTCTGGTTAAATTTCATTGCTGCAGGTGCAACTAATATTTCTTTCCCAAACCTACAGTTACAAATTGATATCAACATTCTGTTTTATAAACTTTGTTACATTTAATTAACGTAAAGGGCTTCGATATTGATAGGCTAATACTGTAATGTCGTCATAAACACACCTAATATTTGATGTAATGAATGTAACACTGTGTGAACATAGACATGTGCATAGGAATCTGGAAACTAAAAGGTTTCACATGATCCCAAATATAGATGGAAAGATACAGTATGCCTGTAGCAGCCTGTGCACTCAAGGAAGTAATTTACTGGATTGTTCTTTTATCATCAAGGAAGTCTGAGCAAAATAAAAGCTATGACAATCCTGTTTGATTGAATACTTTCCCATGATCCCAGTTACTAGTTTTCTTATCCTCTCACAAAAAATATCTTTTGTCCAAGGGGTGTAATTTCTAGGGTGAAAAATGCCAAAGGGTGTTTTCCCTCAATGATTCATTGTCCGTCCATTTTTATTTGAACACATATCGCGATGTGATTGTCAGCTATTACAAATGAAAAAATTATCAATATTGACAAAATTTACTGTTGATGTTTAGAATTTAAGGTTCCAAGACAAGAAATGTGACCTTTTTAATCTAACAATTCTCTAACGGTTAATAAACTCAGAACCCCCGTAAAGTATACATTTTCTGAAAGCCTACATATATGGGAACATTTTGGTAACCACAGTGTCACCATTGTTTACATAACTATCATGTGACAAGATAATTTGCATAACCTTTCAAAAGTCGGTTTTCCCTATGTTTTGTCTCAATACTTCAAAATATCTGACTCAAACTTGCTGGAATGCAAGCTGTCACAATGCTCTTTCAAAGTGTGTCTCAGATTTTTTATATCTTGCTTAGTTTTTTTGGAGCACAATTTTAAAGAAATCAACTATGGTAAAATTCACTGCTCTGGAAGTTTTTCTGGCATAAAAACTGTTTAAGAAGGTTTAAAAAAATTCTGAGACACACTTTTGAAGACCTGTAGGATAGCTTGCATTCACATGAATTTCAGCCACATATCTCAAAGCATTGAAACAAAACATAGGGAAAACCGATTTTTGAAAGGTTATGCAAATTACCTGTCACGTGATAGTTATGTAAACAATGGTAAAACTATGGTAACCAAAATGTTCCCCTATATCTAGGCTTTCCGAAAATATACAATTTACGGGGGTTCTGAGCTTACTAAACACTAGAGAATTGTTAGTTTAAAATGGTCAATTTCTTGTCTTGGAACCTTAACTGATTCATACCCTTTTACCGTACACAAAACTCACAACATACATGCCAAAGTCAATCTTTGTTGCCAATACCACGGTCCCTCTGAACCATGCCTATACAACAACTTTTTTTAGATTTTTCCAAAAATTTTGGTTAAAAACTGTAGCAAATGAAAAGGTATGTCATTTTGGTCCTAAGCAATCAAAAAGGTAACAGAAAAATTCATAAAAATTGGTAAAATAAATGTATTACACTGAAATTTTGGTGGGAAAAATTACGACACTCCAAGGGTTCAAAGGTACTGTACACTTTGTATTTGCATTTTTGCACTTTACCAGCCATTTTCCAGATCACTTTTCCCCTTTCCTATGCAAACTCAGATTTTATACATCCATGAAGGTTTTGCATATTTTTGCCTGCTCAGAATAATTTGTTTTTAGCATACAAACAAAATGAAAAAGTTTTCATTGAGTCATATTTGCTGAAGATGTAATCTCTGTATTTCCTCAAAATCACATCCAAAATGCCATTGACTCTGTCTTGACAAGATTGACACATTAAACACATGATATCAAGTCAAACCAGCATTGTCAATTATGTATGTACATTCCACAAACTTTATTTATCCTACCAACTACGGCAGCAAGTGAAAAAAGTGATGATTTTGTGAAGTTAATCTAGTTTCCTCCATGATCATAGATAAGAAATTGTAACTTTAGATGTTTACAACATACATTTTTATAAAGTTCTATTAATGTGTGTGTCAAGAAAAAAATTCTCAGTTTTGTTGAAAATGTCAAACAACTAGCATGAGCGTAATAAGAGATAAGTGCAACAATAATAAATCTATATACACCATGTTGTAAAATGTTCTGTGGTTAAATTCTTTAGGTAATTAAGCGTGCAAATGCTGCAGTGTGTTTGTCAAGGTTACGGAATATCAGGTTATACTGTGTTTTACATGATTAAACATGGTTATATAGTAGATTCTGTGTTGGTTTAACTTTGCATACATGTCACAATATCTCTGAAAAACCACCCACCCAAGTTCAAATAATATTTTTTTATTATATGTTTTCATTTTAATTTAAAAGTTTATTTGAAAGTCTGTAGCTTGGTCTGCCAAAATGGCTAATCTTCTGCAAAGTAAAATTAAAAAAAATTACAACAACAAAAATGACATAAAAATATATGTAAAGTTTTGGCATACCGGTACATGTATTGATTCAGATATTGCTGAAATATATTTCTTAGTATAAGTGCTTCACCTACTGTACAGCTAACACCATCCCTGAAATAAAATTATGCATCATTGACAACTGAGCATGAGCAACTTGAAACTTTTAAGACTTCTAAATTGTAGTCTCTGATAACATAGTATTTTTGTGGAGGTTAAGTCTAAAGTTCCATTCCATGAGTTGATCAGAGGTCAAATAATCTCCATTGGTCCATGAATTCCCAGTCTCCCATTGATAAGTTATGCACCAGTTCAAGGATACTGTAGGAAATAAATGTTGAAGCCACCTTACCCTCATATTGTCACCAAGAATGCATTTGAAACATACCAGTGAACTTGTATGGAAGGGTGTCAATGTCACCACAACACCCTACCAATATGCCATCCTTTCATTGAGTCTCAGGTGTCAGTCCAACTGCATTTTATTCATTTGAGCTCTATCCAGCGATCTGGCTAGCTGCCCTTGACAATACTGTATCAGTGTAATTGGAACATCAGAATTTTATCTTTAGAAAATCTGTAAACTCTAAGTCCATCCCGGATTGCATGTATACAATGTACTTTAGAACCATTATTTGAGACCTTGTAAACTCTAGAAAATGTTATGGTTCTGCTCGCCCCTTGATTGAAACATTCATGGTGGTGATTGTGCTTTGTAAATAGACTAAATTCACACAGTAGTTGAGAAGTGGCTGTTGCTAGCCTGCCTGCTGCATTTCCTCAGTCACAGCAGGTATCAACATCATAGGCACTGCAGGCAAGCTGTGAACACCCAACCAGTGGCCTCAAGCAGGTTTCATTCTGCTTTCATATTTACAACATTTTTGCATCAACAAATGTTGCTTTGACTCGGTCTTGTCTCTTTCAATTATTTATCTAAGGTTTGTGCAAGCAACAGTCTATATTTTGATTAACCTTGCAGAGTTTCATATGTTTGCCTTTCTCCATCCAATAAATTCTCATCAACGTCTTTGGAATCCAAAAGCATTAACCCGAGCTGATTGCTCCATCATTGCTAGAAGTGTTCTGCAATAAGGTTCAAATAATGGTATACTCTCTCATTGCAAGAGTAACATCATATTAACCCCTTTTCCTAAGCTGCAGTTAAACCACTATTTTTGTATGATGACGCAAAGCCTACGTAAAGAGAATTCTTAGAATTCAATGCAGGTAAAATAGGTATGTCATCGGCATGGTCACTTGAAATTCACAGTAAAAACTGCTGTTGTTGCATATTGTGAATGTGTCTTTTTCCAAATTGATGACATGAACCACAAATGTATCATAAGAGAGTTTTCTGGTTGTGAAGTTTTGGGCAGTCACTGCTCAGTACAACCATTGTTGTCATTTGTTGCCAAGGTGGTCTGATGTGAATTTGCTTACCAATTCAATGACTGTTCACAAACACCTTGAAGGGTACCATGCAATTTGCATAAATTATTTCAATTCTAAACCAATGAGATAGCAGCCTCACATGTAGGTTCCCTTAGTGCCTTTAAGAAAGATTCAGATTTTTTTACCTGTCTTTTCTTTGCACAAGTCACTTTACTCCTTCAATTACATTTACAATTCATTTTGTGCCTTTGATAATAGCTTGATAATGCTTGTTTCTGTTTTTTTATCCAAATCTTTGAAATGGTGTCAGAATTATGCCAGGTGGAGCCAAATTGATTTGTCAGTGGTTGAAAAAAACCAGATGAGTGAAATAGTAGATCAAATTGACACTTACATAGGAAACCAAATTTTGATGAAAAGAGCTTGATTTCATATTAGTGTAGTGCTAAGATCGATAGGTAAAATATTATAAAAATGTCATATAATGAAAAGTGATTTGATATTTTACTTGAGACTTAGAAACAGGGTCACATTGTTACCAATGAACATATATTTTCAGTAACACACATTCTTTTAGAGAAAAAATCAGTTTTGAAGTTTCCCATGGAAGATGGTACCATATCAAAAGGTCAGAATTTCTTTTTAAATTAGGAAAGATAAAAGGTAAAAATGTGATAAATATACAAATGATGTATTAAACTAAAGGTGAAACTGCCACAAAAATGAAATGAGAGATAACAGCTTCAGAAAAATCACCATGTCAGATCTTCTACATCAGTCAGTGTACTGTAAGTTTATGTAATCTTTGTCTTTGTCTTCAATACAAGCCAAATTATGCGTAACTACCAAAGTGAAGTGTGTTCAGATTGTGAGATGCTAAAGTACTTATGAACAAAAACGAACGGTAAAAATTTGTCGAAAGCTCTTTCCCGCTCAGGTTTAAATTGTAAAGTTCAATTTTTCTTTGATCAGTATGACGTAATGGAAATCTACCCACTGCAGTGATATGCACCAAAGTTTATGTTGAGGAACACCCTTTTGTGACAGTAAAAGTAAGTAAGGGCATAAGCAAAAGGGGGCTTTCAGCACCCACCAGTCACAGCAAACATTGTACACATTATTTAAAATCTATCAGAAATCCTTTTTCACAGTTTGTCCTGTTCCAGCTTTTGATCAGAATGTGTCATCCATCTCTTCCTGTGAATAACTGCCAAAGTGTGTGCCTTGAATTCCAAAATATTTCATTATACTCATAATGACAAAAAGCAGCATATGACTTTGTGTAATACTCAACCCTTGTCCTGCCACCTTTCAATTCCAGTTTATTTCTTGTGTTTCTGTGAGAGTTCTAAAATATCATACCCGTAGATTTCGTTCTTACAGATATCTTAAAAAATCAATTATGAAAAATGTTTTGTTTTATAGCTGTGTGATATTGAAAAAGTGAATTCACAAATAGTATTTATTTCGTTGCTTCAAAGATTGTCTTTTTACCGAGTATGATCAGATTTCTGGTGCATACGGTACATGATTTTTCTCAACCTAATTAATTCCATACAAAAAAGAAAAAAACACTACATATATTTAAAATAATAAAAAAATCATGTTGAACTGAAATTCCCAAGATGTGTACATTGGAAAAGTAACAGCTTCTATGGTTCAAAAACTTAATGAAACGAGGAGTAGAAAAACAAGACAGTTTTCCACAGTAATTTGTTTGACTGTCACCAAGTCTTCCCTTTAACCTTGTGTTTAAAAATATGACTTTGGTACCGCCAAATGCAATCAAAAAGTGCCTTTAAGTCACAAAGCCAAATCAGATCTCTCAGGAACCACAATTACACAGAGGGTTCCCTCAATCACTGCCAAAGATGAAGGCATCTGAGACTTGATTTGGACGGTAATTGGATGTTTTTGAAATCAATTCATCAATGTACAACAGCGGAGATTAGTTTTTAAGATCTCAGGCCATTTTGGTAATTGATTTTTCCAGGTTCAATGTCAGTTTTAAGTATGTATCTGAAAGAAATAGTTCTGAGTATATTCCCATGACAGCCTGTCCATCCAAGCTGCTGATTTATCATTTTAAGGCTTGTTTCTGGTCACTAATATTGACTCAAGTTAAGTTTGAATTCTGTCAAAATTTGAAATGCTGTACCACCATAGAAAATGAGAGTACCACCTTTTCTATATGAGAATTAGCTCCGCTGTCAGCGACGCGGAGCTTATCAAATAGGTTGATTTTCCGTCGTCGTCCGTCAACAATTGCCTTCTCCTCTGAAACCGCAAGTCCAATTGCTTTGAAATTTTATATGCAGTTCACTTAAGGTGACCTCACTTCAGTTTGTTCAAATCGTGGTGAAATTTGCATATTTGTTTTTTTGGGGCATTTTTTGGTGTTTTTGGTAAAAAAATCTTCTTCTCTGAAACCGCTTGTCTGATTGCTTTGAAATTTGATATGCAGTTTGCTTAGGGTGACTTCAGTCAGATTTGTTCAAATCGTGGCGAAATTTGCATATTTGTATTTTTAAGGCAATTTTTGTCATTTCTGGTAAAAAAATCTTTAAAAATCTTCTTCTTCAAAACTGCCAGTCAGATAGCTTTGATATTTGGTACATAGGTCCCTAGGGATGATCTATTTCAGATTTGTTCAAATTGTGCAGAAATATGCAAATTTGCATTTTTAAGGCAATTTTTGCCATTTTTGGTCAAAAAATTTATTTCTCAAAAAGTACTGGTCTGATAGTTTTGAAATTTGGAATACAGCCTTTCTATCGATGAACTAAGTAATAAGTATTGAATTTCTGATGAAATCTGTAATTTTGTATTTTTGGGGCAATTTTTGCCATTTTGGTCAAAAAATGTGTATTTCCAAAACTACTCATCCGATAGCTTTGAAATTTGGTATACAGGTTCCTACAGATTAACTAAATGATAGTTATTGAAATTATGATGAAATCTACAATTTTGTAATTTTGGGGTAATTTTTGCCATTTTTGGTCAAAAAATGTGTATTTCCAAAACTATTCATCCGATAGCTTTGAAATTTGGTGTACAGGTTCCTACAGATGAACTAAATGATAATTATTGAATTTCTGATGAAATCTGTAATTTTGTATTTTTGGGGCAATTTTTGCCATTTTTGGTCAAAAAATGTGTATATTCAAAACTACTCATCTGATAGCTTTGAAATTTGGTATACAGGTTTCCATAGATGAACTAAATGATATTTATTGAAATAATGATGAAATCTGCAATTTTGAATTTTTGGGGCAATTTTTCCTATTTTTGGTCAAAAAATGCGTTTCTCAAAAAGTACTTGTCTAACAGCTTTGAAATTTGGTATACAGGTTTCTATAGATGAACTAAATTTGATCTTTGAAATTATGATGAAATCTGCAATTTTTACTTTTGGGGGCAATTGTTGCCTTTTTTGGTCAAAAAATTTATTCTCAAAAACTACTCATCAGATAGCTTTGGTTGACATGTTCTTAGGGATGATCCTATGTGATACATTCAAAGTATGATGAAATCTTCAATTGCGTATTTTTGCAGCTTATTTTAGCCACTTTTTTCTGGCCACTGCATCGAGCTATCAAAGATTTCCACCTCTTCATCAACATGTGTCAAAAATAGTTATTCTCTACATAAACACAGCGGAGCTATATCGGCCGCTAGGTCGCTTTTCTATATGAGAATTAGACATGTTCAGCACAGTTTCACACAGTGTTAATGCTGGCAAATAGCATAGAATTAAAGTCCCTGTAGCCATGTTTGTGCTTTCCACAGCCAAATAGATGAAGAAAAATGTCTATACTGTTCTCTGGTGTGTTCTATAATACTGAGAAATCTTCATATCCCGTAGCAAATATCAGACAATTTTTATAAAAATTTAAATACCACACTTTAAACTGAAACACAGGACTGTGACTGAAACTTTTTAAGTCCAAATGCACTAGCCCTATGAGAAAAATATTTTACTTCATCAGTTTCAAGGCAAATACACAACCATTACTGCTCACAGGAAACCTAAACAATCATGTAGCATAATGCATAGAAAGAGCAGTTCAGAAAGAATGTGCTAATTGAAAGTGTCATGAAGTGATTTCATTTGTAAATTCTATTTACCTTGGGTTTCCTGTGAGCAGTAATGGTTTCGTATTTGCCTTGAAAACGATGAAGTAAAGTATTTTAAACATTATTGAACAGAGTTCTCCAGTGCTAATAAGCATTCAGTAACAGGGAGATCATCCATATATTCAATTTTAACAGTTTAAATTACTGCTGAAGGAAACTATAATTGCAGAATGCATTTTTAGTTTACCTGTAGACCTCTTTTTGAAGCAACCTGGTTTCAGGTCTTGAAAATATTGCACAGTGTAGTGAGTACCAACTTTCACATGATAAATCACCTCTATCAGAAATTTCTCAGATAATCAAAAACTTCTGAACTGATGCATCATCCCTGTCAAGACATAATCAAACATTCATCTAAAAACTCCGGCACTTTATTTATATTATTCATTCCACTGTCACGATGTCAGCTTTGTCTTCGGAATTTTTTATTTCCAATTTGATAGGCTAATATGGAAGACAGCAATCATGGCTATGTGATGAATGAAATATTCAGTGAGACATTTCAATTTATGCTGTGATTGGCGCTTACATTGATGTTGAAGGTGCATTAAGGACAATTATTTCATGTGATTACTGTGTGAAACATTCCAGAAATGGCCGGAGATTGATAAATGTGAAATGATCGCTGTAACTAAATCACTTAACACAGATGAATTGCTCCTTCAAGAAACATCTTTCTTTAAACAATGTGATCTTTGTGCAATACTTCTTATGGCCAGGATATGGCTTTTGTGGACCAAAGTGGTTCGACGGAAGTGTTGGACCACAGGAGGGTTCCCCCTCTAAGCTGTATGACTGATGTCCCTCAAAACCCATAGGCAGACAACAGAGATTTTAACATGAAACATGGTACTTAATGCACTGCTTGAGAAATTATCAGATGGCTATGTTGTAATTTTTATTTTTAGTCCAACATCAAACATTGCTAAAGCTGTATAATTGACAGCCAGATTTTTGTTCTCATCGTGTAGAAAATATTTGCGCATGAACGTGGCAATCATGTGGTAGTAAAAAAAGGAAGAAATTCATAATTTGTTCACATTTACTGTATCCAGGGAAATGGTGTTATACAGTAAACTATTGAACATTATATTGCAGCTTCATCAATACCAGTGAATTTTGTAACGTCATCCCCAAGATCATCACTGATAATGTATCTGAATATTCAGCATTGTGGCCCCAGATGTTTTATACATCTACAAATCACCGGCATTGCCAAAAACCACAAAGTAATAGCAATGATGTACCCCCTCCCGGCCCATAATGGACTCAAGTAAACTTTACACTCCATAATGTACTGGGCTTTGCCTCGTAAATTATCTTGTGCAAAGTTTGCTTTCATCTATGATGCGTCGAGAGGGGTACATTATTGCATGAACAGTGCTTTCCCTAACATGATTTAATTAGTGTCATACACAGGGAAGATCACGGTAAATGCAGATAACGTAAATTTGAAATCTTTCTCTAGCATATCTTGTTACTTTCAAACATGTCAAGGAATAGGAAGTTGTGCATCATCAAAATTAATGTCATCACATATGAACATGTTGATAAAAGAGGGCAAAATAATTTCCAAAGAGTAAATAACAATAAATTTCTAAAAACACTGGTTTAAAATAAAAAAACAGAATGACTCATAAGTACATTAGCACTAGATTTAATTGATAGCTTTAATACAACAAAGTATTATCTGGACATTAAAATCTGAGGATGTATTTATTGTTATTTCAGAGGTTGCCCGGGATCATCTGCACAAAACAGGAAGATTTCACGTGATTGGTGGAATTATATCACCTGTCAATGATGGCTATGCCAAGAAGGTAAGGTCATCATTCCAGGTTTTGTTTTGCACATTAGAGCGATGCATGGGATTGGTATTGGTAATTATAGGTGAAATTCTGCTAATCCGTTTCATTTGCCTTGTCTGAGTTTGTTTTCATAAGTTGTAACCAGTATAAGCATTTTTTGTAAAATCAAAGTTTAGGGTTACAGTTTCCAGGGACCAGCAGTGTTTGTAAATTAAGCTGGTCTTTCACTAAGTACATGAAATCCGCAACTACGTCATAATTCACAGAAGCTTCGTGAGCAGTGAATAAGTCATTCTTTTAGAAGTTTGATCAATTTAATTCACTTAAAAGCCTTCCCAATCAGATTTATGACCAATATCACCTTTCTACATCACTAAGTATTATTTAAACTCAAGCAATTACTGGAATTTTTGTCATTGAGAAAAATATGGGGATTTTGAATTTTGGAACATTACATGTAAGAATTGTCATCTTTGTCTCAGTGTACAAAACATGGGATAGCTGAAGTTCAGAAGAAGACTTCCATTATTTATTACTGAGTAAGGTTTTACTGTGTGACTGTGTTCATGGTTATTACATTATGAGTCAAAATAGGTCGTGAAATTTTAGTGCAAAACACAGTGTGAAGTTGACCTCTTGCAGAAGAAATTTGCCCCCAGAAGCCTTGAACCATAAGTGTCTCAAATAAAAAAAGGATTGCGTTGGTAACTGAAAATTCAAGTATTTGAAAGATTTTAGTTCAACACATTTTACATACATAAATCAATGAACTTTTGTGTGTGTGTGTGTGTGTGTGTGTGTGTGTGTCTGTGTCCATGTCTATGTCTGTGTCAGATATTTTGAGATGGTTCATTGTTTACAAAATATCTACTCTTTTTCATGAACATGTAGACCTGTGATATACACCTGATGCAACAGATTATTCCAGACATCATCGCAACAGGAATTTTATAAATTAGATTGTTGTTGTTTGAAATAGAGTTTGCATGTTTGTAAAGCAACCTTACTTTTGTGATCCTCTCGGATATATTCTCCAGAGACATTATTTGGAGGAAAATTTCTATGGCCAAAGAGTCCATACAGGTAGACAAAATTGTTTTGATGACGTTGAAGGGTTAAAATAGAAAGATGTCAGCAATTAAAGTAGCACAGTTTGCCGTTCACGACTGTTGATTTCCAAAAAATTATTCCATATACTGGATGCTTTCAATGACATACTTTCTCCAGGGAAATTCGAGCCATGTAGATATTTCGTCTTCATATTGTCAGTTCGTCTCAATTAGAGTTACCAGGTTTGATAAAAGTGAAATTGGAAATGTAAATGTAGTGTGGTAATTTTTTCAGCAGGATAATTTATTGCTGTGATACTTAAATCAGTTATCATGGGATTAATACCTGACAGTTCACTTTTTCTTTAGTAAACATTAATCGTTTGGGCTGAATTTCAAATAACGCATTTAATGTGTATAATTCATGTCATCCCAGTCACAGATAAATGTCATCACATCTGCAGAGAAACTTTTAGATGTTAATTTGTGCAGTAGCATTGCAAACAGAAATTTATTAAGGTAGTACGTGCCTCGAAGGTGAAAGACTTTTGCTCAAACTTTCCTCAATGAAACTTTCAACTATTCTCTTCTAAAATCATGAATAAAAATTAGGGATCACTGTACAAAGTTTCGCACTAGACAACCAAATTACTTAATATTTACCAATATTTGAAATTCAAAATGGCCACCATCTCTGTGTTAACTCTATGGAGAAAAATACAATTTTAGATGGTGAATGTTTTTCTCACTTCAAGAGCTTTAAAATGAGCCCCTACAAGTGACAGACCAGAAAAGTGTTGAAAAAATTTGAGAGTCCCAGTATCTGTACCCGAGGCGTGTTGTACCTTATAAATCATACCTATCCATTATTTCAGAATTCAAAATCACCAACACTCGATCTTTAATTCAAAGCAATTTACACAACTTTTCAGAGATAGTTGCCAATTCAACTTCTATTTTATTGATAGCTTTGTCGTATCTGAGAAGATGCAACACCCATTTTTCCCAGGGAGAAATTACTTTCCTTATCGTGAGTTCCACATCATACTAACTTGTCCACTAATTATTGGTGACATTTACGGCACACCTGGGGCAGTGACTGTTAACTTTTACGGAATGTTGAATTTTCAGGAAATTTTGATAAAGTAGCTGACTTGCAGAATTTTATTGACTAGCGTACTGATAGATTGCACATAGTTACAGGCCACCTAAAAATTTTGCTAGCATTTATGGGGCATTTGACATGGTGTCCCATTTCAAACATTTCAGAGGTAAAATAATAAAAATTTAAATATTTAGTATTTCAAATTTTTCAGGTAGCTCTCATAACCGAAAGTAATAAGCCAATACAGATTTCCTATGTTCAAGTTCAATGTTATGACAATTCCTATTGTTTGAATTTTCATTGAGAAAACAAAACATGACATGTGTTAGGTCCAAAAGCTATTGATAAAACAAATATTGCCAAATTTGATATAAGTTTCATACATGTATAATTAAATATATTTTTCAACAAATCTCTTGATTGAAAATCAATGACTAAAAAAATATATTTATTATATGTGAATTTTATATTTAAACAGAAGATAAAGTAGACGTAATGGAAAAGGAATTCAACAAAATATGTGAATAATATTTGACGATATTGGCAAAAGAATTATCTTTAAAGTCACACATGTTATACAAAAATGTAAATAGTTTCCCCCAGAGCAAGTAATATTTCATATAAAACCATAAAGTACTTTGTATATGATTCTTGTTTAAAAAACAGGACTGTGTGTCCCAAAAGCATGTACATAGATAACGGTTATGATCTTGATATGGTACAGTATTCATCAGATTGTACGTGTATCAACATCCACTATCCAACAGGGAGATGGTGCGGTACATACAAATAAGTCATGTAAAAAGTTGCATATTTCATGCTCAGGATGACTTCTAAACTATGCTCAGTCAAACAAAACAGCGTTCCGCTGCACAGTTTGTCGATAATACCCCTGAAGCTCATGTAGTTGGGTACGATCACCCAGGGGATACAGTCACTGTAAATTGCCTGTGTCATATTCTAATCATAATGCTATGGATGTATGAATCGTGCTGTACAGCTCAGTAATTGCGATGCAACAAAAAAAAACCTACATCATCTCAGATCCAACAAATGAAACAGGATATGCAAGAGACAAAATAAGCTGACATTGTTGAGTCATTTCTGCTGATGACGACTCTAAATTTTCTCATGGTCTACTGCTTGTGAAATATTTCTTATGCTTTTATGAACCACTCTTCCATAACAATGCAATATTTTATGACAAATTACATCATAAATCAAAGAATTACTTCCATTTGTTGTAGTTGAAACATCATAATGACAGGCAGAAAAAAAATTCTGTGAAAATTCCAAAAAATGATGAATCAATACCATGTAAAGACATTTCATCTTCTTCTTCTTGTAATTGTACTGGTGTTATCAAAGTAAGTATTTATTCATGGAAAAATAGCAGGGAATTCAAAGGTACATTTAGTGCTGATGCATACAATGCCCACAATATACATTCAGCAAGATTTATGTAAACTACCGGGGTAGCCCCATGCATGTAAAATCATGTGTATGCAAATTATCCTGTACTTGCAAAAAAAGCTCACTACATCTCTCTCACCTGAGTCAGGTGAGGCTAAGTATTTCCTCTTTCATCGATTTTTTTATAATTCTGATCAATATTTTAGAGCAGCTGTGTTGACTAAGTGTAAAACGCTGAAATAAAATGTGTTGTACAATCGGAGAAAGATTGAGTAGAAAGATTGAATTACTTTACATCATAATTCTGCCCTTATATACTAGATAATCATCCAACGCTGTTCAAATGGAAAGTTGAGACAGGATCAGATGACAGCATGGTGTTTTAAAATAAATAAAATGGCAACGGGAAAAAAATACAGAAAGTGTTTACTCCGGAAAGAACTGCGACATTATGAAGGCCTCGACTGCTCAAATCATTTTCCGAGTATGAAATCTGAGAGGTTGTTTACATTCACATCAGAAATTCCAGCGTGAGTAACTATAACTGAACACAGCCCTTAAAACAGTTGACTTTACTGGACACTGGGCATTCCACGAGTGACTTCACCTAACATTTCATCCAAGAAAATTGTTTGAATATTCTTGGAATGTGCTGGCTGCAGAGCAGGGTTTGTAAAAGCTTAGGTTTGAGTAGAAGAAGTCAAAACACAGATGTTAAAGCTTGTTTTCATGTGAATTTATTGTCATAAAGATGGAAATGAAAACAGCATTTGCATTGTACTTTCAAAAATAAGCACAAAGTTCATCCTTGTCCTTCTAGTTCTAATGAACTTTTAACAAATCTGTTATAACATGTGAAATCAAATTATTGATACACTAAAATAGTTCTGTACCAGAAAGCATTTTTAGTTTTCATGGTGTAATTTGACAAAATATGAATGAGACAAATTATTGTTAATGATGGTGAACTCAATTTATATAAATTGACGTATTCTTTTCTGTATTAAAAACCAAGTTTTTGCAAAGTAGGATACTCTAGTCTAAGTTTCCTAGCTTCAAAATTTTATATACTCTTTTAACTGGTTTAGCTTCAGCCAAACTGAAACTTCAATTGCCATAGTGTGATAAGGCCTCTGAAAATCGTAAATGTGTTATTCTTGTGAAATGAAATTACAACACTGTGTGCATGTGTGTTCATTATCAAACCAAAATGACTTTTAGAAATTCCATCAAACTGCAAATGTGATTTTGTTCATCTGAGTTGACCTTTTCATGACTCTGACCTTAACTTCCAACCTCCAATAACCTATTGGACACAAGACTGGGCCATATTCCCAGATGTGATTTTACAGCTGTTAGACAAAATTTACAGATTATAAGCCATTCCACGACCAGATTTTCACACCATAGGCCTAAACAATATCAAAATTTTGATGCAACCCCAAACTCACATCTAGCTTCATGCTCTGATTTTCTGTTAAAGCACGTTTGACTGTGAGAGGACTGCTACCTAAAAAATTACATCACTTGTTTCCCTATGAAATGATTTGCTATATCACAAAATTTTTCCCTCTAGAATTGGCTCTTAGTGTCATGGAAGTCACTATATTCTTTACATTGTGCCCAATTCTGCCATACAAGTCAGTATTCTGTTCATATTTTCTGTATGTGCCTGAATGAGTCACGTGTCGATGTGAGTGATGTAAAGTTTCTTAGCTGGAGTCCTTTCAAAGTCAAATGAGCAGTTCTATGGCTGTACTAAACAGAAAATCAGAAGATGACGCTTGATGCAAGTATTGGGATACTGTATCATACCAAAACCAAGGAGATGTTCAAGACGAGCCTAGCTGCAATCGCAAAGTACACAATATCCACACTGGCACCATGAAAATGTTATTTCCACATTAGCCATGGACATCTGTGAATAATTACAATTTATGTATTTCAAATAACACACTTTTCTTTACATCTTTCATTACGGTCATTACAGTTTCATTTGCTCTTAAAATCCCAAGCTCTGTTGTCATTTGGGAAAACACATTCACCGTTGCCAATTTTCCAAATGAGCCAAAGGACAACTAAAGGTCTGCAATAAAAAGTTATGCAATAATAAAAAGCAAGAAGCATGTAGAAGAATTTGATGTTATTTGGACAACACAGTGTGCATAATTTATGAGGACAAAGGTCCAGACTATCAGCCAATGTCATCTGGTACTTTTACTACCAAAGGCAGTAATATTTGTTCTTTGCTTTTAAATAAAGGTTTACATGGCACTTTGTAGCAGTAAAAATTTTAAATCGAAACAAGGTTAAATTTTCTCATGTAACAATACAAAACATTGAATAAGCAATGTAATTGCCAGTAGGTGTTTCTTGGCTTATGTAATTTAGAAATATTGTATGCAAGTTGTTCATTTTACACTTGCTTTCATTTTGTCAGTAGGAAAATGAGCTGGCTTTAGTGTGTATCATGTGACAGATTGTTTTTGTTGAGAAAGCTATTTCTTTGGACTTAATATTTTGTGCAGACTAAAACTGCATTTCATCTTCCACTGGATGATTACCAGAAGATGGAGAATACAACCGTGATGTCTGTCTCTTGGCAACAGCCATTAAAATTCACTGTCTTATTAGTGTTTTCAACTCTTCAGATACGAACTACGATATGACAAATGTAAAATGGCAGGTACAGCTTATTACAAGTGCTTCACACTGTCCTTCTCCACATAGATTTATGCATTATTGTACTTCTACCTTCAGGTTATCATAATTCAAGACAAGGTGTATAATATAAAAAAATGCAGCCTTAATGATGTAGGAATAGATTACATATCATTGATTACATGCATGTATCATGAAATGTCAAGCAATGTATCATTCATACTTCATATTCATCTCATTATTGCCCACAGCAAAAACACAAATTAATTATACAACAAGTCCAGTACATTTCATCAAATATTTTATGATGTGATGTGAGTTCTATTATATTTGATGATTGATTTTCTTTAATCATGGGTTGCAATTCAAAAAGAATCACTCATTTTGTCGTCTTTCAGCTCAAAAAGATCAATGCTAAAATGGGAAGCCGTGTCTTTAATTAAAATTTTGTTTTATTATATTGTTGCAATTTGATTTCATATTTTCACATGATCCTGGTTGAAAACATGATAATATAAAATCTTCAGGATCTAGACAGTATGGGGGAGGGAGGGGGGTCGAAAGAGCATACGGGTACATGAATGATTTCTGAATTTTTACATTTTCAGATACAGCTTCTGAAAGGTTTATCACAATTGTTATCAAATTTTAAAATGTTGCGCCTTCCTAGTGAACAGAAATAATGTAACAATCACATTAATATTTGTGTGATGGTTTAATTTCATGTCTTTTATCCAAACTTCCCTTATTATTTTGAGAGAGTCAGATTTCTAAATATCACTGCTTTGTGTTGTTCATTTCAGGGTTTGTTGTCATGTAAACACAGAGTAGCCATGAGTAGGCTGGCGGCAGAGTCATCAACGTGGCTGACTGTTGACCCCTGGGAAAGCGAACAAGACACGTGGCTGGAGACAGCCAAGGTCCTTCGACACCACCAAGCAGTGTTGGATGCCAGATATATCAGCGACTCCGTCAACGGCAACAGAAGCAAGCGGCCGGAACTCCAAAGTTCGGTGTCACACATTACATCCATCGCAAAGAGGACGAGACGGAGCAGGAGCATCCAGCAACAGCAGCAGAATTTGGATCTGATCGAATCCAATTCGAACTTTACAACAACAGGTTGGTGACTTCAATGTGACCGTGTGTGTTGTAAACTCAATGATATCAGTAATAAAGTAGTTGCTTGAGAATGTACCAGCATCGTAAGAATTATATGAATTTTCTTTGTTAGGTAGATATTGAATGAAAAATGAATAAATTTCTGGTTTTAAATTATGTTTCTATTTGTATTTCAGTATCTATTTACTTATCTTAACATTATGTTGAAGATTAATTCTTGAACTAACTTAAAAATTAAAGTAAATTTTATCTAAGGCTAATTGTTTAAAAATTGCAAATCAGTGTTATATTTTCCGATTTACCGGTTAAATTGATCAACTTGTAAGGTTCAATACTAGGTGTTACCAATGAAGTTACCATAACACATAAAGTGTGCGAAATAACATCATACATTGTGCCATTGGATAATCCGTCATTGTCATCAATCTACCAGTCAAATTATTTTTAAAAAACAGTCACCCTGTCCTCTCACAACGGAACATTGTGTTGGTTGGTGTAGGGTGTTATGTCAGTACTAACATTTTAATCTATTCCTTTGCACATCTGTCCCATGAGCTGGATGTGCATTGAGGCTGGCCTCACCATTAAAGTAATCACCATAGAGTGTATCAGTAGACTTTTCAGTATTTTCCCCCACCACACTCTTCTGAAACTGACAGCCACTGCAGTAACTCTAGAATAAAGCATTAACTGTATAAGTCCATCTCATCTATAACTTCCAGTCACATTCTGAGATGACTGCACTTCTTAAACACTGATATCTACTCTTCAAGCCATGAAATAGATAATTTACATCTGTAGGATTCGTAGATATGCAAAGCTTGACTCAGTTCTCTTTCCCTTTTCCCTTCTTTTCCCAACTTTGTATCGCTGCCGTATTTTAATTTATCCTTTGCATGCCATGTTCCCGCTCATATCAACCCCTTCCCAATCACATCTCATAACCAGAGCCGTACATGTCGATGGTGCACTGCCGAAACTCATGTTGCACGTTTAATCTTTATGTTAATGAATGTTTTCAAGCTCTTTCACCCTTTAATTTCTGCACCTCCCCTGTTCTTGATGGCCAAAAAGTCAGCCGATCTAAAAGAAGAAAACTCCACCTTGACGTTGACGGAACTCAGAACAACCAAGAGTGTGCATCAGGTTCCGATAACCGTGTTGGAAGAACACCTGGTAGGTGACCAATCATATCGCTGAAATTAATATGCAAATTTAAGGAAAAAAAAAAAGAGTTTCAAAGTGCTTCTGCTGTTGTCTGCAAGTTCATTCTGCTGTGATGTTTAAGTTTTGTTTCCAAGATTTGAAGAAATAGGCTTCTTTTTAAGTTTTTTTTTTTCAGCCATGATGCGACCAGTAATATGACTGCGGCAGTAAATGAAAGTACATAAATTCACCCAGATGTGAGTGTAGATGATGATGCATGACCTGTGGTTTAATTTATGATGGTTATAATGTTTCTAGGACTGATGCATGGATGCATCTGCATGTTCTGATTAACCCCTAAAGTAGGCTCAGCTGTACGTGCGCATTGTGAGTGCGTGACTTTATACCCAGCATGATTTGCAGTGAAATTGTTATTGTGAAATCTAACATTACTAATGAAAAGACAATGCTATACCGCCTGATTATCGATAAATGAATTAGAAAAGCAGTAGAAGTCATCTGAGGCTAGGTGCTTTTTTGTAAGAGTTGATGTCATCACTCAGTCTTGGAAATGAAACTTACACACTGATGGCGGGATGAACTGCAGAGCGTCATATATTGTCCATTTCTGTCATTTGCAGAGAGCCCAACCAGCTCTTGTGGAGTGAAAGCTGTGTTTCTGTGCTTCCGATGTCACACTTTGTGTCAGCCTTGTACATCAAGGGGAGAATCATTGCACTTATTAACCCATAAGACTACTTGTCATGTCTGTCCCTGTGCTGTGGTGGGCCTTTGTGCTTTTGTTTTGTTTTGTTTTGTTTTGTTTGTTTTCTTGTTTGTTGATTGTCGTGTCGCTGTGTCAAGTGTTGAGTACATTATCCAAATAGCGCCAAAAAAGTGTTTTAATCGTAAAATGAGCAAATGGTATTAGTCTCATAACAGTATGAACTGACTGTGCTGTGTTTAATACTCTGTCCTTTTTTTCCCTCACAATGTTCCATTTACCTGTGTTGGCCTCTTTTAGAATTTATAAAGTCACCTTTTCTTCCTGAAGATTTGACATTAATGATGTTGTAGACAAGTGTTACTCTTCAGCTCAAACTGTAGTTTGTCTGTCAAAGGAGATTTTGTCCAAAGTGTAAAAGGAAAAAAAATGTTATTTGTGAATTTTATATCAATATATGATAAGAGTATTAGCTCTGAGGTCTTGTCATTGAGAAAGAGTGTGTCGTTTGTTGACCTCTTTATTCACATACTTCTCAAGATATACAGATACTGAAACTGAATTTTAAAACCTCCATATCATATTTCTGCTGCACATCAAATATCACTACTGACAAAGAGTCAAGGAACTTGACAAAAAGCCCACAAGGTTTAATATAAATGTGGACACAGTTTTGTCTTCTGATTTTCTTGGTTATTTTTAGCCTCCTTGAAAGCAATTCCATGCATGCTTAATTTGCCGTATCCCAACACAGTGTGTTCAGTGACCATGTCAATCCAACTGTAAAGTGGTGGTAAGTGAGCCCTCCAAGCTAAAATGACGCACATCGCTGATACGCAAATTTTCTGTGATATAAGAACCCATTCCATATTATCTTTATTGAGGTTGGACTGATATGCAAGAAAATTTGCAGATATATTTTAATATTAGCTCATAGCTCAGGAAGCGGTCAATGTCAGAGGCCTATAGAGTACTGTGTTGGAAATTATTGAAATTTCACTTTTGGAAGTACTTATAGCTTTGTGTTTGTTATTGTGAACAGCTTGCAATTAAATGATTGTGTATCTACCATGATGGCAGCTTGACAAAATCTGAAATGTACCGTATATTCAGTGTGGAAAGCAAGCCCTCAGGAAAGTCTCCACTGCATCATATATTTAATTCTACATGGAAATTCTCTGAGTTTGTTGAACAGTAATCTTCTATACTTGCCAACAATATTATCAGTATAGTGTTCACATTTCCCTGTCAGAACTCGGCAACCATGATTTACAGCTATTTTCAAATGTACAGGTAAATTCAAATATGTATATTCTTAGGGTATAATAGTCAGTCATCTGTAAAAAATTTTTAATCAAATATTATTGACTATGCATACATAGTATAATGAATTTATTGCTTGAGCAGAACTATCCATAATTACTTTCATCAGCATGGCTGCAACGTGAGGACACAAACACTTTTCAAATCATCAAAATGTAATGTATGACAAAATATCACGATACTGCTTCTGTGAATCTTCTGCATTTATGCAAGCAAGAGGCACGGTCTGTCTTTGAGGAATAAATCAAATTCCTCTAAAAAATTAATTTGGAAATAAATAAAACATAGGCATGGATCAAAGCTGTTGATATGATGTAAAGTAGTACTCCCACAGTTAAACTGCTAGGTAACTGTTAATTTGTCATGATTGGTTATTTATAATGTATGAGTCACCAGCATCTGTAGTTGTGGCTATCTTCATAATATGTAAGCAATCTTAGCTCAGACACTGAGGGCTCATTCTAGCAATATGTACTTTCAAAGCAGCTAGTTTATCATTAAAAACTTGATTCAAAATGTAAAATTTATGTGAACATTTTCCCTATTTGAAATTTTACCAGGTGCAAATTCTTTGAGTCGCTATATTGAAAAATTTTGTTGTGTTTGAGTCATACCTATGATGTTGTCTGGTAACCCTCTTTCTGCCAAGTCCATATTTCACCATCAGGTCAAGATGGTTAAAATTAGTGAAACACAACATATTCCATATGTGTATTTTAACATAATACTGTAGATTTGAAGGCCGTTGAAAACATAAATACTGTAAACTTGGTTTTTTTGGACTAAAGATGCTATAACAGACCAAGCCAAGTGGGTGAAAATACGTCATGTTTTGGCTCAATACCGCTTTTTACTGACTTGACTGATGGGGAAGTGATACTGTCTGGCAGGATAAGGGTTAAATTATCAAATTATCTTGTATTTGTGATATCCCATGCAATGTACCAGAAGGTCAATTATTCTACCAACTAAAAAATAGTTTAGGTATTCTCAGGGATTTAGAGCCACCTTCCTCTGTAATTTTCTTTTCCTACTAACAAGCTAACAAACTTCAATACCCAATGTTTATTTCTTGTTTCATTATTATACAGGGGAAATATGGATTATAGTGATATTATTGATTGTTTTCCAATGTTGTTGGTATAATTGCCTCTGCTTTTCAATTCACCTGTATTGATCCTGATGAGAAGATCAGATTAGGCGTTAAAGTCGTGGCAAGTAATTGCTGAGGTTTTATGCCTCCCGTTGTTACACGTAAAGAGTGATTGTTTTGTCAAAATAGTCATTCCGGGCCTGTATATTCACCGCATGCACCCAGGGTTAGGTGTCGCAAGGTTGCTAAGCCCTGTCATCTTGACTCTACCGACAAAGCTGTCAGTGGTTGGCTGGCTTGTCAGAAAAGGGATAAAACAGTTTATCTGTAGACGTACATGTATGTCAATTTTTGTCACTTTGACAAATTCAACTGAAAGTTCTAAAGTACATATACGTTACAGTGAACAATGGCTCTACCATTGCTGAGTTAGATTATGTTTAACATTGTCTTCTTGCAAAATAAAAAACCACAGAATTGAAACAGATTTCAAATTCCTATGTCATGTTTTAGGTTTTAACATGAAACAAAATCATTGTATTGGTAGTGTGAGCAAGGTCTGACTACATCTTGGGAAAATTCTTCGTCATGACGATGGTGTTAGAATCATGACCAAGGAAAGAAAATCTGCCCTCATAACTAAGTTTCCTGAAATTGCACAGCTCAACTCATCTGTGATAAACCAGCCTCCAATTTCCTAATTTATGAACAAAATGTGAAGTTTCACCTCTTTCAACACCAAGTAGAATATTACACCATGAAATTAACCGATTTCAAAACCAAACAGAAGCTCAGTGAGCCAAACTCATTTCATCAAGCAACGGAAGAAAATGTTTTATTCAGGAGTCTGGCTTTCTGCTGAACAAGCAAGAACTATTTCCTGTGTTCATCCAAGCAGATGTAATAAGTGTATTATATCAGTGGCTGTAACAGTTTTTGTCTCATTTACCCTTATGTAATTCTGTATTTTAATAGAATGCAAATGCTGATAGATCTCAGCTGAACAGTGTACCGTAATGGATCCAAATCTAATTTGTAACACATTTTTATTAGATTTTATGCCACAAATATTTGAGAATGCTCAGGGTAGTTTTGAAGTTAGGTCACGTTGTCTTTGTTGCAAAAAAGGGGAAAGTACTGATTAGAGGCATTTAGTCAGGATTTTGTATTCAAAGAAAATCAGTGAATCTGTCGGCGTCTTCTGTGAATTCTGCACAAATCTAATCATGGGTTTTCTGAATTTGTCAGGATTGATTTTGCTGGAAAAGCATGAAGAGAAAAAGGCACAAATTCAATCGTGCGCAGACACTGTAACTTGTTCAGTGAAAGTGATGAGTTCTGACAAATATAGGAGTTAAATTCGGAATTTCTTTTAGAACTATTCAGCTGTGTACTGGGGACCATCAAAACTGCCCAGTGTATTTTGACCATAGAGTTCATAATGCCTTGAAATTGGCAATGTCTTTGTGCAATGCATTATGGGTAATTGCTATGATGTAGTATATCCTGGTTAATGGATATGTGTTTATGCAGTGTGAATAATGGTCCAACACCAATGAACCATTTAAAGTTGAAGTCAGCGCCATTTCTCAGGACACATAAACATATCAGGACACAGTACTCCTGCTGATGGTCAATGTTAGCCAGTTTTAAAACAAACATTTGTATGAGATTCCTGGGGGTTTCGCAGAAAACTGTATTTTGATATTCAGACTTTCTTTCTTATACCAATATGGTAGTCCTTGTGATGAGAGAAAAAATAAACCAAGGCTAAATATGAATTGTAACAACCTCCCAAAGAAATATTCCCTTAACAACAGTAATGTCGAAAATACACCTAAAGAATTTGTCCAGTTTGAGAACTTGTGTAAAGATGTCAACCCAATGTCATGATAAATGATAATTGGTTGTCATAATTGTTGTGTGTTAGGTACTTCATTTTCAACTGGACTCAGGAAAGGAAATAAATAACAGTGCAACTCAGGTAGACAACTTAAAACATTCTTGTTCCTATGTAATGAAATAATGTTGAGGAGGTTACAATAAGGCATTTCACAAAGTAAAATCAGTTTGTTTTTAAAATACAGTGACAGAGTTTAGGAAATGCAGCCAAGGGTACTATTCTCTCACGGTTGCAATGGTATTATATATGTTCTATTTTATTGACTGTTTCACCATTTTTGCAATTCTCCATGCAGTGCTATCCCAGCTGCAGTGAAACCAAGCAATTCTTATTTGACATTTTTATATCTGCAAATTTGATGAAACCGAAAGTTGGTCAGATTTTAACACATATCAAACAAAACATTGACAGAAACATTCTGATTGTACTTTAAGTCATAAAACTTCACTCGTTGACATTTTCCAATATTTATTGCCGAGCAACTTTGAATGGCATTTTCACCAATACAGTTTCTTATGCAAAATTTACCTGTTGACATTTCACAGTGCGTCTTTCAAAGCCTCTTCTGCAACAACACACAGTTTTACGTCACTTTAAATACATCTAGAGTCCTGAAGCGTGCTTCAAAGTCTTTTAACTACATGGATGAAATGAGATCTCAAAGGAATAATACAGTGACGGTTCCTCTTTGCCAAAGTCTTAGGTCCAAAATACAGTATTGATTTCAGATTGTGTAACTTCCGCTACAAATTCCCAAAAGGTAACAATAATCGGCTTTTGTGAGATTATTAGTCCATTTCTGCTGAAATTGAATCCAATTGCCTTTCAATTTTAGGATTATAGAATATCAAAACCGCCTTTCTTTGTGACTTTGATGTTGTTTTTTGAGTCAGATTATCATCAGCTGTCAATTTTCCTGGAGTCATTAGCGTCACTACCTTCTTATTGATCAGAAGGAAATCAGTACCCAGAAGACAGGTTTAATCAGTGAAGTCTAAATTACAGTGAAATGTGTAGGCTGAAGAATACAGTTAAAATCTCAATTTTGTTTCACTGGTATGAATAGGAAAACTATCATTCTATAGGCACAATAACTAACAGAATCCAAGCATTGATGACACAAAACCTTCGTATGGATATGGATTCAAAGTAACCACGCTGATCCAAATGGATATGAACTTTTATCAGACCCTGGGTCAGCATAGTTTGTTTTCCATTTTGAAGTCCTTTCAACACAAACCTTGATTTAAAAGGATGTTGACTTTTCTTAAAATGAAGATTGCTAACTCACAATTTTTCTAAAAAAATGTTGACTGTTTAATTAGAGGGTAGATTTTATCAGCTTCTGTGGAACTCCTTCCACCAATAATTGTAGCACAAAGAGTGTATGTTTACTTCATACCATTGTATTGAAAGTGAAAGCAGATAAATAGATCATTATTAGTGATACCCGGTAATTCTAGGAATGAGTCTGTGGCAAGTTACAGTTTGTGTTTAGTGTAAAATGGCCCTTATAATTGTAATCCTAAGAAATGTTTTTTGTTCATATTGCAGTGGTACCAGAAAATGTACATTATACACCATAGATGTTTTACTTTATTTCTGCAGATTTATTAAACAAGCTGAAGTCTTCAAGATGTGCTTGTCATTGATCCTGCTCTAATTTTGTAGAAAAGTACTGTACAAAGGTATATCAAAAAGTTACTGAAAAATTAAAATTATTGAAAGATAAAGAAATGATTGAATTGTAAAAGAAACATTTCTGTTAAATTACAGATGAAACAATGAGAATGAAGTTTAAATTTGTTTGCAAAGTCTATGTTCTATATGAGTGCCATTCATTCACATTCCTTTCAAAATCATGATAAATTAGACTCACATTGGATGAGCCATTCTGCTGTATCTGAACAATCCTCCCGAAATTCGAGAGAATTTCAAATTACATTTGTCCAATACGAACAACAGTGAATGTTTGCTCTACATAATTGCAAGCTTTCATCATCCAGAATCAGAAAGGATCATTACGTATATCCACATGGGGATGGTCAACAAACTTTGAATGTAATTTGATATATCATATATTATTAACCGTCGTTGGTGTTAATATTTATCCAGTGTCTTACATTGGGGATTGATTGCCCTAATGAATTTTTAATTTAGCAAAGAGATTTGTGTTTCTGAAATCATGTCCTAAGAGAAGGAAACTTTTTCACAATTTATGACGTCCGCATCCTTGAATATTTTATCAAGAGCTCTGTTGGGAAAAAGAAAACATGGCAAGACGTTTAACAATCTTTTGAAAACTTTCCCTCAGCTCTGCTTTGGGAATTGTGAAACATCATAGGGATATTCGATATTGTCACACAGGAATTCTTTTCAAACGGAAAGCAAGATTTGAATGATTTTGTTTTTAATATCAACCTTGATAGGAGAGTAATCTGTTTTCATGTCTGAGTTTTGTTTGTTTTAAAATGTTTTAATCTTTTTATGAGGTTCATTCATAAATGTTAAACGTCACCAGTTACATCATGTCTTGGGATCCATAATAACGGACTGTGAAGAAAATCAAGTTCACTGCATCACAGTAGAACCAAGCATCAATTGGAGAATAGTTCGATACACAGCTTCAGACACAGTGGGTGATTTCTTCATGAATTTCAATCAAGCTGATCACAGATTTGAGTTCAGTTCTCCCTGTGTTTTAGTAATTGTTGAATTATACTGCTCATTCATGGTTGTACTATCTCATCATCTTTTTCATGTGTACCTTGAATCTACGGCACTGAATTTTGCTATTTTTTGTGGTCTATAGACTTGGGTTAGGATGTGCCTCTATGAAAAGACAGTCAAACTCAAATTTTTACACTACTTAAATATTCTGCTGTTTTTGTGGAGAAAAGGAAGTTTCCACTGTCTCACAGTTATGAAAATCAAAAAATGCATTTTTTCCCAATCAAGTTTATAAATAGGGATAGTAACCATTTTGAATTTCAAATTTCAGTAAATTTTAGATTTATTTTTTTTGTGGATTACCAAAATTTGCATCGTGACCCCTGACTTTTATTCTTTACTATGAAAGAAAATTGTTTAAACTTTCCCCGAAAAAAGTTTGAACAAAAGTTTTAACCTGTTCACCCCCAATGTCCTGTAAACAGGTCCACATTCACCATTGGTAATAATGGGTTTGGGCCAAACCATGGTGATGAAAGGGTAAAATACTTCAACTTTAATACCACTAAGCCAGCAATCTGTGCTGTGACTTTGCTAGAGATTTATACGGGATTGCCTTTCAGCAAACTAAAGGACTTTCTTCGCTATTTCATTTCTGCATAGTTGAAGTTATCAAAATGTTTTATAACATGTCCCATAGGACACTAGTAATGCAGAAAAGCCTAAATACTTACGGGATTTTTTTATCTTTGCCATGTGCTGTTATGATTATAAATCTCCCTAGTTTTTATAGTTTTATCAACATTTCAGCCCTGTTTTCAGAGTCACTACATCGATGATTGTAAAGTCACCTTTCCATTACACTAAACAAGGCAACATTGAAAGTCAAATGATGATTGAAATTAAAGATTCACGACATTTCTACTCAAAATTAATAAACCTTCCATTAGTAATCACTTGGATGGCATTTACAGGTAGTAAAAGTTGTAAGCGTAATGAAAAAAATACATGGTTCTCTGCTTCCGTTGATACCGTAACCTCTCGATTTCCATTTCATTAAGTTTTGTGTGCACATTTTGAGGGCAATGAAGGTGGATGTGCAAGTTTTTACAGGGATTGTGCACAACAGAAATAAAATGATGGACCGAAGATTTGTCATGCTTGTAACCATGTGTAATTTTTTCACAAGATAATCCAAGACATCCTGAATCAGGGGCATGCAATTGTACATGTGAAATGCAAATGGTAAATCTTACAGCATCACTCAGGGAGAGTGTGTTAACAGTTGCAGAAAGGCAATGCAGGTGTTTTTCCAGCAAACAGACTCATTACTTCACTGTTAGAATATGTGTGAGATTTAAAGCCCACAGCGATTTTCAACAGTGATTACTCTAAGGTGGGAGTCCACCTTGATGTTTGTTTCCTTTTTACAGTTAGCGCTAGCCTAATGAAGTCAAATTACGTACATTGCATCATCTGAATTGACTTGTTTTCCTGAAGTGATGAAAAAAATCAGGCGGGCAAAGCTCCTCTGTGCCAGCTATGTCTTTATCTTTACGGGAGTTGCGTTGAGTGATTTCCCAACGGCATCTACAATGTGAGAACTGTCTTACCATTGAATGAGCCGAGCCATCAGTGCCCAGCAATTCAAAAACCGTAATTACTGCGCTTCAGAGTCTGTCGGTTCATCATGGTGTTGAAAATCATGATTGCAAAAAAAAGTCCTTCCACAAGCCTTCCAGACACTTGTTCTCCTCTACTTGTCAGCAGTGAGATTGTTTCCACAGTCATTTGCTCAGCATAGAAGTTTGAGAGATGTTAGATATGACTATACATAAGAATAGCAAGTTGTATCTTATTTCTGCCATTCTTCACAAGACCATTGCAAGTTCATGTTCAACTCCCTATAGCATGTTGAAATACCTACATTTTTAGCTTGCTAATACTGTATTTGTACATGTAGAATGCACTGTTACTGCAGCTACAATTGAATTCACCCGTCAATAATAACAATGTGGTCTGTATGCATACAGGCTGAGTTGACAAGCTGAACACTGTGTATCTCAACACACACTGGGGAGTAGAACAAGAAGATATTAAAACAAAAGTAGGCAATAAAATCATCAAAAGTTACATTTAACAATTTTTTCCCAATTCTGACATATATATGAAAACTATTATAGTGATTTCTCATGAATGCAAATCTGTAAGAAGGCACCAAGGTTGTAGAAACCTGATGTACAGTTTAGGCTTTCACTGAAAACTTGTAACAAAAGCGTCGCATCTTAAAAAATGTTCTAGAGCCTAAAAGAAAAATGGCAGACACACTTTGGAAGAGTGACATGGCACCTTTTTATAACACTAATTTCAACCGGAAATACTGCAGCGTTAGTGCAGGGAAATGAAAAAAAACATGATTTTTTAAGTGGTTATTCAAATTGACTGTCACATGGTCCTTTTGTAAACAATTGTCCAATAATACAAAACACAGTATTTGCTAGGCTTTCAGAAAATATATACTTTGATGGGGTTACGAGCTAAATTTTCTGCAGAGAGTTCATTAATTGGAAGGGTTCATTACTTGTCCTGGAACAGGTATTTCAAATATCAGTAAATGTTAGGCTGAGAGCTATTTTATTTTGTTGGAAATTAATTTTTCAAACAACTGAAATGTTATCTGCAACAACAAACAAACAGACATGAGTGTATCAGTTGTTTGTTTCTTTCATAATGAGATTTTTAATGCTGTGTCCATGTTAATTTCGGACAAAGAAATACCTTTCACTAGACAGGATTAGATTCTCAAATTTCATCCCCATCAAAATCTGTGATCATTCTTGCCTAACAATCCCCAGTGTGCCAGCCTCCAAACCCAATCAAACTGAGAGTTAATTGCTCTGACATAATCGATCGTAATTATTTTCAACACCTTAGATCGGAAATTGATTTCATCCACAAGAGAGAGTTCTGTTTGTTCAGCTGTTGTTTCTTGTGATGGAATTTCTTCAGTATCTATGTAAATAATGGTTGTGTGTTAGTTACGAAAAATTGTAACCATCAGAGGTCTGAAATCAAAAATAGAGCATTATTATATGTGCATGTACAAGTTAAGAACAGGAAAATTTATCCTTATTAAACAGAGTAGAAATGTTTTCTTTGTGCCAGCACTTTCATTTTAATTTGAAAGTGAGTCTAATTTAGGAAAATATTTATCAGTCACAACTGAATGAATACCGGGATGAAATGTTTTTGCAATAAGCATTCAAAAGATGTTCTTTATATGGCAGTGGAATGTCTCTTTCAATCTCGTAATTGATTTCAATCCTTCTTTCTATGTTCAATTGATGGAATACCCAATATTAGCCATGCAACCACAAAACATTTTGTACAATATGTGCACTGTTTTTGTGAAATCCCCATAAGCTGTATCATTTTGCATTTTATTCACCAAAAATAATCGTTCAATCTTCGGAGAATTTTGATTATTAAGCCACTGATATTAACCCATACTGTCTTTGAAAATGTCACTATTGATGGATTCATTCAATTTTTCACAGTTTGTGTGCACTCACTCATGGCAGCCATATGTAACTTATAAACTGAAAATTGTTTCGTTGTTAAAATCTAAGTTGTACTTTCGTTACCAATGTTTGAAAACCAATATGTGGTCACACTTCAGTAAGTAAATTAACATAAGTTTCATTTGATTTCAAACCATCTTATGGAAAAAAATGCAAAAAGATGCGGCTAATTTGGCTTTAACAGAGGAATTCAAGTCCAGATCTAATTCAGTTGTCAACATTTGATTTAAGAATTTCATACAGTATATACAATGTTGGCAAGTTGAACACTAAGAGGCATTCTGTTGTTATTGTGTGGGCGTGAACAAGAAACTGTACGGTATCATACAAGCGGAACAAAAATGATGGAAAACAAATCAAAAGTTACAGCTAATGAAGCTTTAATATTGCATTGATGTTATCAGCGGAGAAGATGACACAGGAAGCATTGCTCCCACCTAGATGTGTGATGGTGATTACTGGTGATGGTAACACTGTCTCTTTGCAATTTTATTTCCGCTATGCAAACACATTAGCCTCTGATGAGCCCGGAGACTTCATTTCCAAAAGTGACATCTTGTCTCCAGGGCCCCCACAAAGTGACATCATCCACCCACCTTTCAGTTTGGAAAACGCCGACACAGAGGCATTGACCTGCCTCTTGTTTAGTGCTTTTCCTTATTTGGTAAGGACTTGAGCTGAGGAGGCCTATCTTCATAATTTCAGAGAGTGCCCTGTAAAAGTGGTTTACTGTGTTGACTATAAAAGAGGGGAGGTTTATCAGGAGAGTGGCAAAGGATGTACAGATTAAGAAAATAAAAGGTTTCATTTTAAATTTTGTGAGAATTTCACTGGTGTAACATCTACAGCAAAAAAGATGGATTGTGTGAATAAGTAAGAATCACACAGACCAAATGCTGACCACAATTACAACTTGTAATGGTTTCCAGCACCTGCTGTGAAATTCAAGCGAAGAAGGCACCAGGCATGACGAGAATGGCAGCTTGATTTTGTCCAACTAGATACGCAGAATCTGTATATGGATGTGTAATTATTATAAAATGGTGCTAATATTTCACATTAATTAATATCAGTTTTATTGGATCTTCTTCACCCATCTTGCCTCATAACAAAATCATCCCATGTTAGATACTTTGCATTATCTTGTTGGAGTTTTTTACCACCAGTGCAGGTCAGACAAAATATAGCATCAGCTTCTCTCATGATACTGTCATCACAGGATTTTATGATTATTCCACAGAGAAAAAAATTCAAACATATATGAATTCAAAAGCCTTTTAGTCAAAACAGAACAGTGTCCCTAGCAGATTCAATTTTGCCATCTCTATCAAACTTTTTCAGGGTAAGCTGAGGTTCAAAATGCAGAAGTGGACACTCGTTATATGAAAGGTATTGATGCTGGAAACCTGAATGGAACAGTCAGTTTGAATGATACACATAATATTGATTCAACTATCTTTGACCTTGAACTTTGTTTTATATGTACTGCGGATGACAATTTATTGACTGGAACATGACCTGACAGCAAGCCTTTATCAGATACTAATTACTAAACAATGATATTTGTTCAACAATCTCAATGTGCATAAACCTTGTTATTGGGTTTGCAATACATTGAAATTAATCCAGATGTCAAATATACATACCAACAAAGTACAAATCTTTAAAAAAAGAACATGTACCGTATTTAAAAATCCAGTATTTTCCATAATGTTGTACATTCTTAACCAAACATGGAGAAAGTTTGCAAAACGGTACTTTTTAATAGAAATCTGTAGTTCTTGTGATTTCAGTCACAGACCCAAGGGTCTGTATTTTTTTTGGATGATTAAACATATTTTGCAATTCAACAAACATAAAAAATCCTAATTCATATATTAAATTCATGACAATACTCTTTACATTTCAACATTTTCATTTCACCAATTGACTTGTCAAATGAGAGTGTAGCTTATGATATTTTCACAGGAAAACCCAGCCGTCAGTGTTGTCAGTTTTTCTGTAAGGATTGTTTCGATTCTGATGCAAGCAAATTCAGCCTGGAGCAGAGAAGGGTGAAATATGTGTAATTGGTGTTCCTTGACAAAATTAGAATTTTCAACGAGTAGAGATGAATGAGAATGTGTTAGAAGAAATGGAAAAGCTGGAATTGATAGGCAAAGTAATGAAAGAAAATAGTCCTTGTGCCCATTGATCACGACAAACAAATCAACAGTCTATCACTGGCTTGTTTCAATACGATACATCTGTGTCAAATCGTTTGTGACGTCGTGCAAGTCAAATGCGACAAGGTGCCATAGCCTTGTCAGTTAAAGTCCAGCATTCAAAAGTAGCCTAGAAAATGTTTCTTTTTTCAGTCATTTGGTTTGTCGGCAATTGATTGAATCGTTTCCAAGGTCCCCCTTTGACGGTTTTGATCCGAGGCATTAGCGCTGGACGAGTTTTTGTCAGAGTTCAGGATGTACAGCTGACATAAACAGGCACACTAATCGACTGGAGTCTTTCAGAACTCTGATCCTGAATACATAATATGGAGAGGTGACTGTGACGTGGCTATGTGACTCTGCTGATCAGCTTACAGCATAGGATGCAATGCAAGGGTCATATCTATGGATTACAGAATGCCCCAAACCAATAATCAAATTGAATTAAATAATCTTGCAACACATGATACCATAATTTGATTTAGTATTGCTGCATTTTGACAACTGACAACTGCGATATCAAATGGTACTGAAATACTGTTGACAGACTCTTTCTTGCTGATGTTGCCAGAAGTAAACTGCGAAATCAGTGTTGCCATGCATCCAGGCCTCAAAGGGGGATTATACAACTTAGTGAAATCTGTGTATGACTAGAAACACCGAACGTGGAAGGAATTCTGATGTCATCAAATCTGCCCACAAATCCAGGAAATAGTCTTTAGGGATCTTGCAATGAGCAGTCAACAGTAAAAGACCGGTGTCGACCATTTCTAGAAGTTGAACAACACTTCAGATCTAAACAATTTCCTTCTGTCTGTACACACTTCCTTTTTAAATTAATTCACCATTCTCAAAAAGTCGTTCACGTCTCTTCTTTTCTTTTACATGAAAGACGTGATCTAGCCGAGTATAATCTTTCACAAATGGAAATTAAATAGCAAGCTCTCAATAATACAGTGTCTGCAGTCTCACAATGATATCAAACTAAAATATTTCCCTGACATGAAAGGGAGATTGCCGTCTTTCTGGCGACAGAGAGTTACTGTCTGAAGTCGTTCATCAGCTAATTTTTTTTTGAATTCAGGTGGGTTATGTGTACCCAAGATCATTAGAATGAGTGCAGTCCATTAGAAGCACACACTTCATCGATAAAATGATCTACCTCCCATTGATTTGGATAAGATCGAGTAGCAAAAAATCCATCAAGTCGGAAGATTTAAAATGAAAAGCTAGATGGGATGCAAGATGCTGTCGAGGTATAGAGTCTGGACATACATCTCCAATTAACCAATACTTAGCGGTTTCCGTACCACTGAGAGTCAATTAGGATATCTCGGACAAGTGTGCGGAATTCTTCATGGCTTACTGCGGGATGAGGGAAGATTTCACAAGTGCAATGGTGATCGCACGTGGAATAATCTGTATAGCTGGAAAGTTTGTTTTGCTTCCTGGTTTGTAGTCGTCTTTACCATGCATGTACCTGTACTGTGACACTCTCTCATGCAGAAGTCATGTTCAATATTAGTGTACAATAAGCTATCAAAATGGTTTTAGCAGTCTTTTAGCCGTCTGACAATTTCAGAAGGAAAAACTGATATCAGATGACTTCAGCTCTATATGCTGTCAAGGCATACAGAAACTTTGCCGTGTCAAAACTAAGACTGATATTGAAAAAATATTATTTATAATATACCGTATGACACCTGTACGTCGTCATTTTGTAGGGCAAATACCTGCACAAAGATAAATGACCATAAAACATGTAAAATTTGTTGATCTTTACCTTTTCATGCTCTTGTTCGAAATTTTGGTGCCATGAAATGCAGTTTTGCACATCATATTTTCCATAAGATAATAGACCGTTCACCCACACACCGTGTACACCCTTTGATATTTAGACGTACTGGATGATATTTGTATGGGATAGTGATTTTAACCTTTACTGCTATACAGCGTATTATAAAACAAAATAGCCCGGAGTACACCACGGTTTTCAGCATATGAAGACTCACAACTGATCAAAAAGGTGATGCTTCTACAATATAACCAACTTGATAACCTGTCATGCTTGTCTTAGCTCAATAATATACGTTACTTCAAATCTTTTTCTGAACTCAGATGGGGAACGTGAAGGGCAATTAATGCTCGATGCACTGTTTAAATTCTTATTTCAATCCACATCATGTTCGTCTAAATGAAATCTTGAAAAAAGTTTGATATAAGAAGTTGGCAAATTTGTGTAGGCTGTACATCTCACATATTGTGTATGCATCAACAACAGGAGCCATTTGTGGCAGGATAACTTTGTCTTTCAAAGTTCAGTGCATCGTCGGAAAGGAAAGAGCATTAATATTGCATTTCTGTCACAGAGCTCCTTAAAGGAAATCCATTGCCGATAACAGATGTCCACATTTCCTGCAAAGAAACAGACAAAAAAAGAAAGATGGAATTATTCACAGTGTGTGGGAGTTTCTATACTTGTGATGACGTAGAACGGAAGTTATTCCAATTCCTGTGACAGCAGATGCTTTGTAACCTGATGTGTGGCATATACAGGGTTTAGAAATGAATTTGTGATAAGTAACCATGATCTGAATTTCTTGATGTGTTTCAGTTTCTCTCTAATCAATCATAAAATCATTTTATTGTTTTTTTCATGTCACTCTAGCTTTTGTATGCATTTTACACTATCAGATTTATTGTTTGACTCTCAGCAGAGTCTTTTCATGTTGAAGAAATAAACGCCCACTGAGTGTGTATAGAGAGTACGTAGTCAATACGGTATGGTCACCCTTTGAGGGCTGTTAGAGAGTTACAGTGTATTCAGAAATCTAAAATAGCATTACACTTGCAGGTTTAATATTGTACAGTGGTAATACTCTGTCTGTTCACTTTAACAATAGTCAAATGTTATGTGGATGAATCACCCTGATAATAAGAATTGATCAAAATGTGCAACTTGTAATTCTGGTATGCAGAGAGAATGGTAGGGGTGTGCTTCAGCAGTGTTTTGTCACACCATTAGACTAATGTTAAGATTTTTACTCCAGTATCTTCCAATCTTTGTTTCTATCAATACCGGTACACTCACAAAAGGTAAACCTTTAGCAGAAAGTGTTAAGTTTAAATTTACAGCAACTGAAAATCTTAACTGGATGTGTACTTTACTTGCCCTTTAGTTGAAGAACAGAACAGATTTTCTTAAATATTTGAGTGTGTAGACATCATTTGAAAATCATGTACTTGCTATGATTTTAACATTTCTTTAATACTATTTCATCGTCTATCAGTTGGTGTCATTTGAAACATGTTCTCTCCTTTCTCTTATAATATTTATTTGGTGTATGAATAACAAATTTTACACTTGTCAAGAATCATAAATGATATTGTTTTAAATTGAACACACAGGGACCCAAATTTTTGATTGAATTGTCAAGTCATCATGTGCTTGGCCTGGATGAATGGGTTGGCTTACTCGGCTCAGTTATGTAGGTTTTTCTCAAGCAAGTCACCAAAAACGTTTATCCACAATGTTACAAATTCTGATGTTTATTCTGGACACGAGCGAACGTGTGCGGTGTCATAAAATATTCATTTTACAAATCCAGTGCATCATTACCCCAGCTGACAAAACTCATTAAATGTTGGTTCTGTATTGCAAATTACCTCTGATAGTCCATGATTGCAATCAGGGTTTAGAATTATTCCAGCTCATCAGTGAGTGTCTCAAAATAACCAGATCTAATGTAGTGGCAACTTTTTGTATTATGAGTGGTTAAACTTCCATGGCAGTTCTTCATTATTATCATTAAGTAAACTTCTACCTCAAATACATCTCCGTACCAAAACCTGTAGGCTGACATTATCCTAATAAAGTGAAGGAACTTTGAGTTGAGTTTTTAGACTGAATTGTGAATTGTCAAAATTATGAACTCATCATTCAAATTACATAGACTATGATTTCAGTACACTGTACCAGCGTACCATAGACTCCAACTTACATAGACTATGATTATAGAAATAACGGGCGACGCGCTGACCATTAACGTTTATTTATGGGCAAGGGCGAGAGGAAAGCCAAAACTTAACGGTCGAGGCTTGCCGATCCCGTTAATTTGGCTTTCCTCCAGTCAGAGCGGAGTCTGTTATGGTCAGAGTGGAGTCCGTTATTTCCATTATATTATCAACGAACCAGGGAAATCGTCAAAATTTGCAAAAATTTTCGGAGCGAAACGAAAACTTAGCCCCAGAACTGAGCAATACGCGATGCACTGTCATGTGGCTGTAAAATATTGGCAAATCCGGATATGTTTTCAGAAAAAAGTATCTCAACTTGACCTTCAAGTGCTCGATTTTATTTTTTGATTGATTATGATTTACGTTTGAGCTGTAAAGTTACGACACTATGAGTTGTTAATCTTATTATTCATATTCACGGGCATGTAAACAGACCATTACTGTGTATTTGTGATCAGTCACGTGGTTCAGCTCGACCAATCAAAATGCGACAGGCAAGGCATGGTAATATAATTCAGTACACTGTACCAGCGTACCATAGACTACAGCTTACGTACCCATATTATGCATGCACTGATAACATGAGTACATTTGCCAAAGTCAATAACCTGTGCTTTTATTAGTGTTGACACCAGTTATGGTGTGCGTGCTGATTTGACCAGAAATAATCCAGTTAATAGGTATAAGTTTCACTGAAGACAAACTTCATCTGCAAACAAAGTGTTATCATTTACATCTCTGGCATCTCAATATTTCTGCATGAATAAATCAGACAATTTGCCAAATATGTATAAGTTGAGTGTCATTGACTCTCTCTGTAAAGCTCTAGCAATGAAAGCAGAGAAGTTTTTAGCCATCTGTATCCCCAGGGCATGCATTAGTACTGGTGTTAGTGGTTAGAGGTATAGTGCCTTCAGGGTTGGCAGTAATCTGGTGAAAAGCACTTGCCAACCAGAGATAAATAGCAATCTCAGTGTCCTCTCCGAGAGATAGCCAACTCTATCAGTAAATATAGCCCACTTAAGTGTTCCTCTGTGAAAATAAATGTCTGGTGGCAAACACATCGTTGAAGTGCCTTGAGGGGGTTTCAGGCAAGCATTGGAAAAGGTTAACTTCTGTAGCATCTCCGCAGCTTACTTTGTAATCATCTGTTGTGAGGAAGGTTGCAACGCCAAGATGAATGGGATACCCCACACTGTGGAAATCCATGATTGGAATACTTAATGTGTTATCTCTGCCTAACATTAAGGATATTTCCATGTTGTACCAAGAGTATAGTTTTGACCATCTGTGAAAACTGATTTCACTCTGTGTGTAAATTTCATAAAAGTGACACAATAATGAGTACAGCACCACTGTCTTGTACAATTGTACATGTTCACTTCATGAAATCATCCCTGCACTACTGATGCCAAAATACAGCCAAATTTACATGTTTTTCAAATGTGCACACAGAAGCTTCAATTTTGTTTGGTATTTTATATTTTTCAGATGATGGATATTTCTCACAAATCAACAGTCCGGAGTATGAGAGGCCGGTGCAGCTGATGTTGCTGTGTGGGGCTGATATGTTAGAATCCTTTGCTGTCCCTGGGTTGTGGAAAGAAGAAGATGTAAGTATTAATAACAGAAAAATAAGTTAATCGAACCAACTGTCTTGGTTTCAATCAGTTGACTGTTAACAAGACTTTAATATCGATCAATATTCAGTGGTGTACATCTGTAAACAGACATCTGGAAATAGAAAGAGTTCAAATTATCCTATTGTCAACTTCAATAGGACAGTTTTAATCTTCCTGGTGATATTCTGTAGTTTCTTGTATGTTTTGGCAGGGAACTGATCAAACAATCAAAGACAGTTAAAATCTTATCAGAGAAGTTTTCTCATAGAAAGTATGCAATTTTTAAAAAAATTCGATTTTCGTGACCTGTTTCACCGGTCATCCACTGCTTGCCAAGCACTTATTTCCTTCAATCATTTCCTTCTTGGTATGCCTGTATGATCCTATTTAACCCTTTCACAACTGTGTTTTGACCCAAAACTCATTGTCTACAATGGTGATTGTGGACCTGTACACATTGGAATTGGGGATGAACATACAGGTGGATAATGGTATTATAATGTTGTGATTTTACACCTGAGTGCATATATTTTCATGTTACAGTAATCCATTGAAATGACTGTTTAATGTCTTACTGTGGATTATGCCACCCAGCATTTGAGTCCCTGTTGGTACAATCTTTAGAGACTCTGAGCTATATCAGTGTCCATGTATCCATCCATTTTCCTGTCAGAGTATTACACTCACGATTTATTTGCACCCAGGGGCTTTTTCAAGTGTCCTAAGATGCTGCTTCATCGTTTGGAGTCTGTGTCATACTGATACTGATACTGTATGTCTCTGTCTTTGTGCCTGTATATGTGTGATAGATGTGTGTTCAAGAAATTTGCGTCATGCCCAAACTCAAACACAATATACCAGGAGATTAGAATTTTCCAGACATTAAACGTATCTGAAACAGTGTTTCAAACTCTGCCTTCCAAGTTTAATACTGGAAAATGTGAGAGCAAAAATCAATGGATTGGCCAAAGTGTGAAACGTGTGATTCTTGCAATCACAAAACCAAGAAAAAACAATGGTTAACTGATTATGAAATCTGTCTGTGGTTTTCTTTGCTTTCGTTTTCTGATACTGGATGAATCTTTTACACAGACACAGTTCAACGTCAGGTAAAATGCACCTTAGGGACAGATATTCGGACTCAAATTTTTACAATTCTTTTCTGATCTACCACTTAAGTTCTTGCAGTTAGAAAAATTTTCACCGTCTTCATTTTTTTCAAATATTTTTATTTTTGCCCATAGAGTTAACTCAGGGATGGCGGCCATTGTGAATTTCAAATATCGGTAAAATTCTCTGGGACCAAAATTTGCACAGTGACCCCCGATTTTTACTCTTAATTTTGAAAGTGCATGGTTGAATGTTTGCTTGAGGAAAGTTTGAGCAAAAGTTTGAGTGTTCGATTTTCAAGGTTCATACTACCTTAAGTAATATGTAAAGCACTGTCATAAGATAGTCAGCAAGTGGGAATTCACTGTCCTTAAAGGGTGCATGTTGCTTATCAGTCAGTGGCATTGATGTGGTTGTAGAGACTGTGGTATGAACCACACCTCAGCATGCACGTCATTCAGTGCATGTAGTTACCAAGACAGATCTGTTATCTGTGATCGGTACAGAGACATCCAGCTGAGTTCAGAACTGACTTGGACATGGCAGTGATGTATCGGTAGTGTTTTACGTGAATCATGGAGATGTTGTGTGGTGTAAGCAAGTTTCAACTGCCATAACCAAAAGTATGAAATGCAAATGATATTGAAAAGCATTGTGTTTAGAAATTAATATTACATAAAAAAATCTAATTTGATATGATATGGTATCTGATATGATAAAAAATGATATGATATTAAAGGGCCAGTAATGCTAACTTTTGGTGATTTTTTCATAATTTTTATTTTGTATGTCAAGTGCAAATTCTTATTTCACTCCAAAAAATAGTGTCAATGACACTGTGCTCCCATTTTACAGAGATACTAAGTACTAGTACACACATGACATTGCATTCTTACAGGTTGATTACTAAGAAAATTCCATTGCAAGTCCAAATTAATCTTATACCCCAGCAATATGAAATGCTCCATCTCATAATGACTTTTACATATCTGACAGAAAACACCCTAGGATCAAGACTACCATGTTTTAAAGCAATCCCCAAATACTTTGGGAGAAAATGATTTTTTGACAAAAAATGGAAAAATTGCCCCAAAAATACAAATATGAAAATTTCACCACAATTTGAACGAATCTGACAAAGGCAAACCCTGGGATAATACATACAAGTTTTCAAGGCAATGGGATGAGCGCTTTCAGAAAATAAGATTTTTTGACCAAAAATGGGAAAATCACCCCAAAAATACAACTTTCAACATTTCACCACAATTTGAAGAAATGTAACTAAAGTCACTATAAAGAGCCTGCATACCAAGTTTCAACCAAATCTGGTCAGTGGTTACAGAGTTTTAGCAATTTGCAGGATTTTTTCCTTTTTTTCCCTCCACATTTGCATATTTTTGACTTTGGCATATTCATTTGAACAAATTCACATCTTCACCCCTGGGTGCACCTGTCCACCAAATACTAAGATGGTAGGTGCTGCGGTTTAGGAGTTTTTAATGTGGATGGACATACATCCGCACATACTAACATACATACATACATACATACATACATACATGCATGCATGCATGCATGCATACATACATACATACAGACAGACAGACAGACAGACAGATAGACATGCATACATACATACATTTATTTTTACAGCTTTTAACCTCCAACAGCCGCCCAACCTATCAATATCAGCTTGTTCAACTTGATACCCGGTACTACTGCTTATAATAATATAAACAAGAGTTAATTACATTCTAATTAAAGTAAACATGCCTTGCTTATCAAGATTATGTCATAAAAACCCAAGAATATCTGTCAGGTTATAAAGAATCTTCAGCTTGTTATCTTTATCAGTATTTTCATCCTATTAACCAAGCACATTTTAACTCTCAAATTAACATTGCAAGTAAGTTCTGTTGAATAAGTTGAGACTATATGTACTCAGAGAAAGCACACTGAAGAGACAAATGTTTGCAACTTAAGAAGTTCAAGGTCATCAAAAGCATTATAAGGAATCATGTAACTCTTTCATTGCACTGTTTACACAGATTGCATAATTGCTATAAATAGCACATGAGGAATCTTACAGCCCAGCTTTACCATAAAAACCCTATCACTTTGATCACTCTTTTAATTGACCACTCTATTTTTTTCCTCAAAATGTAATTCTATTTAATGCTTATCAAGTTGACCACAACTGGAAATCGGAACTGTCTCTATCTCTCTTTATTTGGCCAACCACAGTCCCTCCACCAAACGGTCGGGAAACGCTATTGTCAAAACGTGCGAACGAGGGATTAGCTGGTAGGATGCGCGTTGCGCTGGCGTTCGCTGTTGATGACGTCACACCAGCTGTAGCGTCCCCTCAAAGAGTGGGTACGGTGGTGTCGTCTTCGACGAAGAAACATACCTGAATCGGCCGTAAAGTGTACAGCTATTTTGAACGTCAGCATATTCTCGATAAGCAATATTTCTTTATAAGGAAAGTGGGTGATCTTTTATTCCAATCGATTTTCAGCGCTAAATCGGCGTTTGTATTCGCTATCGCGTGTAGGTCATTTTCATTGAATTGCGTCTTTCATGTGTCAGGAGAACATGAATTTTTGTTCGCTCTACACTGCAAATTATGACGGTCTGTTTCATTCTGATGTCTGTACTTGTGATTAAAGCATACGTAAAATTACACTGACGAACCCAGTTTTTGAATAAAGGTTTATAATGAGACGCAAACTGATAGTTTATTGTGTAATGCTTTGCTCTGCAATTTAGAAAATGGCGTCCACTGACGATCTGTGTTCGCGTTGTGTGAAGAGTCGAAATATTCATGGTTTTTCGTTTTGATGACTGGTCAAATAAGTTCGATTGGGACCTATTTATCTGATTGAAAGCAATTTCAACTTATTTTAGCGATTCAATAACTGCAAATCGAAGTATAGGGAAGGATAGAAAAGCAGATGACCCAAACTCGGCCGAACGCCATTTTGTTTTTGCGACCCTCGCAGAGTCGATGTTCGATTCTTTGAAATCTTTTTTGATCGCTGTGCCTTGCGTACTACATGGTATTTAACGTAGATTTTCTTGATTTGGTACTTGTATAACACCATTTAAAATACACTGACGACGCAATTTTTGTGATCAAACGTATCCATTGGCGGGAATTTTACGTGAAAAATATTGTTTTGATTTAACCCCATTGCGGTTTTTCTGGCGTGTCATGAAGCCCTATCGAGCCATGTGCTTGTTGTGTCTCACAGGTCTCCCCGTAGCCGTAAAACAATGCCGCTACGAATGCCGCTACGAATAGGAAATTTACATCAAAGAAAGGTCATTTTGTTTCGATGTCCTATGTCCTCGAAAATCGCTGGCTCCTTGCACTCGTTTTCACGGACGGGGCATGTGAACTTCGTTTTAACTTAAACTGAAAGTTATACAATCAGATCACTGTAGACCTCTTCACTCTGTTCCTCTGAAATGGTGTTGAAATCGATGTCTTGTCATCAAGAGAAATGAAATCATGGTCGTAATGATTACATTGGTGTTGACTGCAAGTGTAGTCCAGTCAAACACAACCAGCACGTGTAAATACGAAACACACCCTATGTACGCATGCGCATTGTCCTTTAGTTCATTGCATGTCAGGTAAAATGGTGTCATCGTTTATGCTAATGTTAGACCAAGTCGCTATAATCTCTTTACGCGAATAAACAGTGTAACGGAAGCGCAACGCGCATCAGGACAATAGAAATACATTGCGTTTCCCGACCGTTTGGTGGAGGGACTGTGGGCCAACCGATCATGACAAACTATTATGAGCTCAGCAATTTCTTTAGAAAACATACAGAGAACAATACATGACGGTATAGAATATGTTAAAGTGGGATTCAGGAAAGTTGCCTTTACATGTTTTAATCATCCAAAATGGTAAACATTTCACATGAACTGTCAAAAATGTTGAAATTTCTAATAATTCTGCACTTAAATTATTTTGGCTTTGTTGATTTCCTAATTAATTCAATTATTTAAAATCATATTAATTATTTTTTTCTGGTCAAATTGATAGGGTTTTTACAGTACAAGAGTTACATACAATGTAAATCAAATTCAGTTAAATATCAATTACCGTCTAACATTGCAATATTCCTATAAATAACACCTCAGCCTGGAACAGCACAATCATAATCTGCTCATTCACACAGGCAGTACTTGACTTTGAATGAATGACCTACTACATTTCATTGTGTACCAAATTTCAAAACATGGCAAAAAGTACCACAAATTTGCAAATTTCCCCTTTAGTTCACCGAGTCATCTTCAGGTCACTCCTAGGAACCTGCACACCCAATTAGAAAGTAATGGCATACACAGTTTCAAAGAAGATTTTTTTGACCAAAAATGGCAAAAATTGCCCAAAAATACAAATATGAAAATTTTGCCATAATTTCGATGAATCTTATTTGGGTCATCACAAGAAACCTGCAAACCGAATTTTAAAGCGAACAGACCATTGGTTTCAGAGGAAACAATTTTTTACTGAAATGGCCAAAAAATAGAGAAAAAAATTCATTAAAAATAGAAAGCAGCCAATATTGACACCAAATCTATATGTTTGAATGAGTGGGGCCCAAGGTACCTAAAAACCAAATATGACAATGATCAGATGAGTAGTTCCTGAGTTATTGATTTTTGACCATTTGGCCTTTTTTTCTACCTCATTTGCATATCCATGAGACTAACAAGTTGGTTTTAACAACGGCACATCTAGACCACATATGGCATCACTACACCAAAAATCAGCTTTATACGTGCAGCAGTTTCGGAGTTTTTGCGTTGGACGGACAGACATCCATACATACATACATACATACATACATACATACATACATACATACAGACAGACATCTCACATACAGACTTTTTTCAACCATATAACCTCCCAATTGCCATATATGTATGGCAAATGGGAGCTAAAAATTGTTGAAATACCCACTAATTAGCTTGTCAACAGAGCATTTGTATGTGTAAAATATACTGTTATTGTTTACATTTGAATTCTTGTCCAGAAGAGAATTCAATTGTCAACAATATTATCACAGTTTACACATGTACAAGCTGAGTTGACTAGCTAAATACCGTGTATATCAATATGCTTTGGGAAGTAGAACAAGAAATTATGGTTAACGTTAGGAACAAAATAATTAGAAAATCATTAAAAGTTATCATTACTGGCCCTTTAACAAACATACGGCTTTTTACTGAACTAATGGTAACATATGCACAGTAGATGTGGCAGCTTGGTACTGTATTTACTAAAACAAACTGCAAGACATCCATGTGCTTTGTTTTCTGTCCTGAGTGAAACTGTCACTAATTATGCCCATGTCCATATCACTGTTTTGTTGATTTTTACCGTAAAATATCAGTATTGAATTTTCATGGTAAATATCAAGGTATGCATTTTAACCATCATCAGATTTTGGGTGTCCCTGAACTACTGGTAGATTTACAACTTTCAAAGTAAACAGAAAAAAATGCCTACCACCAGTGTGCCCTTTAACAAATGTCTTTCTGTAAACTTTGGGGAATTCTTTGTGTCAGCCTTATCTCTTTACATGTAAACCAAAAAATTTGCTTGGGTCACAGGGCAATTTGTTTTGCATCATAGTGTGTCATAGATTGGCTTAGAAGGCACACCACTCTACAGCTATGATGTTGCCATACACTGAAAGTTGGAAGGCTAAACTGGGATATCTTAGGTGGCTTAATACTGTGAATAGTGTCTTGAATTTTTCCTTTAACAGTTTTACCGATGTCCCTGTAATTTTAGTGCAAGAAAATACACACAAAACATGACTGGTGTATGAAAAGGTAACAACTGAAAGAGTGGTGTGATATACGTCATGCATGTATATTCCATTTTAACATGATGAATCTCAAAGTAAAGGATTCAAATGGCCACCACTCCCCCCCCCCCCCCCCCCTCCCACTGCAGTCCAGAGTTGAAAAATTCAGATGAGTTTTGAAGTACAGTAAAATGGATGAAATTATTGTACTTTGTGTGACCATACACAGTTCTTCATGTTGCAGATCACTTGATGTTTAGTCTGTTACCATTACTCACAGTATTTGGCAAGATGTCATTGCGTGTGCATAATGTCAGGCAAACTGCACTGTCAAAATCAGACACTTTATGAATAAAGCTTGTCTTCAGAAATATTTCAATATATTCACGCTTACCAGAATGAAAGGAGAGCCCTCTATCAAATGTTTTCCTCTTGTTTGTAAAATTCTGGTTATGGGTAATATGATATATAGGTTATTACTTAGTTTGTGCACCCATTCCTTGTGTCATTTCAACATTGATGTCAGCGTTTCTGCATCAGACATAGGATGAATGCAGCACAAATGTCACTGATGCTGATATGAAACAGGAACAGGTGATAATTTAAAGGAGGCACCGTGGAAAAGGAGGCACTGTGAACCAGTGGTTAGGGTAACATACTCACTATCAGAGGATGGTGAGTTCGAGACCCGGTTCAAGGCCCGGTAGGTCCAGAGTAATGGACTCGCTGTCAGAGGATGGTGAGTTCAAGACTCTGCACGGTGTTGTGCCCCTGAGCAAGGCACTTTACTCCTCAATGCTCCGCTGGGGGTTAGTGGGTTATGGGTACCTCATCCTGTAATTGGGCTAATGCCCGTTGGATGATGGACTGATTAAAAAAATAATTGATAATCACCTCACAAGATCACTGTCCTAGCTACCAGTAACATATTAGCATGTTTTTGTCCCATTCAACAACTGCGTATATGTTTTCTTGTCAGCTTATAAAATGTGACAAGTTCCATCCAACCAAAGTGAATATGACTGGCGCCATCTGATGAAACTGAACAGTGTTTGAAATTAGTTTTGCCTCCCAAGTCCCTCCACACCAAGACCTCTCACCCATTACTACTTTGTAAATTTACCTTTCACCACCAGTGTTGCTGATTTCACAAACTGAATTTCCCGTTTTCTCATTGCCAGATTGATGAGATCGTTGGAAAGTTTGGCATCGTCGTGATCAACAGGGCTGGATCGGATCCCAGGAAGTTTATCTATGACTCCGATGCTCTGACAAGACTTGAGGTAAGATACCATTTTTTCTTAATCTGTCTTTCCATGGCCTTGTAACTACAGAATCATTACTCTATGCAATCCAGATAATACTGCTTTACATGGGTTGTAAAATTCTCAGATTGTCCTATTCCCAAATGTAAAAATAAATCTACGCTCACTCTTAAAATCTGAATGTCAAACCTTACCTGACATTTTGCCAAATGCATTTCTTTTTCATGGTTTATGAAATATCCAGAAGTTTGAATTTGTAAATATCATGAGTATGACTGAATAAAACAATCATTGAATCAGAGAAAAACCAGTTAAATGCTGCTGTTAAATCAGGACTTTCAGAAAGATTGATTTATATAAAAGATTTCAAATCATCTAATGGGTCTATGCAAATGTATACAGTTCCATTAATCAGATGAAAATTATCAGTAAAAAGTTGAAAGTTTGATTTTTTTGAGGATTGTGCACATATATGTATTAAAATTTTCATCAATGCCATTGTAATAAGTGCGTGGGCACAACCAAACTTACAAGGAGGGGATGTAAGGTGAGAGCAATGACTTAAAGATGCAACTCTGAAAGTCACAATGTGTGGACTTAGTAATATTTTGGCGTCACCATCATGCGTCAGTAGCTGTCAACGTGATTGATGGCAGCATTGAACGATCAGACATCTCGGCTCCTATGTGATAACAGATTAATGACAAAGCAGCTTTATCTTTGTCTGATTCCCAACTTCTCAAGAAATCTCCCCGCTCAGATTTCCTCTGTTAAAAGAAGATCTCATGTCTTTTGGTTTTCTGGCTTATTTGTGAGTTGTATCTCAGGAATTCATACAAGTTTTGTTGGCCATACTCTGTTGTAAGCTCTGTCAGTTTCACAAGCAGAGGCTGTACCTATACAAACGAACACCCACACAAGACAATCCCATGTTTTACTCAAAAGTTGTGTTCTGAACAAAACATGGCTTCCAACAGTTTTTCAATTTTAATTTCATCAATATAGCCCCTGTTGGTTTTTCTATACATCTATACGTATACATAATCTTTCTTTGCTGAATTTCATACCATATCTGAAATCATATTTAAACAGTGGTTTACAAATTCAGTGGTCCGTTAAGTGGGACTATCACACTTTCCACTTGAACAGTTTTAATTTTCCGTTCTACTTGTCCAATGACCAGTGAATGCTTATAAAATACTTATATGATAGAGAATAGTGAAGCTGTGTAGTGAACCTGTGGACTTACAATGATACTGTCAAAGGACACCAAATGAATATTTTTACCCATGGCATGCCACATATGGAAATTTTTTTTTAATTTCTGGCCTGTTGGTCTGTACTCAGATAAAAACAGATAACAAGATTTTACTAATGATTATGCAATACACCAGACGTTAAAAAAAAATGCCTTGTTCGTGAAAACTACATTGCAAAGTTTTGATAGGTAAACTTCATGTTTTTTTTTCTTCAAATGTGAAAATTTGTAGATTGATCACATGTATATTAATCATATTTCAAGTTAATTCAATAGATACTTTGCATTTATCCCCTAAAGGCTAGTATGATGCAGTGCACATCACTGTTACACAGAGAATAGGCCATTCTTGCACAGTTGATGTAATATGATGTACGAAACAAGAAAAACTTTTTGACGTTTGTTGAAACCGACTTCAGAGGACATTATAATCTTGTTTTTAGAGTCAGAACCTCCAATTGCAGGCAATTTAAGTGTTAGTGATCAAATATCAGCTAATGGTGAAAAGAGTGTACTGTACAATTTCTCTTGAATCTAATGAGAAGTCTAACTTTGTCTCTTGCAGAATCACATAGAAATTGTCACGGAATGGATTCCAAACGAGATTAGTTCAACCAGAGTCAGGTTTGTGTAATTTTATTCGTCTTCAATGACCACATCAGAGTCAATTCAAATAACTTTATCATGGTATGGGATTACATAAAAGATGAGGCTTCAGTGGTCAATGTTGTACTGGCCAACTGTCTTTTTTCTATTATTCTCTCGACTGTGAGGGCGCCCTTCATTTCAGGTCTGTATTGCAGATTTTACAAGTATTTTATTTCAGCATGTACAGTAACTCATACCCCAGTACATTACCCTCACAATGTCAAAATTTTCCATCTTTGCTGAAAATTGGGCAAAGAGTTAATATTACACTTTGTGTGATTGCAGCATTGAATATGTTTGCATTTGATAACTATAGTTGTTCAATCCAGAACTGGTTTTATTGGGAAAGTAATAAATGTATATGGTCATTAAGAGTCATTCTGTTTTCTGTTCACATCCATCCAATGACAGTCAACAGTCTCAGTCAAACCAATCATGTCACTCAGTTTGAATTTTGTGATTTCAATAAGGCAGGAGCCATGTTTTGTAAAGAATGCCATTTTCTGTTCTAATCTTGGAAGTTCATTCTTTGACATCAGGCTATCAGAAGAGAGTTTTAGTGATGTAGACAATACAATACTTGCTACCTACCAACTCAATGATGTGCTATCATCCATTTCTTGGCTTTGAACTGCTCTGTGATGAGAAAGAGAACCACAAAGACACAACTTTGATTTGAAATAATTGATGAGTCATGAAAAATAAGAAATTTCCAAGATAAAACCATTTAAATGGCATTATTTATATCCTTCCCATCCACCTCTGTTAGCTCACTTAATCTTCTCTCAATCTCTTGACATAATATGAAACCTTGGTTACATAAATCACTGTTACTTATTATTATATTAATAAATGTAATAGTTGCCTTGAAATTGAAAGACTTCAACTTTCACTGAAACTTGCTGTATGCCTTTCAAAGTCAAGAAAACAAATCAGAGGTTACCTTGCAAAATGTTGATTCAAGAGAAGAAAATTACCCAATATTTATCAACTTGTGGCATTCAAAATACTTAGTGAGCTTTCAAAGTAATCCCCCACAAGTGGGTAGACCATAAAGTATTTTAAAAGTTTTAGTCTGAATATCTGTCCGTAAGTTGCATTCTATGTTATTCTACCTGAATAGTGATTGTTTGCTCAGAAATAGTACATCTACTACTAGCTTCTTTCTGCCCTTCTCTAATATTGAAGTCCTTTTGTAATATGCATTGATGCATGCTGGCCAAGTTTTTGCTGTGTAACGATACCAAGAGGTTGATGGCATGGAAATGTAGCAGCATTTCACTCATCCCTAGTATGATTGATTTGATATAGAAAGGGAAATTTAGGTGAAATGACTTTGGAATTACAGCAACACTCTCTGGTTAATACCTCCATACTGAAATCCTAATCACAGCATTTGTGATTTAGATAAATATGCCAAAGCTGAATCTATCTCCCTGTCTCAAAAAATTTGGGATAACTGCAGCATTGATGGCATAAAGGGTTTGATAAGGAAAATGTCATCTTGAAATGAAATGTCAGCCAAGTATATAGTGTTGACCTTTGCCAAGAAATCAGTAGACGTTATAAAAGTATTGTATTATAAAAAGATAGACTATAATCTCCCCTTATCTTATTCATACACACCTACAGCTGCACTAGATTCAACACAGAGCTTTTACCTTCAGTATCTCTCCAATAGATATTCAAATCAACCGTGCAAAGGTTTCCATCTCAAGTACAGAATTCTAATCCTAAGATTTTCTCCAGCTTCAAATTTGAATTGTATGAAAGAATTGATAGTTTGAGGAGGTGTAAACAGTATCATATGAATACTGTATGAAGAGAGTAGATTTTGCAGCACGTGAGAGACCAATAAATCCATACACAATATATCTGTTGACATGTTTGTTTAGTATTTTTATGGACCTGTCGTATGAAACCAAACATAACCTTTGTGAGCTGGCATTAATCATATCACATAACACACAGACACTTTTCAATGAGACTCTCCTCACCACATGCTTGTCTCTGATATTGTGAACACAAGTGATCAACAACAACTGTTTCTTCACTAAAAGCCCACTGTGTTTTTTTTTCTCAATGTTGTCACAAATGCTACACATTTAGATTGCTCTTTTCAAATTTTACCCGTTGTCAGATTTGTTTTATGAAGTGAACGACCAAACAGATGGATTGTCGTTTATTGTTCAGGTTAGGTCTCACAGTGCCATGAACAAGAAGTCAAGTCTGCCAGTCTGTTATCTTCACATCTGACAACTTATTGATTATTGAAGATTCACTCCATATTCACATTGCAATGCCATCCACTTACTTTATTGATAAGGAGAGTTTATTTTTTGTCAGTTTTGTCTTGAAAAAGTCAAAGTAATTACAACCATCAATGATCACCATACACATAAAGTAAATGATTATTAAAGTGATTATAGAAATTTAAAGGCTGAATTAATTTATTTATTCTTTATTTTTGTACATGTTTTATGTAACCGAAGGGATGGAGAAAATGGTTTTGGAAATTTGTCAAAATGTGCTATCTGTTACATGTAACCATTAACATGGCCATGCCGTGATTGTATTGCATGTCACATCACACGTACACAGTTGCATCAGTTAAGCTCTCTAGTCCCTAGGCTGTTTTCCACTTGACGTGTTCCATACATCTGTATCAGTTCTCAGGATCGCATCGACACTTGAACCAATGTCAGCTGAATATTGAAACAACCTTCCATGCATCCATGGATGGACACAATTGAAAATGTTTTGCCTGTCAGTCACTTACTTTGTCAGTGAAACAAATTTTCATTATTAATATCATTGATAGATGTAGTTTGTGGATGAAATGATAAGGTTTAACAAGTCAAAATTCTGAACTACATAGCATTGTGTTGTATGTCTGTAACTTGAGCAGGTGTTTTTTTCCATTGGAGTAAAGAATTTTAGTCAAGAACTTATTGTTTGTAGCGTGCTCTATTGAAAGACAGTGACCCATTTCATATTGGTCGTTCAGTCAGCCATCTCAAACCGTTTTATAAGTTTTCTACAAACCAGCTGACTTGATGAACGGCATGCATGAGGAGCCAAATGATAACAGTATTTCTGTGTTTATGGATTTTTGCAGGAGAGCCCTCAAGAGGCGAAACAGTGTAAAGTACCTGATCCCTGACCCTGTGATTGACTACATTCATTTACATAAACTGTACCTACAGGAAGAGGAAAAACAATGACAATCAAGGCTCACAGGGACAAACCATTGCATCGCCAAGACCGAGGCTTCCAAGAATGGGGTGATGAAGACCTTATTGACAGCCGTATACTTCTTACATGCATCCATCTCTTTGCCATCACTAGAGGGCTCTGAAAGTTGTTGTGTACTACAACCGTGGACCAGAAGATCCTGCAGTATTCCATAAACATATTTACACCAGGACTAACTAAACCAGCTTCCTACGTCATAATCTTGTTTTTGTATATTGTTTGAAGAAATAATATGAAACTTTGTATTTGGGCATTTGGCAAAAATGTTACGTTTCAGTGGGATATTATTAAGATGTCCAACGTTTGAACTGATCAAAAAATGTGAAATATTTCAATGTCTGTAAGAAATAAAACTCACCTGAGAATATTTTCCCTCCAGAGAAGGAAATTAGAATGTAATAGCAAGTATTATAAAAATTCATTAACAATTACAATGTACTCATGATATTGTCATCGTTTTGTTCTGTAAAACAAGTACGTTATTTTCATCTCCCTAGGCTGTGTTGAAATATGCAGTATTAGCCTTGGCAACACAATGCATTCTAAAACATATATAATATGTTTGTTGACAAGTGAATTCCAGTGCAGACTGAAATTCACATTTTGGCAATAACATCGGACTTTGCACACACACACACACTGGCTGTGCCAATGAACTGAACACCAGACACTTTAACATAATTTGGGAAGTGGAACAAAAAACTGTGCTCTGGAAACAGAACAAAAATAATGGGAAATATGTCAATAGTTACAGCTGACGGAGCTTTAACAATTTAAGTTATGCAAATGCCTAAAGAGACTTTCAAGGTTTTGATCCGTTTTTGTGGATTTTGTTGAAGGTATGATAGCTTTATTCTGTCAGTAACGAATATATATTTAATATTCCGTAAATGGTAATATACAGTTACGAAGATCTCTTCATTTGTATCATTTTATGAGTCAGATGGTATATTCCATCAATGATGGTATTCGCTACATTCAATTCTGTCATTTCATTGTTCCCATACAGTGTATGTCACTTTCATCAGCTATGCATATGTGAAATTCTGCCAATTGTGAAACCACCACAAAACAACAGCTAGGGTTTCCATTTATGCTTTTCAATTTATATTGGATGGAGCATGCAACATAAAGTGGTTGTCTTTTAAGCCTCTTCCAACTTTGAAGTGTGAAAATGCCAAAAATCTGTCCATCTGTCCATTATTGCAAGCCAACACGTTTGATTTGACATTGGTGTATGGTTGGCCATGACAGTCATCATTTATCGCCCGGCAACAGCAAGCTATATGATTAATAATACCCAGACTGCAATGCAAATATGGCACAGTAATTATAATGAGAATTATCATTCAAAATTTGATCAGTGAGGCATAGCTCTTACATCATTGCGTACATACAGCTGTCATCCAACCTGTTGCATTTTACATTTCAGTCAATATTTATTTTTTTTGCAGCTACTCATTGTTTTAAATAATGGAGCTATCGTTTCTCATTTTTTCAATTCCATATCATAACATTTCTGGGAAAGAAAAATGGCCCATGGGTGAAAAAATGCCATAAAAATATATATAATGAAAGAATTGGTATTATTAACCAGTTGTTCAAATTTGTAGAAAGTTAATTGTATATTGAATGTAACAGGCATTTTCCAGTGTTTTTCATGTCGTGAGCCATGATAAAACAGCCTGCATATAATAATACTCAGCCAAAGGTCAACTGAAGGTCATTTGAATGAAAAAAGTAGACATGCTAATATCCAGTAAGCCAAAATGACAGATACAGATTTAAGATTGATTGACATCTCCTGATTGATAATATATTCATTTCAACCTTTCATTGCCTGAATATGGTACATCACCATTGTTTCAATAGGATGGATGAATCCATATACTGGCAAAATGGGGGTGGAAGGGTTGGTGTATTGGTCTTTGCAGGGCATATATTTCTCCTTGCCTTCATTTCATTAGTTTTTGACTCTTTGAACTCTGTGTGTGAAATATTGTAGGTGCGATGGTGTGAGTTTGAACAGAATGGCATTATTACATCAAAATATATTGTATTTATTTACACATTTTATCATCGTTCACATTCAGGTTCAAGTGTAGATCGGTATTATGTTTTATATTTCCTGTAAGCAATGAAAACTGTTACTGTAATTGTTGTTGACATTTTATGAAAAAAGAGATGTGGAATCTTAATGTCAAGTTTACCAACAATAGTCTGACATCACAAAAAAAAAGGAAGAAAGTGGCGCTGACATTTGACCGTTTCATTGAATATTGTTAATGAAGCATTACCAAAATGGTACTGTGACAGAGTTTGTAGAATAAATGTCAAATTGTTTCAATCGAATTGCACAAGGTCACAGACCAGCATGGAGAGTTTGTAGTTTGATGACTGCGTACAATTGTCAACAACATGAAGTACGGTAATTGTGCAATTAAGGGATAATATATCTGTATTAGGGTATACAGCCATCCAAACAACCATCTTTGTCCTCAATGCAATAGCACTCTGACCATGAGCAGAGTCTGTATTCTTCTTGTGATGTCTGTCAATACTTTTTTGTCTTTTGTATCTTACCAAAATACAAAATTCATGATCAAAACTGTCATTACATTTTCAATTACTCTCTGAAATGTCACGCAGTGAAGGTTGTGTAAGTTATGGTAATTGTATATCCCCAAATACCTTAAAATATTTATTTGGTTTACGTGCATATCATTATATCATTGTTCGTTTGACAGTATTTGCTGTCATCAAATGTACTGTCTGACATGCGTAGTGTCAGTTTGTATTTATGAAAGGGTAACAGCTGTCTCATTGAGTGTTCAGGATGTCGGCAACAGGAAGTTATTAACAAAATCTGTGTATTCAACCGAGATGCCACAACCTGACACCAATGCTACAAAGGATGAACATAGCCAGGGCGTTCAGAATAGACCCCAGAAAGTCAACAGGGAGGGGAGGGGAGGGGAGGGGGAATATGGTTGAGAGGGAGGGAATTTTTTTTGAATACTCTGTGGTGAACTCTGTGGAAATGTTTCACCCACATATTCACAATACACAGCAGTAGTAGGTGTGTTTATGGATCAGGCAATGAATTGACAACCAAGCCCACATTTCAAGTCTCAAGCCATTTACTTCACCAGTATTGAAACTTGCTTTTCGGTTCAAGAATTTCTATCAATGTCAGTGGTTACAGTTGGTATAACAGCCACGTTACTTGTCGCATCTTTATCTGCCATAATCCTGGTAACACTTGTTTGCATAACTAATGGTATTTACTTGAGGTTATAGTGGTTCATATTTCTCATCAACGGATATAATCATATTGGAATACTGTTTTCTATACCGTGAAATCCCCCCAACAAAAGCTTGCTTCAATAGTATCATGTTTAGAAAAGTCCTCGTGAAATAGAAGTGCCAAAGTGATGAATATATATAATCTGCAATAAGTGATGCAAATATTGATAAGCAATGGGTTTGCTCTGTGACCGATATACCAGTGATATATGTATATAGTGTATTCACATCGTATACAAGGTTGCTATCCTTTATGAAATCTACTATATGAGCTAAAAGTGATAACCATGTAACAAGTTTAGCTATTGAATATCGTGTGAGAAACACCATACTCTTACTTCCCAGTATATTAACACAGGGTTAAAGCACAATCATGTCATTTTGCTATTCTATCCCCACCCTAGTCATTCTTTTCACTCATAATATTTCTCAAAAAAGATATCAGAATATCAGACCAGTTTCTAGCCTCAGGAAAGCTGAAAGTGTTATTCCCTAGATAAGTAGTTGCAATACCCCTACACGAGAATGAATTTTAGAATCCATCAGGGTGCATTATCTTTTAACACTTTATGACCTTACTGTTTAGGAATTTTCAAGTTTCATTTTTATGTATTTAGATATTTATTTGATAGGAGGCAAAGTCTACATTGTACTCTTACAGTGTTTTCAAAAGTTTCTTTGGTCTAATTAAAGTATTTAAAACTGATTCAGAAATCCACAGACATTAAACATGTGGATATTAATCAGTTTGAGGCCATTTGAACCTGACAATGATGGTCGTTACTATGATACATGTGGTGATATTTTTTGATACTTCACATTGTACCCACTTCTAAGGCAATATGAAAATCACTAGATCTTGCACAAAACAGAAGATACAATCGCACACTATTGCCACAGTCCTGAGACCGTACCAGATGGTGTTCTTTTTACTCACAGTAGTCTATATCCTACAGACAACACTTCCAAAGTCAAATTCATCTCAACTGTTACATTATCTGCGTACACTGTGTCGTGAAAAATTGAAAGGCCTTGTATTTAACTGTTGAAAAATTTATCAAACTTTGCACTTATCAATTGAATCGTACCCAGGAAAATGATTTGAGTGGGGTCTTATTTGGTCACACAGTGACGGTTCCCTGTAAGTGATCTTCAGTGTAATTAATTAAGTGCAGCAGGAATTTTCATAGCTTTAGTTTTGCACACAAGATCTTGAATAATAATTTCTGAAATTCATTTTATCACTCAACAGTCCATAATGTGGAGTTTACCCTATTCATGATGAGGAGTATACCCTATTCATGATGCAGAGTTTACCCTATTCGTGATTGTCTACTATTGCTCATTGCCATTCATCTGAAGTTTCGTCAGGATGACCTCATTCAGGTTCCACCATAATGTGATGACTTTTTAGGGTTTCTTCTTATTTTTGGCTAAAAGTCTCAGAAAGAACTTTTCTTACAAGTTACATTGTTGATTTTCAAGTTCCTAGCAATTACCTCATTAAGATGTATTTATATGAAAATGATATTTGCATTTTCAATTATTTTTATTTCTTGTATTTCCAAAGGTAGAAAACTGCTTTTCTTATGGCCACAAGTTGTATGGTTTGTAAGTTCTTAGAGAAGACATTTAAGGTGCTATCATGTAAATTCAGGTTTTTTATATTCATTTTTTCTTTAATTACTTTCCTTGGCATTTCAAACAAAACTATATCGCAACGCTAAGTCACCCACTTTAAATTTGCATAGAACTTGTATCGGCTTTTTGAAATAATCATAAAATATCTTTGCTGGTTCACAAAAAGTCGCTGTCATAAGTATTTTACAATTAAATGTAAACTATCTATCATGGAGGAATGTGCTTCTGTCATTGTTTATATATCTGCCATGTGTATTGAATACTTCATATGGTGAATTTTTTTTTCAAATTGCAACGTGTATACTATGTACAACTCATCAATAAAGATTGCTTTGTGATTATTTTTCAAAATAATGTTCACCAGTGCTTTTTGCATTTCTGTGGTTCTAGACTGTAGACACTGAATTTCTGCAGCCTTTTCCAGGTATTTTCCGGTGAAGTGGTCACGTGATGGTGATAAACTGCCCAAAGCAGTTGCAAGGAAACGTGAATTCCATAACATAATTCATGGTTTGGATCATTTCATGGAATGAAAAGAAATTTATGACGTGAAATAATATGTCTGTGTGTCTTCGTGTGTGAGTGAGAGGGTAACTGTACAATTGTAATCCTGTTACAACTTGAAACTCCAGACACCACGAATTTCTCAAAAAAGCCATCAACGCTCTATGGATTTGCCTTCCCTACCGCGAAATACTGAATACTTTACTAACGATTGCCAGCTACTAGTTCTTTGACCTGTTGAGTAAAAGAATAAATTATTTCCGTGCGGTGTTCGCCGCGGCCATGAAACCATTTGCAAGTACCTGTTTTAGTGAACAGCTTCGTTGGATGCCATTTTAGTAGCGTGATTACAAATAACTAATTTATACGATTTATACTTGAAGAAACCTAGGCATAAAATGCACCATAGCCACTATAGCATATTAATAGCGAATATTTCTTTCGGATTTCTTCACTAACCCTCCCATAGCACCTTACATGAACGATGAAAATGTACCGGGAAAACTAAAGATTCATGTCCACGATTCAATAGAGCAAAGCATGGTACATGTATAAAACACAGAGCCGTGGACATATCGGAAAAGTGAAATTTCGGGATCCAGCCGGCCAGATCTTTGCCAAGTCCAAGGAGTTTATGTGAAATATGAAGAGACTACTGTGGTCACCTATCGGTAAATCTTTTCGAAGTCTGGTCAATGCACATCGTTGAAACTATTGGACTTTCCAGGACAAGAGATAACTACCTTTAAAGTTTAAGCCTGTTGGTGATATGGCGTCTATTCTTTTAATCACGACTTGTATCTTTAATGGCATCATGAACGCATCTTACTGACCATTAAACGGATAATAAACAGATAAGAACTCGTCTATGATTCACAAAATGCCGCACAAAAGATATACTGTTTCCGGGGAACATGCCTTTCACAAATATGTGATGAGTTTAGAAAAAACATTTTCAAATTTCATTTTAAGACTCTCTCTCTCTCTCTCTCTCTCTCTCTCTCTCTCTCTCTCTCTCTCTCTCTCTCTCTCTCTCTCATTCCTACAATAGTCTGACTTTCATTACTAAAGTTTTTAAAACTTACACTGCACACTGAGGGAAAGGAAAAAACATACAATGATGCAGACTCATCTGTGCAGACGTACTATATTCTTTATAGCTAAATACTTTGTACTGCACCGGAGAATTATTTCTCTGTCCAGAGCTTTCGACAACTATCCAGCCGTCTTTACCAATGATGTTGATTAGCACCACTGCGGTGCAGTACAAAGTATTTAGCTATAAGGAGAAAAACACATTTTGAGACTCTCTCTCTCTCTCTCTCTCTCTCTCTCTCTCTCTCTCTCTCTCTCTCTCTCTCTCTCATATATATATTCCCACAATAGTCTGACTTTCATTATTAATGTTTTTAAAACTTTTGAAAACTGGATACCAAGCGGTTTGAAAAACTTTCCTATTTCCCAAGAACTACGAAAAATAAGTTTTCGGGATAAAGATTGATTGTCCTGCATACTGAGGGAAAGGATCACAGATTTTTACCAAAAATAGCGTGTTTTTACTTATCAGAATGATCCTTGTAGTTTGCAAGTTGAGCATTCTTTGCCTGTACTTGAAAATCACCAATATGGTGTTATTGTCAAAATATCAAGCAATAACATGATATGAATGCCGGCTCATTTGTTTTTGGTTTTCTCATTAAATTCATTTTTGCTGAGTCAATCACAGTTAAAACTTTGATCACAAAAGGCCAAAAGGAAGTTAACCTAAAATATTGCTGTATATACTTATATTCACATTAACCTACGGATACGTACAAGCAGAGCATTATTGATTTGCCTTTCTGTATTTTGACCGAGGTGACTCAGCAAAAAAACTAAATGAGCAAAACCAAAATAGAGGTATTGAACAATTTTGTTTGACTAGGAAAGGGACATACATTTTATGTCCCTTGAAATTGGCAAATTTATAATAATTGGAACTAATTTGGGATAATGGGATTTTCATATTTTGCAAATTTCTCAAAATTGTTAGGTGCCATATAGCTATATGTTGCAATATCGCAAATTACTCATAAAAACAAGTATCTAATATAAAAAGAAAAGCAGATGAGATAACATTTGTCGATTATATCGACATTACTTCACCATCCAATTATCCCAAATTAGTTCCAATCGTGTTTTATTATACCTTTTAGGCTTTTCCCCGGAAAAGGAAATCAGTGTAATTTTTTCCTCTACTTGCCAATATTTTTTATCCCCTCGGTACTCCACCTTGGCAATGATAATGACTGGATATATATCAACTTGTAGAGGACTCGGTGAACCTTTATTTCTCGAAATACTGCATGTTCCAGGGATACAACTCATATATTAAACGGTCCATCTCACATGAACAATACCGCCGATTCTGTGTATTCAACGATATCCTTCATATCAACGATTGCGTCTCAGTCAGGTTGTTTTCTTTCTATTCAAAGTCTCTTCCCATAAGATGCGAGGAAGAAATCCAATTTTTCCAGCCTAAGGGACTGGACATTATTTAGCAGGGGGGGAGGGCCGGGGGGATTGGGGGGAGGGTCACAAATTTTTGAGCCTCTGTTTGGGGGAGGGTCACAATTTTTTGAGCTCCTCTAAGGGGGAGGGTCACAATTTTTTGGGCTTGTTGTCGGTGCACTAAAGGTAGAAAGCAAATTGTTTGTATAGAAAATTATGCTCACATGACATCACTCGCACACTGCCTCTTACTTTCTATTAAGTGCTCATTCCCAACTCTCTGTGTATCTCTTCCCCACCATTATCTTAAATAGGATTGTCTCTCTTGTTGCTATTCTTATTGCCATTAAGTTTATAGCAAATCCAATCTATTGTTCCTCAGCTTACCCGTGGCACTCTGGCTGCCCAGTGTACATGTAGTGTGTTTCGTTAATAAACATTGGACAGTGTTTTTGCTAAGATTGGGGAACATTGGGAACCCTGGTAAAATTTCTGTCGTCCGCTAGTATGACTGCACTGATATACCAAGGCTAACCCTGGTAAAATGACCGGGGAACCCCGGTAACATTTACCTAGGTACCGCCCTTAACAAAAACACTGCTTGACATTACAACAATATCTTACATTGTTCCACTGATGTAGTCAATCTTGAACCTATAACTATTTGACAATATTATTTCTCATTCCACTTTTTGTTGATCAACAAAAGTTCCCTCTCTTGCATAAGCCACTTCCCTTTAAAGTTTAAGGCCAAGCTCCACCCTGCATCAGTCACTTTATAGGTACATGAATTTTAGTTTTTAGAGATACTATTGTTTGAAATTAAGAGCAAGCTTTGGTGTGATAATTAATAATTTTGATTCCAGAAAAGTGATTTTAGTATACTTAAATATTTAGGTACAATCATCTGATTGGTATGGCTACTTGTGGCATTTTTCAAGTTTATATTGGCTTTACCACGTGGGTACTATCTTTGGAATGGATAGTGTTCATTCGTGTTGTGATGGCAGGATATATGACATTTGTTGAAATTTAATGTGGGTAATTTATACAGTGAATCAGCCATGTTGATCATGTATTCAGATTGAACTTGATTAAATACGGTGATATCCCAATGTCATTTCAGAATATGAAGACTTGATTGGTCATGAAATCCAGTGTTTGCCACTTCTGTGTCAAATCAGGATCAGTCTTTCCTCTATTATCTAGGCTTCTGTGATATGTTTAAAATGCAAAGAAACGAGGCACAAAAATTGACAAAGTATTGTCAATGTTAAAACACCATAATTTCACACTATAGCATTCAATCCATGACCATACTTTGAATTGTTTGCTTAAATTATTGCTTGAATAGGCATAGCCTTTCTGTTGACCTTTCCCCACAAACAGGGCAACATGACCAAAACTTCTCATTGTCTACTGGAACACAATAGTACATTTTGTAAAACTGGATTTGATATGAGTGCAATGAGTACATGTACAGGTATTTTCAGTTCTCTGACTACACAGGTTTATCAGGAGTATTATAAAATTCAGTGAATAATGGGGTCATGCACACACATGTAGTTCTATCTGTACCAGGAACACATTTTAAATATACTTTCCCATATTTCCTCCCCATGTAGAGATTGAACTGCTCAATACATTGTACATGACCATATATCATTGTTATGGAGATCAGTGTCACATTGTGTTTCCAGTATTCCCTCAATTGTCAATGTGAATGTCATTCCAAAATCATGAATTTCACTGATATTTTGATAAATATTAAATTATAATTCCTTAGAAAAAATGGCAGGCACATGCATGTACATTAATATAAAAGAAAACATTTGAAGAGCATTACTTATCACAATCACTCTTAATGGAGTATAAGTGTGCTCTATTCCATTATGAGCCAATTTGGGCATTCATTATTGGAATTATTGAGCAGTCTGTTGAATCATAACATTCCACATCTGCAGTTCAAAGCCAAAGTGAAAGGGTACATATTTACTGCCTATTTGACATGATATATGCCATTGACTTGGTGTAGCAGTCGAAGCCCTACAAGAATGGTAAGAGTATTCAGCTATTGGCTGCTTTGATTGCCTCCAACAATGGCATACTCATCACACAGGTGCAACCACAGTCGCAACGCGAAGGCCTATGCACCCGGTAGAGAGAGAGCTCTTTGGGGTAAGTAGTCTTTGCGTAGCGACGGTGGTACATATATCCGCCTAGCGTAGGGCAATATTGCCGTTGTACCTCAATATTTGGACTGCTGTTCAGGTAGGACGTCAACTTGATCAAACCCTAAAATCTAAAAGCTTAAACTCGAAAAAAGGCAAACCCTTCAGTTTCGGGACTTCAGCTACATATATGATACCACGGTACTACCAAAAGAGTGTGGTAGCTAGCTCCTAGCTTTGCATGGCAGGGCTGTGTGTTACCAGCGTTATACGGCCTGTGGTAGGAGGTAACACACAGCCCTGCCATGCAGAGCTAGGTAGTTCCATGGTGATACTGGTACGCTCCTGCTTGGGAAAACAACACCGAGACTTGTGAATTGCAATATCAACATTCTTCTGATCCTTAATATATTTTTCATAAGTCAATAAGTCAATCATTTAAACATACAGACCTTTATTTCCTGAAAATGATAGGCTAAAATGTACAGTGAACGTCCCGAGAACTTCTTGGTACAGCGCGAAACTTGTAAACAAACTTGAATGCGTTGAAGGTATTTGAATATTTTTAGAATGATGTTCACGGTCACACTTGGAAGTAGTGACAATTTAGTCAAGTTGTAAGTGAAACATATTTGTGAAAATCATCATTAAAATAAGTACTCTCAATAATTAGACCTGAATCAATTTTGACAGTCAGGAAGAACGGACAGAAATAATTGAGTGAAATTAATGACTGACGAATCTCTGACTTAAAATGAAGTTGACATTACTGTCATTTTCCAGAATACATGTAAGTACCAAGCTTGCAGGTCAAGTGCAGAGGGTCAAATATGATGTGAAATAGGCCCAGAAGAAAGTTTTTAAATAGCTTTGAAACAAGCGGACTGCCAATCTTATTTAGTGGTCATCTAGTACCAAGACTTTAACTTTTTCACATAATGCTATGCTTGGTGTCTACCTCCACGGTGTACAACATACCCGTACATGATTCAACACTCAGCAGAGGACTGCACTTTCATATTGGAAATATTTGTGAGTTCACATGGTGGTGTAATCTTACATCCCTGTTCAGAAATGGCTAATATTATGATACTTTGGACAAAGCTATTTTTGTCAACATTTTACAGTACTATCTTGTCAATGCACCAATTATAAAAATATTCATTGCCACCATTTTAATACTTCAACAGTGCAATGGTCATGCTGCTTGATATGTACTAGATATGTACTAGATATGTACCAAGTTAAAGGGACAAAGTTGCTCATTATTGACATTATTTTGCCATTTAAATTTCTTTTGATAGATCATTCTCACTGAAATATGCTCACTCTCTGGTTATTGCAATTCAATTCTCACTTTACATAAGGCACATTAACATGTGAAATTTACTGTGACAATTTTTGGTACATACCTTAAATTAAATTATTAAGTGACCACATGTTATATCCATGCATGCATATGAGTGACAACCAGAGATTGCAATTAAGCCCATTTCAGTGAGCAGCAGAAAAGCATATATATTCAACGGAAATTAAAATGACCAAAATTTTGTCAAAAATGAGTGACTTTGTCCCTTTAATGGCCAATGAAAATAGCTAAATTCCATGTTTGCTGTTTTGTTATTTTTGCCTGTCAGTCACTGTAATTTGAAACAATGGTGTATGGACAAGATGTTGGGTTTGTTGTTTACTTTGCAGGTCAGAGTTATATAAATTCATAAGATTTCAGAATTTTTCAGTATTAGCTGAAGTATTTTTGCATGATATGCTAAAATACTGATTCAGTTTGTCAGCCTCAGCTTGATGACACTTGAGCAGTGGTGTCATTGTTTTGTGTCTAGTGAAGTCTTAAACTGTTTTTTTGTGGTTTGTTCCACATTTACAAGTGTGCTGACAAAGTGGAAAATAGAGCATTTCATCAAACTTGTGCAGAAAATCAAACAATGAATTAATTTAATCATAGAGTTTATCCTATGGTGTTCCCCAGAACAATCCACCCATACCACACTGGAAACAAGAATACCAGTACTCCTTTATCTGGTGATTGGTTTACTAAGTTTAAACAGTGTAAGAGTTAAACAGTATATTAAACCATTATCATATCAATTGAAATGATAATTGTGTAGGCAGAGAAATCAGGGGTTTCCCTTTTATTAAAAGTACTGAAAAATCTGTAGCATAGAATTATCCAGATTTTTTCTACAAGATTAGTTTTACCCCTGCTGGTCAAATGGGACTGACACCATGTCATTGAAAGTATTCTTAGGTAAGGCTGACATAATCTAGACTAAGTTCTTGTCACAAGCAGAAGCAAATAAAAAATTTGCAGACATCCCTTGCTGGTATCCATCTATATTGCCCTGTGTTGTAAATTCCCACCTCAATTTTTGATCGTTGAAGATTCGATCAATTTGTAATATTCTATTTTTTTTGAAACTGGGGGAGGGTCACAAATTTTTCAGCCTTGCTTTGGGGGAGGGTCATAAATTTTTCAGCCTTGCTTTGGGGGAGGGTCATAAATTTTGGGTCACTCTCTTTCGAAATCCCCCCGGCCCTCCCCCCCTGCTAATTTACGTCCAGCCTAACAAGCGATTTCGCTTGCGAATCCCTTGATTTGCTGAAATGGTTCCATGACAAGATACATATATCAAATGAGAAGACATACAGTATTAGTTGGTGCAAGACGATCAAATTCGCTCTTGTTATCCGAGTTGACCAATGGATTTATATAATCTATGTATCATCCCCATGCAAGAAGCAATGGACAAGCTTGAATACCGTAAGCAAAACAGAAGTGTGTAAATATTATAACTAATTGTCATGTAGACTTATATGAAGATATGAAATATATATTTTATATGCGTTTACTTGTTCAGGTCCGTTTACGTAAAAAATTGACAAATGAACCAAAAAAAATGCGATATGCTTTCTGCGTCGAAACCTTGTCCCCGGTCCTACTGGGGAAGTCATGGCTGGCAGGGACTGGAGACAGCTCTGGTCCGTACCACTCCCAGAGTCTCACCTCAGCCAATGGCTTACCAGTGGGTTCGTTCCGGGAGATCGTTCAAACTCCTCGACCAGGTCACGGGTAATAGAGTAATATGCGTGTTTAATGTTGTTATCGTTGTTGTTTATGTTGATATTGGGTGATGCAATTGAAGAACACAGTGATTTTCATTTGTTGATTCATGGACAGCAAATTCTTCGTATGTAGTAGAATTTACACCGGTGCTGTACTTTATCTTCTTGGCACTTACCTCAAAGTCTTGGAAGCTCTATAATTATTATTTTCTATTTTTTACACTTATTTAGAAGGTTAAACAGTAGAAATGAATCAACAAAAGAAAATACCTGTGTTCTTCAATGTTATTACCCAATAGCAACATAAACAACAAAAACAACAAAATTAAACATTCACAATACTCTATTCCCCGCGACGACCTGGTGTAAAACCTCTCAGCAGCTCCAGAACGAGGCAAATGAGCAAGCATGTCAGGACGCAATTGTGATTCGTCTGATTACTGCCACACTTCACATACCTCTTTCCCATAGCTCCTCTGTATTTAAATCGTGATGCAAACAGCTAAACTCCAACTTAAGTTTGTTACTAGTAAAACTTAAAGGGAGGGGTCGTTCCGTCTGCGGCTGCGCGACTTTCTCGTTGATAAATATTGTAAACCTAGAAATTGGCAATGAATGTCGTGCAAATGCGAAGCAAATTTTATATTCAGCCTTTGATATATGTTCATAGGTTTGAAAGTTTGTAGTTTTCCAAGCATTGCAAGACTTTGCCAAGTAAATACACATCAAAAAATATAAACACAAAAACATAGGAATTAAAACATTAACTCTTGTGGCTTAGAAAAGGCAAAAAACACACGTCAAGGTGATATGGAATTTATTTAGACAACGATGAGTCGGTAATTTTTAAATAAAGATCATTAGAAGACAAGGAGTACTGGTTGAACTGCCTTTTTTATTAATTTATCTATGCCATGATCCTGGTGTGTTCACGCACTCTACGTGTTGCTTCTATGGTTGTAGTTGGACTGACTCTTTTTAGAACACTAACGATGAGAGCTATCCATTAAACTCCTAGTACAGTAAAGTGCAATGACTGGTTGGTTTATTTGTCCTCTGTGGGTTTCCTGATTGCTGGCTTTCTCTACGTATACCGTAATGTACATCGTCATTTCCAGTATATGTACATGTAATGATTGATCTGTAACTGAGAGCGTAGATGATACATTTTCATCACGTAATGATTCTTACAGAGCCCGCTACCTGCGTTGAGTTCCATTACGGTCAACGGGACTTACATGTATTTTGAGCATTCTGAGAAAACAGGCAATCGCAGATAGGTTGGTGAGACACATCTAGTCAGGCATGTGGAAGTAGGGTAACGCCTGAATAAACCATTTGATAAGTCTATGAGTTGGCTTTTCCCACGTATCGAAATTTCCTTTTGGTGCGGCTGAATGTACTCGCAGGTTGATGAGAAACGAAGAATTTCTAAATTTTCAATTCGTTCATTTCCTAACCCTCATCAAACCGCATGCGTACAAGGCTGCGCCGTTTCAAAGGAAATGCACCCAATTTTACCAGCCAACAGTGTAAAATAGAAAGGCTCATTGCATATTGGAAACGTAATGACGACGACATACGAACTTTATGAAGGCGTTCTGTGGAATTCCGTTTGTCGCTTATCTGTGCAGTGCAGTACGTGGCTGCGTAGGGAGGGTTATTAACGTTACATTCTATTGGTCAATCATTCTATGCGTGGTATGTTTGTTTGGCACGTGTCTTGGTTTTTATATCGGGAATTACGGACTTTCCGCATTTATTCTGCCTCTGACGCAACTTAAACTGTTTTTACTATTTCAGTGAGAATAAGATAGCTTTCGATTATATCTGAGAGGGGTAGGCTGATGCAAATCGGGGTTTCTCCGTCATGTAAAATGTGTGCCCCTTCTAAATCACGACTCTCCCGGAGATTCTACCCTACTCCAAATTTGAAAGTTTCAAGTTTGTTACCACTGAAGTTTCTGTATACATTTCAAGATTAAAACATACACATTTGGTCTTCCCTTACCTTGTACAGACACTTTCTTGCCATGAAGATTTTGCACTACATATTACCACTTGCATATCTTTGGTATACACATGTACACTACACAGAAAGTTTCAAACACCGGAGATGTATTTTATTATAGCTCAGACATTATCTTATTTGTTGCCTTAAAAAAGTTTTGAGGATACAAACATTGTACAGTTGTCTTTCGGATTGTTTCTGGTCATCAACTACAGCCACTCTTCTGCTTAAACCATATAAAAATATGTCAGTCAGAATATGTAGGCCTATATGATGCTCTTGATAATTGAACAGTCTGGAATTATACACAATGCACACTAAACACTGTGCATTGCATTCTATGTGAACGAACATGCTGTACAGGGGGTAGTACAAAAGACTAGTTGATACACGACGAAATTACTATAAAACGGCAATGGTGTACATTAATTACAGATATTTATGACTACAGAATAAGGTGGAACATACCTACCGGACATGATTTCTGTCAAATTTGTGAAGCTGACACTCACAGGGTAATATTTGCAATAAAAGAGAGACATATTTTACTCTGTTGCTAAAAATGGTTTGAACAGTACTAAGCTTTTAAAGGTATACAGTCACCTGTAATCTAAATATGCCCATATATGGTCATAGGGGCGTTCCTTGGTATTCAAAATGCCCATGTGAGGGCGCTGTTTTTAAAAAGCAACCACCCGCTTAAAATCTGTGATTGGTTAGATTTTCTCTTTCCATGGTAACTGTGGCAAAATTGGAACAGGTGACAGTATTATTGAGTGAAAAGTTTTCTTGAGTCCACTATGGACCGAGGGGTACATTATTGCTATTATTTTGTAGTTTTTGGCCTTGAATTTTGTAGATGTAGAAAACATCTGGGGCCACATTGCTGGACAATGGAATACATTATCAGTAATACTGTAATGGGGGTGACGTCACAAAATTCACTGGTATTGACAAAACCATAATATAATTGCTGTAATTGTTTGCCATTATTGTTTTGTAATGGTGCCACTGGATACATGTTAAACTGATGTCATACTGCGGGACATACTTTATTTTAACTTCAATTGATTTTCATATTTCAGCTACCTTTGAAGTGACAGTTCTCGTGTAAAAGGCTATATAGAGTGAAAACATGTGAATATTAATTCGGCGTAAACAATTTTTTACAGTACAACACAGCTCGGACAATTCTTGTACATGCTTCTCGAAGTTGTAACCAACGCAACGAGAATTTGTGTTCACCTTAGAATTAGCGAATGTAAAATACGACAAACTCCTGGGGCAATTGTGTAAAATGTAATCCTTCCCTGCGGCACGTTTGTAATGTATGACCCTGATACCTATTTCTTTGGCCCACCCCTCATAAGAACTGAAAGCTCCCCGCGGTGTCTAATACCAAAGCGGCCTTTCCAAAATCCAGCCTTTTGTTGTTTACAAAAAGGTAGTTGAAATGGCAGCATGAATATAGTTTTGTTGCGTTCACGCATTTTATTCGACGCAAAGGAAGCAGACAAAACGCCGCATGTCACATAAATTCTAATTTTAATACCGGAAGTCACCGTTTTGCGTCATGGCTTATCTACACATCTTTCCCTTTGGAACTGTAACATATGTGACACCATACAACAATTTACTGCCGCGTACCAGTCAATATCCTTTCAATATGCCTTTGTATGTGATAACGCATAATCTTGAATATCAAGCTGAATTCAATTTTATCGAAGGAAATGCCGATTTTTAAGGTTCATAACAATACCAACCGATAGCCAATGTATGTGCAAGTTTTTTCGAACGCTCGGTGCAACATGGGCCCATCGTGTGAGGGCGCACCCTTCTCTCTTATGCTCTATAGCAGTTGAATGTTAAAACAAGTCATTATTCCTTTATCTTCACGGACGTTGGCTAAATCATGGAGGTAAAGTCTGTGGTTAGAACACTGCTTAAATTTTCATGGATTAAACTCTTTCTAAGCCGCAATCATCCAAAAGTCTTTCTGCTAAAAGTTCTATACAGCATCATTAAATAAATTTTCAGTACGGAATGTAGCATTCGCACAGTACTCAGAACATTCACTTCTTAAAAGGCATATTAATACTCACTTTAATATTTCTAGAGGAATATCAAAAAAGAGGACACCATATGTTTTACTAGAATCCTTGATAACACTGTGCATTGTAGGCGTTCTTTTACACCTTTAGTCATTTGTCTGGTTTCATTTAATTAATATCCACAAGGTAGCACAGGTAGCCACACAAAGTTTGAGATTGGAGAAACAAATTACCCGACATGACATTTGAAATTCAAAATGGCTGTTGTACCCTGTGTTCACTCTATGGGGAAAACTTACATTGTTGATTTTTGCATATTCAACATTGTGAAAATTTAATCAACAGCCTTCAAAACACGAGTACAAAGATAGCAGAGCAGTAGTGTATTGTAAAAATTTCAGTACCTGAAACTGTCACTGAGACATTCTATCTTTAACACAGTAAAGGACCAAGGTGTCATGAAAGGGACATCTACATATAGTTGGTGCCCTTTTCTGATCACAGAATGAGAATTTGAGTGTCTTGTGAATGTGTTCGACATTAATCCCGTGGTGCTGCGCAGCCCTAACAAGATAAACGATTTTACTTGATGCAGTGTAGAATGAAAGGTTCTTCTGTGGTAATTATGTAATCAAAGCATGATGTATAACAGAACTGGAGGTTTCTCTGAGAATAACAGAAGACAAAGACATGAGAATGAAAACTGACGGTTAGATATAGAGTAATACAAGTAGCAGTACTGATGGGCTCTGCTTCAGTGCCTTAGTACAGTGGAGAATAAAAATAGAGAGACATATAGCCTGTTACAAAGAACTTTACTCATTACTAGCAAAAGCATAGTACAATATTAGAATATTAATGTTGTTAGTTAGAAGGTCTGATGATGAAACAAGAAGTGGAAGCACTAAAATCGAATTATCCAAGTAAGTCAATTAGTAAACAGACCTAAACATTGGTTAGTAAAGTTAGTAATCACAACAAGTTTTCTAATTCATGTTTTATTCTTAATTGCTAAAAGATTACACAAAAGGGTCCATAAAAGTTAGAAAGATTTCAAAAAATTAATTTGAAAAAGTATTATATAAATACTTAGCAGCAAAAAAGTAGAATTACAAAGTCACCTTTCTTTTTAAATTATGTCAACAAATATATAGACCAAATCTCAAAATTCTAAAAAATCATGGTAATGAAATTTATGTAATCCAGCAGAGAAAATGTATCATGAATATGCATTGTCAATGTTGTCAATCAAACATGCACAACCAATGAGGGTTAACAAGTTTTGTAAGGACCTCTCTGATTGGTGCAATGATGAGTCCCCATAATTTCATTGGCTTGTTCAATTTCAAGCAGATCAACTCATGATACTCCTTCTGCTTTGTCAATGAGGGTATAGAAATATCTGAAATTGAAACAAACAAACAAACAAACAAACAAAACAAAAACCACCACACCTGAGAAATAAATTCTATCAATACAAAACGTAGGTTTGTTTATTTTAAAAACAAAACATAGAAACTTTGGTTTGACTTTATAATAATCCAACAAAAATACTAATAAACTTCCCCATATACAAAAAGACAATAATAAAATCAGCCACAAAACAGCAAATATTCCAAATAGTAAACACCTTTTTAAAATCGTACATTCACTAAGCACCTTCTAGAGGAGTCTTGTCACACTACTTACCATAACATTATGGTACTTTTATCCAACACAACGTTTTCACATCATTCATATATATATGCACGACTTAAGAACAGAAAAACTCGGCTCTTTCAAAATTTCAAATAGTAACTGTTGAAAAATTTGAAATAAAAGGTTCTGATTTTGATAACACATGAGCAATTATGTATTTCCAGAACAATATATTAATTTCTTAAAATTAAAACTTACATTTGCACATAGATGATAAAGCAAAAAATATAATGCCATCTCCAGGGGGAATACATTAAGTAAAAATAAACAATTATGGTCAAAACCCTAATGAACAAAAATAGGAAATCTCTTTAATATTTAAAAAGTGGAGTACAAGTTGTGTCTATTCCTATAGTTAACTACTAGAAATCTCATACAAAAATTACTAAGTCTAGGCTTGCTCCAAAGATTCGGTATGCTAAGATGGTGGGGCAGAGGCAACAGGGTATGCACTGTGGTGTGACACCATTCCATAAACACAGGCGCATCTGTGTTTCTTCCTCAAATATTGCACATAAAAATAATTAAGAAGTTGATGCCCTGATTGTTAAATTTCATGTGATGTATGTAAAATAAAAGCACTCTCCCATCCTTGATTTACAAATTATGTCCCATAGCTTTTTTTGTCTCTGTGTTTTTGTGTGTAGCACCATGCAAACTTCCAAGTGGGTTCTTTTTGACTCAGTACCCTGTTATAAGCTTGCCCCCTGTACATGTCAAATGTCGTGTCGATACCTGTCCAAAACTCGAAAAAATACAAAATGGAATATTACAAATCTGGAGAACAATGTAACATTAATTACAAAGTTTAAAGATATATTAACTCTGGGTTTTCCAAACTAGCTATATTATAATAAAAAAGGTTTAAAAGCTTTTTAGTTTTGTGGTTTTCCTTCATATGCAAAAGGCTTAATAACAATAAATGAGAAAAATAAAATAATCATTTTACCCAATATCTTTTTAAATCATCAGATTGCAAAATTCTTAAATTAATATCTTATATTTCTTTCTCAAATTTCAGTGCGGGATACATGAATGAATCCAAAAGATTTTTTTTTTCATTTTCCTAATTCTTGACTAAAGTGAGGTAAACATTAGCAAAAAGATCTACAAAATATCAGAAAAAATACAGCTATAAAAAGTTCGCATGATAACCATGAAGGATGAATGCTGTCTGAAATTGGTTTAGAAATTGTGGCACCAAAAATACTGTAATTTAATATATTTACCTTCCGTGGAATGACCAAAAATATGAAAGCTGGTAATGAAGTGGTGCAAATAGGAAAATGCGACCTCTGTAAATCCAGAGAAAAATACAAGTGTACAAAAAGGGAGGAAAATCTCTAAAACCGCCTTCTATTCAGCTCATCATATCCAAACATGTACATCAAAGTGCACTGTATAATCTTAAATATTAGTGTGCACAAAAAACTTCTTTTGAATCTGAATCTTTAACACATCTTGCACAAAAATAGTAGGAATATGTAAACTAGTACCACAGCAATATGAATGAAGACAATTTTCACATATTTTACATACATCAAAGAGACTATAATAAAAACACAGAGACAGAATATATAAATACTTGTGTGCTACAATAAGCTAACATGACAAAAATGTTAGAATGATTTCCAAGACCATTTTTTATTCTTGGTTCATGTTGGTACCCGCATCAAATATCACACAAGTTCTTTCCCTGGGCTTTCATGTAAAACATTGCCAGTCTGATAAACATCCTAACACAACCATTATTCCCCATTTGCAACTGCTTGGCTTTCCTGAAAAGCTGGACTGGCAGCTTTCAAGCCTGTCAGAAGATTACTGAAAAGAGCACAATTCACAAACCAAAGTAATGATTAAATTTCCCCAAAGGTTTGCGTAGGATGTCACAGACTGGAACACATGAACTGTGATTTTCACCTACAGCGACAAATATAGCCGTGTCAACACTCACAGCAGCTGTTTCACCATTGAAGTTTGGCTGGCTCCTGTATTTTTGACTTTTTTTTCATATCACTACTGACTGCTAATTGTTACCTAACTAAGCTTATTCACCTTTTACCCACTACTGTAAAATGGCAGGCAAATACATTTACATATATCATAGTAAAGCTTGCCTCTCCGGCAAATAAAATGATAATAATTTCAATAGTGGTTTAGATTGCACAATATGTAATTGGCATGCACAAAAAAGTTTATCAACATATATCTATGTTCTACCGCACGACAATCTAGGAGATCAAAGATCTGATTGAGGAAAAATTCAATGAAATTGAATTGTAAATATTAAACATGCAGCTTGTCTGGCTATTGTTTTAGTTCTGAAAATTGAGTTTCTGGAGTCAGTGTTAATCTCTATAGTTTACTAGTGACAAAACATGCTTTCCTCAGTCTTTGAGATTTTTTTTAAGTTTTTTGTCTTTTTTTTATCATGTTACACAGAAGCAAATGGCTTCAGTTGAATTCATACATAGATCTAATTGCTGATAAACATGCAAAAATTGCTAAAAATCCAAAGTACAAAAAATATTGCAGCTCAAAGTATACATAAGAACTTTTCAACCAAATGGTATGAGTTTATCGGTAGCACACTTCACAAACTCTATAGTATCAAAGTTAATTTTTGAAAATTGCATTTGTCATTTTTGATACAAATATGGTCACACAAGCCACCGGATGTATAATCATGGCTAATTTTTGCTACACTGTAGTTGTTACTTTGAATAATTTCGAAAAAAAAACACATTTGTAGTACTTATATCTTTGGTATATTACACAATGGAAAATAAATGGCACTCACAAAAAAGACACCTATATTGTGTTGAGATTCTCTCATTAAATTAGGCAGTAACTGACTTTGTAAATTTCTAGAATAGTACAGCGATTTTGTAATTAGCTTATACTTTAATTTGAACTGAGTAGTTTTATTTCTTTAAATGTAAATTCAGAATCCAGTCTAGATATAATAGGAAACTGGTAATAACCTCCCTATAGTATGGTAAATGGAAAAGTCTGGGGGTAATTCTCTAAGCTATACATGTCTACGCAGAGAACCCAGCCAATGTTTTCTGCCTTGGACATGTAATGTAACACACACCCACTGCTCTGATTTGTCCATGGATCACAAATACAAAAAAATACTCATTTTTTATAGAAATATGTTGCAACATGCAGCAAAAAATAGTTCATTCGTGGTATCTTAAATATCGTAGTCAAAGTTGTAGGCAAGAATTAAATTTTTATGCCATAAAATAACATCTTATGAAGTTGTCTCATATTTCTTGACCAAATACTTACAATCCAATCTCATGCAAAAAATCATGCAGGGATCATACAACAGCATTTCCTGAATGCTATTACATTGAATGTAATGAGAAAAATACTAAGAATATGTATTCTTAAAATAATGGAGCCCATTGTCAGGATGCAATTCACCTAACTTCAGTCAACAATATGTGCATCTTCTTTTCTTCTTTGTAAATTTAACACCAGCGGAATGGCACTGTGCGCGGACGATCAGCTCCTTCCTTCACCAGTGGTTTATGGAATTCTCTGCCAGCACGGGAGTGGATGGTGGCCCAACACTGTTCACAGTAATACTGCAAACAAGTGACGTTTGCACAGAAAAAGGGTGCAAACTTTCCGCCAGAACGAGCTCCCTGGCACTCGTCACACATTTGGTCATCCAGAACATAGGGTTTAACTTCAACCTGTAACCAAACGACAGATGCAACATTAATTTCATATTATCTAACATTCTAACAAAAATATCAACCTGGATATCAACTTTCCCTTTAAGTGCTTAAATGAATTTATGTAACTTCATTTCATGCATATTAATGAAGGGCACATATGGACAATAAAATGGCAAAGATGTAGTTACAACCAGGCTGCTGATAGGAAAGTAGATTACCATTTATGATTAGTTCACATATTGTGAATAACTCCACCACAATCGCTTTGAAAACTGTGGTACTTGAGGGATAAGGTTAGCTTGAAGAAGACTGACAAATGCATAGTTTTTTGACCTTCACCTGCCTTTGACTTATCACATGCAGCTTTTGGGCAGTTTTGATGAAAATACCACTGGTAAAAAACACAACATAAGAATAATTTTTGGAAAGGTCATTATATTCAGTGGATAATTGCCTGAACACGAGCTGTTCAAAAGAATTTGTTAGCCTTTCCGATCCCACAAAAGGATAATTCAAGAAAAGAACATGACATTTTCATTTTGGAATATAAAGGGTGAAATCATTCAATATGGCATTACATGTACAAAGGTATGAACTCTACAACATAACCATTTGTGTACAAAGGTAAATATGACCAGATGATATACTTCCGATATGACAAATGAACCAGCTACTCTATTTATAGAATTCATTGCTTTGTTTATGCAAATGTGAAACAATGTGCACTTGCCCTGTAAATGCCGAGTACATGTACATTTAAATGGCACAGTGCTGATCTGATGCAGACATGTAAAAGATGTTCTTTTATATGAAAAGGTAATTTTTTTCCCCAATGTTTTCTCTTGTATGACTACTAACAAGAGAAATAAAGCACAAAGGAATGTGTAACAAACACAATCAAAGTGATAGGAATGCACAACACGAGCAGTAATTCAAAATGAAACAGTCCTTCTGACATGACATTTCTGATGACAAAATGGTTCTATCATACAAAGAAGATTGGAGTCCATGGGGTTAATAGTGTTCTCTGCTATGGATTACATACACAGAATCTAGTCTTTTTGCATTATGCTCTGCGAGATCTAAGTTATCTTGCAAGTATTCCCTCTTTCTGTTGTTATGATACAACACATAGGGTCAATAAAATTAGACAGTCAGAACGCAAGATATTGTCTTGATGGAATAGATAGGAAAGAACATTTCTGATTCAGACTCTGCTGACATATGTACAAGTAGGAACTGCAAGTACAAGGGAATGGAAAATTATGAATACAGTTTACTCAAAATGACTAAATAACTCTGAAACTTTTGACTCCTCTGACAGTACAGAGTTAATTATGTTTACCTGAAAATATTTAATCCCTTTGTCACTCTACCCAATGCACATCGAGCTGTACAAAATTTTTGATGAAATACACATATATTCACCATATTCAGCACTCCATATCAGGCTCTCATTTGAAATTGGAGATCAACACATATGGTAGCATTCTGCCTGCCAGACATGTGCAGTTCTATCCACAATTGAGGTCTGCAATATGTTTCTGTGCATGTTTTGACAGTATTTTGCACATAAAATGACTGAAATTTCCATTGTTAAATTATCTCCTGGAGATTCTTTACCATCTTGTGAAGAAGTTCAGGCTGGCAAGAGTTGTCCATTTGTCTTTCACACCACAAATGCAGTATCAGTCAACAAATTTGTGGTAAGCACTTAATGTTTTCTCTCTGTGGTGACATTGATGGATTACAGAACTGATTGTACACCTTTTTCCCCCTTTGCAGACAATCTTTCACTAGAAACATTTAATGTTGTGATATTCTGGACACAGAATACTCGAATCATCTTTGCTGATGAGAAACATAGTAAACCTATATCATTCTGAGCAGAGCGCCGAGTTCTGAATATCAAACAGTTATGTAACTCGCTTCCAGAATGAGTGAAAAAAGGCAGATTTTCATATGTTGCAAGTTGAATCATTCAGTGTAGGATAAATTATATCACATTTGACATTCCAAACTGCTACAATGGTTTTAATGTTAAAATGGCAAAAAAACTGAATATCGTCATATGCTACAGTGAAATTAACAGTGAGGAAAGGCAATTTGTGACAATTTAGTAAACAAGTCAAGTCTAGTATCAACCCCTTGGCTGCAGTCTGATTATAAAAGGCACCATTATTCTTCATAGGCAGTACAATAGTTGACTAGTTGTCATCATACTTATGGTACAGAATATAGGATATTATTATAATAAATACACAAAAGATATCCACAGTGCTATTGACTATGTAATATACTGAATGTAAATGTGAACAACAGCTTGTTGCTGTTTGAGTGTGTTTGACCGTGCTTTGCAGTCTGTCATGTTGACACACTTCAGAATGACCATTGCTATAGAACTAAGATATATAATTTTTGTATATGTACTGTCCTTAATACGCACATTGTAATAACTACAGGTCTGCAAGGACTAGGGCTTGAATGGAAGGATATACAATGAGACTGGTTATAGTCCCTCAAGCTTTTGTGTGGGCAGCAGTGGATGTTAAATGTACATGAATGATATAATCAAAAGGTTATCAGGGAAAAACAAGAGGCTTGTCAGTTGATGACTTGTTTCACATTTAACAAATAAGTATAAATTTGCACTGATGATTATCTCTTAGTAGAGTGAATGACTCCCTGTTTGGTTGATGAATCAATTGGCGTGGTAATTTTGCCTGATTGTATGCAATCTTGCATTTGATAAAGCATCTGTACTTATATTAGGTGGCCATGGCCAATGAAAACTTTACCTGACAAACGTGATTTCATTCTCCAAGTTTATTCCAAAATTTGACACAAAGATTTAAAAATGTTGGTGGTGGCTGTGCATTTGCATGTCAGTCGTGAAATGTTTATAAAATTTGCAACTGTAGTTTCATAGAATAGTCTATATCAATCATACAGTTATACCTTCCTGTTTTATGGAAATGAATGAGCTCCTATAGTAAAGACTAACAGATAAACATTGTTTTTATGAAGGCATGACTTATTTTCAAGAGAACAACAGAATTTTCTTGATTTGTGAAATTCAGGACAATTTTTCAAACAGTATTTGACAACCAAACTGCAAATCCTGGCTCTTCTTGACATTCCCGAATATATAATGGAAATTAGCCTGAAGTAATAATTGAGTTTCATTTGTTTTTGATCACATATAAGAGTATGATTTAACGATTTGGCCCCAGGAAATAAAATGTTGCCAAATTATGATTCTGACTCTCCCCAAAGAAAACACAAAGCTGTCGTGTAAACTGAATTCCAACACTTGAGCTTCTTTTTTGCTTTTGTTTGAAGTAAAAGGCTGCTGAAAGCAGCAATCAATATATTTCAAGCTGTTGTCACAGCCATATGTTGAAAATAAAATCCATACTATGACTGAGTCGTTTCTATAGCATCATAAGGTATGTTTTATGCTTTGACAATAAACCGGAAGATAGACTTGCATTTAATAACTACTGCTGTTCCTATTTTAGTTGAGGCAATCAACAGTAGCTTGGAGCAAAATTTCTCTGCACAAACAGGGTCTGTAGTTCACAATGCATGTATAAAGAAATAAGAACACTGTCTGGGCACATTTTTGTGCAACTGTCCTTTCCCCACTTTTAATTTCACTGGAGCATTATGGTGTCCATTTTTTACCATTTAAAAGTGGAGTGATATTTAATGTTGCTATCATATGCGACCACTTTATGCCACATTTGCATTTTTATAGTTAAGTGGCACAGTATGACAGTTGAATTAATTCCGTTATTTTTGTTGAGAAGATGTGGGTGTTGGAATGAAATGCCTTTAAAAGGGTTCTTTCCTATTGGGTGTGTGGGATGCTGTTACTGATACAAATTATGGAAACGAGTGGGTGAAATATTAAACTGACTAAGATGTTTGTGTGAGAGGGATGGAGCTGAACACAGCTAACCTTTAACCCTTTCACCACCATGGTTTGTCCCAAATCCATTGTTTTCTATGGTAAAGTTGGACCTGTATACAGGGAACTGGGGGTGAAAGGGTTAAGAAACACTTTGAATAAGCCCATGGCATAGACCCCTCTGTTCATTTCCTGCCTTAGCTTCAAGCATCCTTCTGTAAATTCACATCATCTGAATGAAATCACACTTAATGACCTTGGTGTACTGTACTTACTCTCTTGTCAATGTCACCATGCTGCAACTGCACAAAACGAGCACTGATGGCAGCAATGTAGCTTTGCTGATTGGAGAAAGCTACCCGTCCTGCTCCTTTAGGATATTTCAACTCAGGATCAGTGTCAATACCCGCATAGCACACACCGCCATATAGTCGGTCCATTATCATTGCCAATTCAACTGAAAATAATTGAAGTAAGAAATTATTTTTTGATGTATACCAGTTCAGAAAAATACCAGTACGTTCTCTACACAGTGATTATTTATAACTCTTACAAGTCCTATTTGTTTGCAATCAGTATGCATATGTTTATCAGACAGAATGGATGCTCAGAATTAAATTGGAGAAAACACCAACTCTGTTAACTAATACTGGCCACCACAAAACCTGTACCCAAAATGTGATTCACAAAACACCAGATGTAAATGGCTTATCAATAATTAAAAGTACTAATTGGGTTGGGGTGTCAGTCAAAAAATAACTCAAACACTGTGGTGGGTAAAAAACCTCACAAAATTGTATTTAGTGCATCTTTGAAACAACGGCTTACAAATTATGTTTCTGCACAAAATATATTTCATTTTAGCAAAAAATGAAAAATTGAACAGAATGAATTTTGATGTGTAAGCTATGGCTATGGACATTGGAAAACAGAGACATTTAAGTTCAGTATTCTCACTTGATTTTATTACCACACAAAAGGCATATGCACTGCATAAGGCACTGCAATTGCTGTATATTTGAAAGAGCTGATTATGGTATGTTCAAATTACAGTTCTGCAGATGAAAAGAACCAAATACAATAGTTTTTCAGCTTTAAAATTTAACCATACCACAAAAGAAGTAAAAGTGTATGCGATACAGCATTTTCTTTTTTGCTAGTTTGGGAAAACACTGCCAACTCATTTCATGAAATGGAAGACTTTAACACACAGTGACTACATAGTAGCCACAGACAAGCAATGATCCTGTATGTATAGCTTCGAAGGGCAATGTTTGAGAGATGACTTTTAACAAATAAAAAACATAACATCTTGTGTGACGAAATGCAACATGGCAGCCTTGTTTGATCACATCATGAAATAAATTAACCCACACATGAAATTCATGGTGCATTGTCCTCATGATAAGTTTGAAAGAAATCCATTCTGACGTGTCTGAGTAATAGCTCTCAATGGACGGCTGCACAGAACCTGATCAATAAGTCCTTGCTCTAGACTTCATGCAGAAGGGATTGAAACGGTAACAGGTTTTTTCAATATACGAAAAAACATCAACTGACTATGTTGTCATGATTAAACTTTCTCAAAAATCTACAGAGAATGTCTGAATTTTTTTAGGCCAAAATTATCTTTCAATAACAATAGCTTAATAAGCATAATGATAATAAATATCAACTCAATTTAAAAACATTTTGCAGATAACTGGAATCTTATAAAGATATGCAGTTTGAATGACATCACAAAGTCCAAATCATTATTGTCAGTGTCCTGGCTAAGCCCCGCAGGAGATACGAGATTCTATTAATTTTCATTCCCAGCCCTCTTTAATTCTAGGTTCAATAATGACACTAATAGAATTTTGACTCACTTGCTCTCAAAGGTCTCGGTACACCACCTACAAAGATGGTTTTCCTTGGATCTAATGGTTGAGATCCATCCATAACATAGTCACTGTCCGCCAAATTCCAAGGACGGATTTGTACCTATATGGAGAAAGGGCAAATTACATTTGGCGTGTTTATAGGGTTTCCTCTAGTTTTTGGTATAAACCGTGTATTAATGATATCATGTCATGGCAACATGGCAGAATTATTTCATCACTACTGATTTATTGGGTAAATCAGATTTTATTCAGTATGATATATTGGGTAAAATTAGTGTTGTTAATTTTTGTGGAAATCAAATGGATCAAAAAATCTTAAAATTAATATCCGACAACCTAAATGGATCTCACAGTTCTTATTTGATAAGTAATCTTTGAGTCATTATATGCTTAAGAATACTACAGACAAAAGTCAGATTCATTCATTACGATCTTTTTATGACAACGATGAGGTGTTCAGTTGTAATCCACCATTCTAGTATTCAAAGTTCAACAGGAAATCCAACTAATATACATCACTGCAACATTTCAATGTATTTGCACAGAAAAGGGGCATTGAAATATTGAAAATCCCAATTCCCAAATGAACTAATTTGATCAGCTTTGTTACTGGAATACATACTGAATGCATTGATGCAATAATGGTAAGCGAAATTAAAACCCACAATGGCAAGTATCAGTGCTTTTCTGATCGTTCTTTGATTTGATTATTAGCAGTGAACTGAAAGAGGCCTCTCAATAGGAAGTCTACACTTACGGGTTTGTCCTTGATTGTTGGGCTGGACACACAAAGGTACAGTTTGTCACCATCCTTGATGCATGCATCTATCAGTTCCTGTACAGATCTCTCATCTTGGAAAAGCAAGAATGCATAACCTGAAAAAAATACAAAATTGCTTGTCATTTCTATTGCAGTGAAATAAAAAGAAGATATCTCAGATATCAACAGCATTGTAAATTGAAGTGCATTCAGTTGCCATTTGAAAAGGAATTGTTCATCTTCACTCTTGCCATATTTTCAATCTTTCCACCTTGTTGTAAAACCTGACAGCTGTTCTAATATACAGAAAGTATTGATCACAAGTGAATGCAAGAACACACTCATCCCACGTTCAGTAAAAGTAAATTCACAAAGGTGCAAATTAAATACCTTTAGGTGGGAAATATGACTTGCTTTCCGCCTTGTGGGGCCAATCCACTACAAGACTTCCAAAACGACGGAAACTGGCTGTGATCTCCTCTGCAATAAATATGTACATACGATATATATTTTACTTTACCTATTGAAATTAACTTAAAAAATTCCCACAAAGACATATTGTGATTGTGCTATTTGGTGTGGTGTTCAATCAACATTTGCAGGAGAAAGCGGTGTCACTGATGAAAAACACCTCAATGCAAATTACAACTTCAGACGAAAGGAAAATATTTGTGAAAAAAATGTTAATGACAATACTGTAAAAATATCATATTTCTTTTTCTTTGTGAGAGCATATTGGTAATTCTACATTATACATATTAAACTTTAAAATTTGGCACGTCTTGGGTAATATAAAGCCAAACAATTTTCCAGATCATAAAATCAAGGTATAAAAGGCATAATAAAAATCGTGTAAGTTTGAACCCCCGCATGGATGATAAAATGTTATATTTAAAAGTAATGGTGACAAATATATATGCAAGATGGAATATCTCCACATGAATTTACAGCAGAGCATATGCAAAGCACAAGGGACCTGCATCACAGCCGTACTGTGTACAGTCAACATTGGACAGGTGATTTTGTGGCTGCCTTTATACTGAACATGACTATTTAACATGAGGCAAAAAATGCTTGAATAATTGTGGTATTATTATAATGCTTCAATTTATATCCTAATTGATAAAAGAATAAAACAAAGATCTCAAGTTTATGACAGTCAAGCGAAATGAGAACAGAAAATCATATTATGGTCACCCTAAGCATGAATAGTAATTCTATCGCAAATATGTGATCAACTTTTGGAGAAAATTTGGGCTTCTCATCCTGCAAAGCCATTTTTGCCAATATTAAAATCAATCACATATGATCACCTCTTGCAATACTAGTCAAAGAATCTTCCCATTTATTAGATTTAAGCTCATTTACATATGAAATTATTATGGACATGGTCATTTGGGCGAAGCTTTCACCTACACCAAAGATGTAAATATCAAGCAATTACAAAACATAAGTAGGCACCAGCTGTCAAGTATTTACAGAAGACAGGATGACTATAGGGGCATGCACAAACATACATATACAATGACAGATCTGAGCTGACCCGAGGAGTTTCAGTTGCTATATATTCATTCAGAATATTGAAGCTGAAATTGAGTGGAATGCATTAATATTGTGCTAGTTTTTGCTTTTTTGAAAAGTTACAACATCAATAAGTGCATCTTTGGTCTTCATGGCATCACTCTTGACAAGTGACCATAAATTTGTACATTCCATTGTAATCATGCTATCAAAATGCTAAAAATATGGCGCTTTTTGTAAGTCTTTGCTACAATGCATCAAAGTCCTACTGGGCTCCAGAGTTGGACCCCTGTGAAACTTATTTGTCAACAATTTGAAAAAAAATGACACCTACTCTTTAGAATGAATTAAAAAAAATAATAATAAATACACTGATATTGCCTGCACATTTGAAAAAAGGTCAACTGACATGAATTATGATACTTTCATGCAACTGAATATCAAAATAAATTATTGCCGTTATTAATGGGCACACATCATACAAATTTATCATAGCTTGCATTGTTTAGTGAAGAAATTTTTTTAGGGATAAGACTGTGGGGTTCTCCATGGAATTTCCCAGCTTTGACAAAGATACAAACCCAGAATGCTGGGGTTGGAGATGGGAATGGACACCTTTTCCCGGAGGTAGCCTCTGAAAAACTACCCATTTTAATGTGATTTGAAAACACAGAATTTTTACAGTAGCTACTGCTATTGAATGCTTACAATGGGTCTTTTGTGTATCCTTGCATATGAAGCTTTCAAATATTACCTATACTGGAATATGTCATATTATTAATGTTTATAATATCCATAGCAGAACATATTAATGAAACATTTTGTGTGTTGGGATTTGTACAAAAAGTATACCGGTACATTGAAGCAGAGATTCTACTTTACTATTTTTTCTATCAACATAAATGAAAAAGATAATAATGAAGATTTTCATAAAGATTCCTGCTATTCTCTATTTTACAATTTCTATATTAAGACTAAAAATAGCAACATAAGTTCAAACAGAAACAGTTAAAAATGTGAGCTAAAAATTTGTTTAAGAAACTAAAGGATCATCTAAAGACAAGTATGTTTCCTATTTCTTCTGAAAAGCTATTCATTCACAATCTTCTGTTTATACTTTCTATGATCTGCTAACACCGTGTATGATTGTATGGTTGAGCTTGTTTGATTTTACAATACTGATGTAGTGTTTCCTTGATCATGTAGGATTGGCTGGACTTGACTGAGTGCAGTAGACAAGCCTGATTTGAAACTTGAAAGGTAGGATTTGAACAACACTGTCATCAACAGTGTAACTTTGTAAGACCATATTAACTTTTCATACACACACATAAGCTGAAAGTCATGATATAAATGAAAATTAAGTTGCTTCATTGCAGAAGCACTGATGACTTGTGTTGGCAAAGCTCAGAATTATTATAAATGGTTATGGCTCACTGCCACGCAAGACAGTAATTTTGCCAACATTTTAATGTCTCCAGTTCCAATCTTTTTGCACTGCATTTTGCAAACAGAATACTTCAATCATGATGACATGGTAAAGGCCACAAGTGTATCATTAATATCCGATGTTTACAGTGAACAGCTGTGAGGTCAAAGGTTAGAGTCCAGTAATGCCAAAAGATTATGGAATTCTACACTTTACTTTGTTCATATTACAATCAACACATGTACAAATTTCCATAAAAAACTCCCTGGATCATTCCACATGATAAACAATAATGATAATAAACAAGTATGTTATAATTAAACATATGATTATTTGATATTTGATTATTTTCATTTTCCAATAAAACTTTAAGCAGTTAACTTTATGGATAGTATTACCATTCACTATGACCAGAATTGAATCAAGGATAGAATGTGAGAAATGAATAAAATCACGAAAAATCTAAAATGAAGAGGGAAGGGGTAAGTAAAGGATGAAAGAGACAATATTTAAACCTGATTATTTATCAATATTATCTAAATATTACTGGCAAGGACAGATAGAATTGTTCAGCAGAATCTGTGCTTCTTCATTTGGCAATTCTGAATTTAATTTTTTTTCCAAAAAATGCTGTAAAATCATGAGATTTTAGCTTACTTTTCCATGGGTCTGTTGAGACATTTTCTTTCTTATATAATCCTTACAAAACCAATTCATTGTCATAAAGTTATTACAGAATCCAAAACCAAACTTGGCTTAATTTTGCAACCCAATTCTGTTGTTTTGCCAAGACAATTTGATGAACCAAATTTTTTGATATTGCATAAATTTTGGTGAATCAGAGGCATAAAAACACATATTAACCATCGAATAATAATGTGCCTCTCTACAGAATTTAATATGTGTGGCAAAAGGATTTTATTTCACTGGTCTTTCATTGTGGAATTTTTTCACCTTTACATAATTAAAAATATTTGTTGGGAGAAAGATATATTTTGTAGTGTAATTGCTGGCTGTTTTTGATTGGACATAGGAAAATACTGCTAATCATGGCTTACTCACTGCTGAATGCAACCACATCTCTCATTTAATAATTCTATTCAGTCCCTTGCTCATCAGCTGCTTGAAATTTTCAATCTACATCAAAAGTTTAATCCAGCATTCAGACCTTTGAATGGCTTTCTCTGTGGGGCAGAATGTGGCATGGCACTGACAGCCATACAATAATAGAAATGCCAAGCCTAATTTAACGTGTCTGCTGATGAAAAGCCAAACCTTCTCCTAGTCAAGCATAGCACAGTAACATGTTTCGAAGTATTTTTCCATAAATCACTGATTAAATGTCCATATAGCTACTGTTTACTGAACATGTATGTATTTCCTGTGAGAAAATGTCTTTCGTTTTATCTCTACTACACGTGCTAGCTAATTTATGAAATTCAATCTCTCCAATCTGAGGCTCAGTACAGTAATTTGTCCAAGTGAGTAGCAGCTGAACACCTTCCCATTTGTCAATAGCATGCTTCATTGGAATGACTCAAGATGAACAAGGACAAGTCTGTTATCAGTGTAAGGAGTAACGGCCATCTACATGTGCATATACATGCTTTTAGATATAGATATAGATTTACACAAACCACTTGCATCAATCAAAATGTTATTTATTTCGTTTCAACAGAAGATAAAACTTTATAACACTACAGAAAACTGCCTGAGTAGTCAAGTTTAAAGTACACCCTTGTCTAGTGTTCTCATGAATATTACCCTTTTTGATCCCTAATCTGAAACACATAATTTCAATGTGGACTGTATCAAAACAGTAATATAACACAATTGTCACACTGTTTTTCTTTCAGCAGACACACACAATTTTTAAGCTTTCAAGCACTGCAAGATATCAGAAACAAACCTAAAACTTCCTTTACAGCTTTTACTATTGCATGAAACTAGACAGTGCGTGTACTTCTATCAAATATTCAAAAGAGATAGGTTTGTTGAAATTGGAAAAAATCTTTACTACAAACTTTCTTTAACACATCTTCAAAATGTAAAAGTGAAATTTTCAATCATTGACTCTGTAACAAAAGCTGAAAAAAAACTGTATTACATTGTTACTTTTCTTTCAATTGGGGAAATTTCTGTTATTTGACAGATCTTGAGAATTAAGAAATGAGAAATAGAACTCAAGATTTAGTCATAAAACAGGAAATGAGTATCACGCATGGTAAAATAGATTTGACAATGGACGTTCTCACTGATTGATAAATGTGAAGGGGATTTCAATGAGGCAGTCATCAATAAAGATGTAACGAGCACTCACCTTCATCAATATCAGGCGGCAAGCCTCCAACAAACACTTTACGTGAGTAGCGTTCACCTGGGTAGTCAGAATTTGATTTTGGTGAGCCTCTTGAAGGTGAGTTGATGGATGGTACAATCTGATCAGCTCCATGACCATCATCTAAAAAGGTATCATCACCTGGGAAAAATGGACTGCGACCTGCACAAAGAAAAATTGTACATTATTCATTAAACTTTCTTTGACCTTTAAAGCAACATTCATATAAATACTGAATGAGGAAATTCATTTGAAATATTAATAGATGTTATTAAATGACAAGTAGTACATGTGAGAAAAATAACATATACAAAACCAACATATTTGTAGCATTCAAAGGTCGACTGGGAAAAATAACAACGCATTCACTGTATTCTTAGCTGAGGAAATACGTTTCAAAAAATAAACAAAGACTTGAGAAAAATATTTCCTTGTTATTCGTTCAGTCTCTAGGGTTTGCCCATTCATCTACCAAGCCTCTAGAAAACATGGATGACACGAAGAGCATTATCGTTAGATTGCGGTATGCTTTTTTTAATTCGCTCTTATCTACAATTTCCTGATCATTGATTACCACAATTTACAGCAATATTTTCCCGGTCTATCAATACGACATTTTTACAGGTGATAATCATGCTATGATCATAGTTTCTATCAAATTAAAGTTTTCCTTCTGTAACTTGAATATCAAAGTACTGAGCAAACTGACTGGATTTGAAATTATGTCTCTGAAATCGTGTAAGAATCAATTTATAGTCAAAGAGAATATTACAGTATCAAGTTACACCGATTCTCTACTACAACCTCTGTAGAAGGAAACCTGGGTCAACTTCTTTTGGGCATGACATTTTAGCATCTAAAATTATATGTTTGATGTTGCCAGGACACATCTCTACCACAAGGAAAAGATGATTATCTTGAAGTTGCAGTATCATATGTGCACACAATCAATAATTGATAAGCATAACACTTTCCTTTTTTATAACCTTGACCTCAAATACAATATAGATGTCATGTAGTACAGACCTCATATATACACCATAGCGACAATAATAAAAATTTACCTTTTAGAAGGCAATAACAAAAATTTACTTCTACAAAGGTATTTTACTGGTATATTTTTTCTGTAGATGTATGTAACATGTAGGATCTGCATTTTTACTTTTATAGGGTCAAAACTATGCAAACATAGTTTTTTTCCCCTGCCAGTGTTTTCTTTGTGAAGACTCACTCAAATCAGCTGGATTTGAAAACCACAGGAAAGAGATTCAATATTCACTGCGAGTGCATTTGCATGTCCTGTTACATGCAAGTCATTAAACATACACTGAAGAATATCCAGGAAATTTTACATAGTCATATCTTCCTGAGGGAAGTTGTGTCTGCATGTCAAACCAGGAGATGTCCTATTCTATGGAAACAAGCTGTGACTATAAGGGTGCCCTGAAATTTTTCCAAATCGAACATCCCTGGCGGGTGAGCAAGCACTGACCTTTGCAGTAATACTTCAGATAGGAATTAACAATACCACACGGGAATTCAGCTGCATTTATAGAGTTTCACGGTGCTTGAAATGTCATGTTGCCAAATGGATGAAAAACTGTACATTAGAACATCATTGATATGGTAATACTTCAGGGGGTAGTCTGAATTCATACCATACCACTCTTACATACACTATAAAACTCCCTATCATGTTGAAAGGCTGATTTCAACATTCTTCTTCAACGAAATATTCGCAAAACAAAACTACCTTTTCACATTTCCACAAAATTCTAAAGCGCTATTGAAGCAAGAAATTATAAACATCTCACTGAATTCTTGCTATCTTTAGATAACAGTACTGTCACTGTTGAAAAGCCTTCATGCAGATTTTGATTTGTTTCACATTGCTAACTGTTGTGTCGACTTCTTCAGTTGCAGCAGTTATCTATTGAGGTTTCATTTGGATATCATGGATTGTTAAAAGGGTTACTTATATGTGGCTTTAATATGACCATCTATAAAGGGGATTACCACTAACACAATCTGATTGACCTTTTGATGTTAATGGAAACTGAAAAAGCCATTTTAATTTCAGATCTAAGAAGGCTGTGCCTATGCCCAATTCTATCAGAATCCTTGCAATTTCTATCAGTAAAATCCCAATCACAGAAACAGTCCCTAGATGCATCAAAGCTATGAATTCTCTTTCTGTCTCTTTACAGATTTGGGATTCATGATTGCTAATAGCTGCTGAATAGTATACAGTCCGCTAATGGTTCAAACAAGTCCCACAAGGTCAAACACTTTTTCAGAGTAGTAGTGTTTGCTAATCCCTCAAAATGCATCTCCAGTATCTACAGGCATAAGAAACCTCTGAAATTCCTGTCCCTATACACTGATTACACAATCACTTCAATTTTCATAATTTTCAACTTGATTACATAATATTGTTAACCTCAAACTGAGGCGATGATATTGAAAAGTTATTTTAAGGCAATTTGATTGAAAGCCCCTTGCAAGAACATGTACACGCGTGGTGAACATGATCAAAACCCTTTCAACTTCATAAAATTGCGGCTAGAATCCTGTGCAAATGAAAATTTTCCACCATCATTTAAAACTATATTCTTCACCAATTTTACAAAAGAACTGAAGCTAACCTATGCTCAAATGGCCACAGAACATTGAAATACCCAAACGTGGGTGAACGCATATTCAGGATTTCAGCGATTTCTTAACTGAAAAAGGTTCACTCTTTGAACTTCTCATTTGTCCAATATAGATGTACGATTAAATGGTCATTTCCAGGACTCATCAACGGAGTACTACACTCCAGTATATTCATATTTACATTTTTTGCAAACCAAAAATCTCTGTATACATGTATTCTACTTTTCACGATTTTCAACCCTTCATTTTAAACATACTGATTTCACTGTTAAGTGGTAGAGGAAAGGCTATCACAAAGGGCAAAGTTTTATTTACATTCAGTAACCAAAATGTACTTTGACATCCCAAACACTTCACTTGATTAAGTACATTTGATGGTTTTAAAAGGTAAAATATGCATACACCTTGACTTTTCACAGAAGCCCTTAATACAAACCTAATACTATTCTACCAAGCCAACTGTCAATTGCTTTTACCCTCTCCTACGCAGGCAATTTACTGTTACACTATCAAAAGCCACTTTCTTCTGTAATGCAATTGTTGGTGGGAGGCTTATCTGCTGCTATCTCTACTGTGAAAAGTCTAACCTAACCAACAGAAAACCAATGAAGCATGAAATTACAACATCAGGGTGTTCCAGGGGATAATTGAATGATTGACATAACCTTGTGATTGGGTCATGTCCTTTACAGCATTGTAGTTCAATGTGTTACTAAATTGTAAGTTACTTATAAATGTTTGTTTTCCCTAGGGTTCTTTGTTTATTTTGTTATGATACTGTAATCTTGTCAATAGCCACTTTAATGAATAAACAATAACAACCTTGACCCAAGATAGCTATCTAACCACTGACACTCTCACCTATCACATTATTCACATTAGTTTCCTTGCTTCCTGTCTACAAATCTTGAATGAAGTAAATCTGTCAATAAACTTATTTACTTTTGGCTTTGGTTGACCCAATGTTTTGCCACATTGCAAACCACAGTGTATGATCATTGAATAAGTGATTATTCATACTCGACTCTATTAAAGCCTGCAAAATATCCACTGCAATATTCCCTCCATTATGGAATGATTTACTTCATGGTACACCAATTTAACTTTGCAGAATGGAAAGTTGGTATGTGTAAGTATATGCCAAAGTTTTTCTGGAAGCAAAACAAAAGGCAAAAAAAAACAAAATAAAAAAGACTAACTGTGAATTTCATGTGAAATCTGTGACAGAGTAAGAATCCATAGAGTTTTCTACCAGCATAAAGCAATGATGCACAATCACTTTCATTATTGTAGTGATATCATCATTTGTACTTTCCTTGTAAAAAACATGTTTTAGAATTATTGGCATATGTTCTAAAAACTTTGTGTGCCAACTGAGATACAACTACACTTTTACCCTTATGAAACAAATGAAAAATGCACTTCATACAACACATTTGAAAAGCACTGCAACGCACATTAACACATGATATATATAAAGAAAACAGAGAAAACCAAATACCTCTTCTGCGTCCATATGTCCTTGCTGCATGCATTAGAAGAGAGAGAAATGTAATCAGTATTTATGAAGGATTGGGTAGATCTAATCACAGATCATGAACTAAGTCTTAGTTAGAATGGATGGATAGAAATCCACCCCGCTATTCCAATCATGGAATCTTTCAGATCTGTAATGGGAAAAATTACAACTTGAATTATTCATATAACAAACTTGCAATGCTTCAGTGAGTATATTAAAGAAGTTTTTCAAGACTGTCAATCACAGTGAATGCTGACCATATCAATTATTGACAAAATTCACTTGCATTATCAACCAGTCTGATTGCTGTATTCAATGGAATTTCCTGAAATCTTCTTGCAAGGCTAAAGGATTGATGATTGCTGATTACATGTATCGGTTAATTTGATTCAGAAGGACTGCATTAAAATTAAGAAAGGTGCTTTGTATAATTGAAGCATTAGCCTTAGAACAAATCAAATTCTTATTTGCGCAGCAGCAAGTTTAATCTACTTGGGTTGTGTGGCTTACTAGTACTTTGCAGTTGCGATAGGCTGGGAAAATCAATGATGTTAAACTCACACAACAGAATATTTCACACAATTGACAGTGCCTTGAATTAGTGTATATATATAGGTATTTGAGATTAACTTAATATTATCTAAAATTTAAACATATTTTTTGCAATATTTTAGGTGTAAACCTGGCACAATATGTATTCTTTTTTGCCACTCTGAAAATTATGTTTAAGGAAAAAGCTGACAATAAGTTTAAACATGGAAATTTGAATTCTGGTGTGTACGAATTATTGAGCACCTTATCCCATAGACAGTAGAAGCAAGACTCCTACTGTCTATGCTTATACAATGGCTACAGAAATTTACAATTTTGTGGAAATAATCTCTGCATGATAAATCTCCTATGCAAGTATGGGAAGCAATTTACATGGTTTCAAAGTCATGACAGCCCCAAAATATCATTATCAGTACACAGCCTCCGTAATTAACAGTGGACACTGAAAACAATAGCTCTGGCATGATTCATATCAAATGGCTCTTCATTAGCAATAAATTGAAATACAAGACTTGAGATGACTGAGTTAATAATCACAGCATGGCTACAATTATCTCGATTAATAATAACTTAGCAGGGTTCTGTTTACTTTGAATATCATTTTACATCTTTGGTTTCAAACAGAGTACATGTATGTTGATTAAAATGCATTTGTTGAAGTCATTTACAAAGGTCCATACGCCTGGGTCACTTCAGCTGTCCTGACAAAGGCTTTGAATCATTATATGAAACTGTACATGTAATGCAACTTCTGAAATTCAGGTGATCTGTGTAGACAGTGGAAATTTCTGTCATTTTTCACATAGACCTGCTCTTTTTTGTATCAATCAGAAGAACTTGTGTACAAACAAGAGTTTACTTGTATAAGGAGCTACTTTTTATAAAAAGTGATGCATGCCAATCATAATCCTTTGTGCTGGTGCTGAACTCCTTCGTCACTTCCAAATGAAATTGTTGAAAAATTGATATCATGATACATTACATTATTTCCATTGCAATTTTCACAGCAGAGCAGTTAGGTCAAAATAACTTCTGCCGATCATAAGTATTACTTCTTCTAATTATCACAACAGGTGAAATTTTCCCTTGAGGGTTTGTAATTTGACATTTTTCACTTGGGCCGAAAGCTAAAGGAACATGGGTGGCAGATGCCCATGCTATTTCATGCTTTCAACAAATACAGTGTGCCTCTCATACATGGAAAGGCTACTTTAGATTTAATGACAAGGAATTTGTATGGAAATCGTGGAATGGAGATCAAAGATACAAGGACAAGGCATCATCTGGAAGGGAATAAAACTCAATTTTCATTTCCAGTTCTAAATGTGAGGTGAATATTGCAAAGCTAAATGCAGCACTGAATTTTGGCATACAATCAAACTTGTGAGATGCATTCAACAAAACACAGAACAGATAAATGGACTTACATTGTATTTTCACTGAAACTTGTAATGCACTCTCATTATAAATTTTATCTCATCTCACTGTTTTCATTGCAATAGACAGTATTCTGAGCATGGTTTATGTTCAAATGAACATTTTCCATTTTTTTTCCAAATGCATCAACTAATACATCTGTTTATCTGTCCTATTGATTTGTGGAAACATTCTACTGAAATTTGCTATTTTTAGTCCTCATTAATTTCTCTGGAATACATCACAATCTCCAATGTAAATACTTTTAAGTATACTTATCGATTTTTGGTAAGAAATTTTAGCAGTCTTGGACATGTACAAAACTTTAAAATTGCACTGCAGTAGGGTATATTAGTACAGTCTGGTTTCACACAACAATTTGAGAAAGTGAAGGTTTCATATTCTCTTTAAAATATGTGATGATGTTCAATAATCTATGACAATTTTAACAAATATTTTATATATCTAGTTATTGCCCACATTTTATGCTTTATTCTGAGATTGGTTTGGCTCAGGACTGAGAGACTCACATGAAATTCTGATTTTAACATTGGGACCTATGATCTTTTGCACTCCTTGATGATGTTGTTTCAAAGAAAATGTTTATTAGAATTTACGATTCAAGAAAAGAATTAGTGTGACACCAGATGCAAATATATTATTTGGAGTCCCATGACATAAATAAATCAATTTGATTGCTGAGAATATGAAGTTTACAGCCTGACTTTTTTACCCAGATATTAATATATGAATACCGGTAGGCTATTTAAAAATATCATATAAATTAATGGACAAAACTGATTTATTTTTATTGTCAATAAATATTCAGCCCTTGCATAGAGATGGATATTTTAACCCCTACACAGATGATAGGTGTTTTTACCTCATCATTTTTTCACATTACTGACCTGGCCGTGATGGAAGCACAAAATTCTCTTGCGAAATAAAAGTGAGTGAGATAAATGGATTGAAGGAATGTAATGAGTATTGCCAGTTTTTTATGTGATATGACTGTACTAATAAATATGAAGTGATTTTGCTGAATTGAGTGATGAGGACATTATATGACCCCTTCATCAATGCATGTTCTGAGTTGGGTGTACATATTGCATATGTTTACTAAGACTGACAACATTCATATCGTAAATACTGCATTTTTTTTCTTTCCTTAAGAAAAACTAGCCAAGGAGAAGAATCTTACAAGGAGTGATTCTATTTGAAAAAAGTTAATTTCCTACTATTAGGGAAAAATGATGACAAAATCAGCTTCTGCAGGAGGTCACCTTTGGTTCAATTTAATGTCCACCTTCTTTTGAATTGGATAATTGGATTTGCAATTGTGTTACCTGCAGGGAACATTGTTTGTCAGGCCATTCATATACACATGAGCCCTTGCCGCAAAACAACTCAAATTACAAAAAATATCATGACAATGCAATAGCCTGTTATGAACAGAGTTCATTTGATAGGCTTCAATTCAGAAGTATTGCATACAATATAGGGTTTTCGATTTCATATTTCTGTTACTGTACAACAATAAACTGACATTTCGCATAAACCACACAAGAGACTAGAGTGCTAATTTGGTTTTCTGCCTTGTATGTATTTAAAACAGTTTTCCAAATAAATTATTTCTTCTAAGTTTAACAGCCATATATAAGTATGGGTATGTACATATGCATGTACAATGCACCCGATGGAGTCAACAACAATATGTACAGTACGGTACCATGCATATATTCTACCCCATGATATTGAGTGGCTCAACAATTTCTCATAACAACATAGTGCAGTCTATGTTTGCTTTGATTACTTGTATATTTAGCGCCTGTGAGGTTTTCACAGGGTTCAATATACCTATTAATATGATGTTGCATAATGTTGCCTTTTTTGTGCATTCTATTATGGACATCACAGATTTCAATTTTTCCCTTGGGAAAGCTTTCAGGTCAGGATTTCCACTGTTCTTTCTCTCTCATTCTCTCTGGTTGTGGAACCACTATTCCGAATTGGAATTACCATACATGTTGAGGCTTCTATAGATTCTATTTCCTGAACCAGAGCAAAATTGCTTTAAGATCTGAGTACAGGAAAGATTTGTCATGCATGCTGATAAGCTTTCTATGAGTTGCCATGGCTATGACGTCAATAATTGTTGCTTTTCTCTCAAGACATCCATTAAGCATCCCACTCAAAAGTTAAACAGCTGATGAAAATAACATTACATACTAAATTCCTACACATACAAAATAATGTTCACAGAGGTGTGTACTAAAATTTACTAAATTAGAAACAACACTTTAAAGAAAAATATATGCCATTCTTTGTGCTATTATGTTGCAATTTTGAAGCACTTAATCCCTGACCTCACTCCCTCTGATGCAATTTCAGATATTATAATTTAATACAGCTCCATGGCAACAGTGAAGAATACATTTCAATGGGAACTTCCTGCAAAATTTCGGCTATATAGTTTAATTAAATTATAATGCATGTTTTAATGACAGGCTGGCGCAGGCAAGTGATTTATATAGAGACAGATTTGAAAAGTTTGAGCTGGTCTGAAGCGTCACATGTTATTTCAATTTCCCTGAAAATTCTAGGTCTATTACCATTTCATACAACTAACAGAGTATTCACAGAGTTGAAAAATTGCATCCTTGGAAAATTATTGTGGGAGTATTATTCCATGATCAGCTGTTTGGGGATGAGATTGGCAGTTTTTTTGAGCTTTGATGTCTCAGTTGGCAGATTTGACTTCATAATGAATCTCTTGTGGCCAGCCTTTTCAAAATCTTTGGAAATATCCTTCATGAAACTGTCACATCTGTGACAACTCTGAAATCTGATAAATCTGACTGGATGCATATCTAAAAAGTGCCATTAGGAGAAATGAACAGACTTTCAAGGTACAAACTATCTCTGACATTACAGATATAGTCAAGCTAATGGACTTGCACACATTCCATCAAAGATGAAATTCAAGATACAGTATATAGTTGTATTATAGGTGACTACGGTGTACTACTCCTACACGCAGTTCCAAGTGATTGCTCATTGTTTCGTAATGGATTATAAAAAAAATTAAGCATCTGGCCTGCTACAATTTTTGAGCAACATCTTTTCAAGGTAATAAGAAAGTGAAAAAACTCCAAAACACATCCTACACAAAACCACAAATTTACTAATGGGCCCCTGGAGGACACTTCACCTTGGATGAATGACAATCTGTTTGTCAGGGATAAGAAGAGAGAAATTCCTCATGCAGCTGCCCACTAAGACCACTGAAGCAAAATTAAATAATTTACATCAATGCTTTCCATAGCTCTCATAAATTTAGCACATTTTTTTATCTGATTCTACTCATTTTTAAAGCAAAATCTTACTAGGCTGCTTACTACACTACAGTAATACTCGCCAGTTGTGTATATCCCTAATATTTGCCAGTAATATCCCAATGTGACTATCTCTTTACTGATGCATATCCCTTTCATGTGCCACTGAATGAGAAATCCTTTGTGACAAAAAAATCTTCATCACCATAAATTTCACTCTTGTTTGCAAATAGCTAACAGTCACTAATTTAAGCAGTTCCAATAAAAACAAGAAAAATTTGGCCTTCCAGTAAAGGACAGTTTTATTTATTTTGATGAATAGGTAACTGAAAGCAATTTGCTGTATAAATAAGTCATATTGGCAATAATGAATAATTAAGAAAACATGGTTTATTGCACCTGAGCACAAGCCTAAGTACAATAACACAACAGTGAAAGGCATCCAACACTGAGATGACGTTCTTCTAAGATATCTACAAAAAACATTAGAGATGCTCAAATTGGGACAACCAAACTATAAGACTACAGTATTGCATTTGCAAGTTCTTCACATTTAAATCCCTTGAAGCTAAAGGACTTTCTGTTTACATGAAGTAAGCTAACATGGCAACAGACTAAACACACACACAAAATAGATCAAATGCATCATCAATAGGTCAGTTTTCTACTTTTTGAGGCACAGCAATGCCAATATTTAATTAGTAGGCAGAATTAGCATTGGCAGGAAAACAGAACATGCACATGAATCTGAAGGAGAGTACATGTGTACATCACATAAATGTATTCACTGTGTGGTTATTCAGTTAAAGCTTTCCTGAACATTGTGTATACTTGCAGGTCAACACAAACCTTGTCCAAATACATGGAGACCTGCTCATCCCATCCAGCGAATTGAAGCTTGAGTTTAAATTTAAGGTGCGCTCAACTATACAAATTGTGAATAACGATGATAAGGGACATTTTGGTTTACTGTTTAATGAATAAATTGCATTCTACTTCAAGATTTTGTTGATCCATGAAAAAAATTTTGATTGACAAAATGAAGATTAAATATTAAAATCATAATTTTCACAACATCATGATTTATGGAAAACACAAACTGAACATCGCATATTTTGCATGTTTTAGTTCTTGTAGGCATAGAGAAAATGTTTTTAAACAAGTTAATTGGTGCTACACATACAGCTGCAAATTTGAAACTACCAGCTTTGTCATTCAGCTTTGACATTCAGAGAAAACCTGTACAATAACCAACCTGAAAGCAATATTTTGAATTTGAACTGTGAAGCCTGAAAACACCATGAAAAGGTAAATTCAGAAAAAACTTTACATGACTAAATATGCATTGTTGATAATGAATCAAAAGAAAATAATCTTGGATTCATTCTTTTTTTAATGTGCATGTATGGCTTTGTACTATGATTTTATTTCTATAAATGTATGATTGGTCTTGAACTTTGATCGTATTTATTCTATATCCTATGGGACAATATTGAACACATTTGCACGAAACTAAATTTAACATGTCAACATGTAAGCTAGACAGTGAACTCTAAAAAACTCAGCATTACCTATGAAAACCCTCCCACAATTTCAATCTGGAAGTAAAAACTTTGAACAGTTTCAAGATACTAAGAACACACGCTTGTATCATTTCCATTCCTATTATACATGTATGGATATATATGTACATATGAGGAAGCAAACAAAAAGGAGATTTCAAAAAGATTGTTTGTGGTTATGCTAATGCTTTGTTTCCCTGACCAACTGAAAAGATACTGTGTGAAATGCATGCCTAGAAACAGAATGAAGGAGTTGGTATTCACATCATGTAGCTTTCTGTTTAACAAGGAAAGATACGTGTTCAGCATACTTAAGCAGAGGTATGTAACAGTATCTTGCGATCACATGCATATGCATCAGCTAGGTACTTAGAATGCTAGTCACCTATGAGCAAGTGTGCCACTTTTCCATTGACGTCATCAACATTTGCAACAACTGAATGCCATGCTAAAATCATTTCCCTGATAATTTTGCTTGTATTTTTTGTAGTTTTTAAAAATTTTTGTCATCCAGAATGGAAGTGAAATTAATGGCTACATCAATGATTTGCCTAAAAAGGGCAGGCAGTGCATTTCCACAGAACCAATTGAAGGCAATGTGTTATATGGTGAATTCTGTAGATACCCTGGCATGTAAAAATAACATTCCTGTTAAAAGGTGAACTTTTTAAATTGAATATCACTCCTGCAGAAAAGGAGTTCTAGCTGTGGTTACACACAATGAATTTAAAGCAGATTCCATTTAAGACATGCACACTAAGCAGAGATTTGATCCATGATAACTAAAATAGTTCCTTTGCTTTTTTCGATTAAAATCTACAAATGTTCTGTGAATTTCAAATAACCAAAACTAGCAGGCAAATGAAACTACCCAGTAAATGTCACACACTATAATCATTCTGGACTACAGAAAGAAACAATATTGGCACTTTACTCATAGAGTTGATTAGCAACTGCGCATGATCATGGTAGTGCAGGAAAGTATCCATACAGTGTATGTACGTGTGTGGCTGATGAGGTAGCTTGTGGCCGAGTTGGCAAAAGTAAGGGTGGCGAGAAGTAAGTCGTAAAAACGCCAAAGAAACCAGCATTATTAAAAGCAGCAATTGGAAGAATCTAATGGAATGACATGGTACATGTACGGTACAAGTTATCACAGAATATGTAAAATGTAAAAGTGCAGACAATTCCAAGTTCAGAGACTGGATTGTCTTTTAGTTAATTCAGACACAAATGTATCACTTTCAATAATGATGAATAGCTTCAAACATTCAAATTTTCATAAGCATAATTAAATACTGAATTTAAAGTGATTCTTTTATATGCCTGCACACATCAGTCTTTAAATATGTACATGTACACCTTCATAAATTCACTTCATTCCAGGTATTGTACTAGTCAGAATCATAACTTTCTTCAGTCTAAAATGAAATTATTTAGATGACCCTGAAAGTCAATAATTGTCTTGTTACAAGTTGACTGTATCAACTGTTGTGAAAAATTGTGAAATTGTTTATCATTGTGTGCAATATTTTTCGTTTGCCCCATTGTTTGCATGCTACAGCTTGATGTTTAAATAGGATCCTATAGTGGTTTGATGTAATCATGTCAACGTTATTGAAAACAGAATGTTTCAACTCATGAGCTGGTAGAAGAAATTAATGTTGTAGGGTAGTACTGCACTTAACAAACACACATTTTTCAAGGCGATACTTCTTATCAAAGATGACATGAAAAGCCCCTCGTACTGAATATTTAAGAAAGCAGAGAATCTAAAGTTTAGAATAGTAGGAATAGTTAGTTTACTTGACGGATGTGGGGGTGCATATTTGGGGTAAAAAAACCCTAAATATTGGTATTATTAAAAAAATTAAGTCAAAAACTTGGTACTACATTGTGAAATTGAATATCTCATTTGAAACTAGAGTGTATGTAGAAAATGAACAATGATTTTGTTTGCATTTTGACATTCAAAAAGTGTTCAAAATCATGATAAGCAAAATTGAAACGACTCTCATTCAAAATGTAAGCACTTATTGCAAAACGAAATTGTCGTTTTGTTATATAGTATTTAAACAACATAATGTAAATATTTCACAAAATGTGAGCTAGCCAGAGTGGAGTTAAATTTCTTTACAAGTTGAAGACAGGAGGAGAAAAAAGCTGGAAATCAGTTGATTTTCATACAATAACACTTCTTTCTCATCAAACTTACGACTGCTTGTCATGCTACAAGGTGAACCAAAAAACCATTTTAATCTTGGGTTAACAAATTGAATAAAAGTTGAAAGAACCTTTGCAAAAAAGTGATTTTGAGTGTTCGTTCTTTGCCAACCATATTGTGTATCCAATTTGCTACACAAATATGTTTTTCTCAAAAAATTTAAGAGTTAACAATTTAAATTATGAAAATATCTTTAAAAGTGAATACATCCTAAATACATACCTTGACCTTCAAAGTTTATGAGTTACTGTTTGTTGCTAGCCATCATACAGAGTCTATAAAATGGAGTCGACAGGACAGGTAACAAAGAACGAACTAACCTGCAACATTCTCCTTTCAGTATGTTTGTGTTTATGGTCTTTGTAGAAAATACAATTTTACAAAATGCATGTGCAAGTCCATCTGGATCACTATTGATAGAAATATTGTATGAAATCTGTTTGCCCTTCAATAGAGATGTTGTCTGTTATGGTCTAAGCTAAGCCAAATACATGCATGTGCTTGCAGGACAGAAACTAACCATCTGCTCATAGCAGGTAAATTTTTGGCCGGTTGAGCGAAATTCTACAGTTACCTGCTCGATGGCTGAGTGAAAATCATTACAGATTTGTGGTCATTGATATATGCGTTTTGATTATTGATTTTGATTATTGATGTACACATATGTAAGGATCTCGCTTTGAACAAAGACTGAGTGATTTGATAACAAGCAATTAATTGCTTGATTCTGTGTATTTTTTGGCCTTAATAATTCCCTGTATGCTGCCATGACAAACAGTTACATACTAAACTCTCTGTACACAACTTGAGATGACCTACAACCTTGCATTTAACCATAGAGCAATCTCCACAATCCCAACGCAACAAAGAAATTTTGCATAATATTACACAAAATAAAGTCTTCCCTTTCTTTTTCAAATCATACTTGGCTATACTTGCCTGGGAAAGGATGTTTTTGAGTTTGAACAATAGTCTTGTGGAAATCAAACATACATTTTACTGTACATGTGTGAGAAGAGGTCAACCCAAATGAAAGGCATCTATGATCAATATATAAATAGCTTTACTAAATTAACATGGTTGCTTCTGTAAACTATAAAATATCCTTGCCACCTCTTATAATTTTGGGAAAAAACCAGGAAAACAGCCTGGAACAAAGTTCTTGTGATATACGCATCCTTATCATTAGCTTGCTTTACATCTCAGAGAACAGAACTATCTGGCCATCGCACCACAAAGCCTAAAATAGCAGAACAAACACTGCAAACCACAATACAGGAAACACATGATATGCTTCTAAATTTATGCACATCCTGAACATCTGCCCCTTCCCATGCATTGAAACATAGGTCAGTCTAGTGAAGTACGTGTACATGCTTAGCTTTGGGCCTTAAGTGTTATTGATGACCTAATTTTTTAGGATTTAATACCCTAGATAATCAAGAGTACAACAAACAGTTGCCTTTTCTGATATGTTTAAGTTAAACTAATGCCGAATTCTCTTTGTTTGAAGAAAAAATATGGTTCACTTCCTACATATACATGCTATTATAAAAAATTACCTTGAATTATTTTTGAAATACCCTATACTTTTTTGTTATTTGTATAATCTAAGCATCATTTGAAACATACAAAATCTCATTTGTTATATGGTTATCCTATAATATTGTCCTCAAAGTCAAAGCACAGCGTCAATACCTCCAACAAAAAATACACCCACAAAATAAATATGTCAATGTGATAAAAATAAGAAATTTCGACAGAAAATAGGTGGCCAAATTTTATCTCTTAAAGCAATTACAGTCACCAAAAAATATCATTTCAAAATAGGTATGCATGCAAAGTAGTCTGCATGAAAAATGGTTTGTCATGTTGTCAATGATGATGAACAAGAAATGGCTGATATCATGTTTGAACTCTCTTTGGAGACCACGTGCGGTAAAAAAAATTCATATTTTCATTTGCATGAGACTAATGCATGACTTTTGACATTTTAAACTATAGCATAGGCTACACAAAAATATTACAAGCATTTATCATCACCACAAAGCTCTACGGGCATTTCATCATATATTTACAACAGATACAATTGTAATGTCATTGATGATAGGGTTAGTGACACTACAAACTTTTTGAATAACAACAATATTCACTGAATTTTGATGGTAAAAGAAAGAACGTTTGTGAAAATAACAAACAACAGATATTATTTAGATGAAATATTAACAAACTGCTGATAAGACATTTCAAATTACAAATATTACCTTATGAAATGCTTCAAATGTATTTTGTGTGTGATGCATGTATATTTTTCAAATGATGCGAAGGATTTCTTTCTTTTTACAAAATTTTACTTTGAGAAAATGTCAATTTTAGCTGTGAATCAATTATAGTAAATGGAATGGTGTGAATTTAGCACTACATTGTTGGTGCTGATTAAGTTCATACTGATTCAAATTCAAATAAAAATGGATCTATAGCAGTTAAAGCAAGGTTTTCTCCTTGAACTCCAGAATGCACATGATGACATGGTCCAACACAAGTATAGATTCATAATAAGATACATAAAAACAAATTATTAACAACAAATAGTTGGAAGGACACCTATGTGATCATTTATGGACACTATTATTATCTTTCAATGATGAGAAAATGTACATGGAATATGAGGATTCATTTAAGAGTGACATAGAAAGTGAATTTTTTTGATAATAAAAAGAATTATTAAAGTTGAGATGAACGATAGGAACAGAAATATTTGTTGATTTCAAAACCTACTTTGGGGCTTTATTCTCGATGATTCCATTAATAGTTGCCATTGGGAAGGGACCAGTGAAACTGCAAGATAAACATGTCCATCAATTATTCATTAACATACAGCAAACAATATTCACAGTTCATAAGCATTGGATTTGGAATTAATTTATGATACAACTAGCTACAACAAATACACAAACCACAATTTCGATATCCTAAATAGCATGGAGCTATGAACATAGACTAACAGTTTGAAACTTGTAGAAAGCAAAAGTTGGGCTACATGTAGGTGTTGTTTAAACAGTGCAGCTGCTCTTAAAATAAGTTATACTTGTGCAAAAACAGCATGAAATTCACAAGACTCAAGAAAGATAATGTAGTTAAAATATTGGTTATCCTCTTCAGAAGTGTGTGCAAGTCTATCTTATACATTTTGTATTTGCATGAAAGGTGTACATCTGAGGACCGAATGGTGCAATTACAAATGGCATAGAAGAAGGAAATATCACAAACAGAACTGCAAATGATGACATGTGTCATTCTACATAAAATGTAAAGACTGTATTATGTCAAATTCAGCTAACTAAGGATTTACTATGGGTATGGTGTTGGCTGTGGACAAACTTAAATGACCTTTGCAAAGCACAGGTACCTGTACACTGTATACAATGCATAGCAAGTACAAGTACCGACCATGTATACCCCTCCCCCATGTACAACATCTGTACTACACAGTGCATTGCAAGTACATGTACAATATTCAAGGCCACATGTTTGTAGATCATTCCCACATTTGGTTCAACAAACTTGCAGTTTGTTAAATCTTCCTCTTTTGACTAGTACTGTGACACAAGAATATGATAAACATTTATAAGAATGGAAGATGTTCTATCAAGAGTAAGGATGATGAAATCAAATTCAGGAATGGGTATTGAAATCGTAGCATGTTGAATGAAATGTGAATATAACAATTTAAATGCAGGTGCGGTAAAAGAAGCAAAATTCAAGTCTGTAAAATTAACTGTGAACATTGCCAATCAAGGTGGGGTGGTTGGTAGGTACCTATAAACATGAATTTTGGCCTTGAATAAATGTACATGTAATACTATCCCTATACAATAAAATATAAATTAATGCTTAAACTTAAAGATCAAGTTGGCCTACCAGTTTTTACACACTGTGATTTTGAAAGGTGTTCTATGACACAATTATCAGCTCAAATTACATTGATTGAACCACATAATGCCCCAGGTAAAAAAACACCTCCCCCGCCTCCATTTTGGTTTAATCCATTACCTGTACATGCCGTTTCATGTTAATTTTTGGTGATAATGAGTTATACAAAGTACAGCTGCAATATGGGACAATGTCACTGCTCAAAGAAAATTCCTTACCACCAATGAATATTTTATACAAAATCTAACAATCAAAATATGAAACTTTAAAATCAGGCCAGTTACCTATTAGAATACAAACAGAGAAGGCAACTATGGAAAAATGTCCACAACATTTACTTGTCTACAAGTATGCTGGTTTAACATTTATGTTTAAATACCCAGGCTGACTACTGTCTACCATATAGATCTTCATGAACTTAATGAAAGGTGGTCTGTAATTGACAGACATGAAAGTGTAGACCAGATAAAGTGAAGGACCACAATACATTTTGTCCTGGTTTTCACCATAATGTTAATGAATGCATTAAATGCTTTACAGTTTAGCACTTAAATTTAAATGCAATAACGTCATGGTAGTATTGCATCCATTTTCTCATCAGCAGTTGCTAGGCATTCATCACAAAGGCAATTCAATTTACGATTGGTCTACAATTTATATCTGAATGTCTAATTTCAAACTACACTTACATACCATACTAGGCACAGGTTTATTTTAGAACAATACAATCTAACGCCTTTAAAATTACAGAAGTACAAAAATTGTGTGATACATGTAGCTTTTTCACACAGGCAATACAGCGTATTTACATGAAATAACACAGGAATTTATGTTCATGACTTGCAACATGAGATTGAAGGAAATTATTCAAAATACCGCATTGATATCAGTAAAATACATGCAAATACATCTATAGAGCCATATGCTGTTTGAACATAATTATGCATGGCACCTTCACCTCTGACCCATACTAAGATAGAACTGGTTTCCAAGCAAAGCAGTACTGAAGCAATTGTTCAAAACATTTTCCATAATACCAGCTAACACAACAATTAAAAAATAATCAGTCTAATTACATCTACTTGGAACTGTGCCAACATTGCTACTTGGAAATATATAACTTACTTTCACATGAGATAAACAATCATCCTCACATTCTATTTACACCACGTATGACTTTTGAAACATTAAAATTATTTTTCTTGAGATATGTTTTATGATCATGAAAATAAATGAAATTTCAAGGAACCAAAGATACTTGAATGTTTTTTTTACAACCAGGAGTGCCAAGTATTTCTGGTATTTATTCTGGTATTTCCAACATATTGCATCAGATTGTATTTTGTAATTAATTCAGATTATCTATTTATAATGATACTTCATGCGACATTTATATTGAAAGCTTGAAAATGTCATAATTGTTTAGATCTATTGAATAGTCCGTGAATGTATTATTGATGCCTAACAGTGTTGGACAAGAAAAATTTTAAAACAAATGTTTGTAAATACGGAAGTGAACAAATGAAAAATTAAAACTCAACACCCACAAATACATCTACCAAGTGCAATGAAAAGCAAGAACTATATGTGTATAGACTGGTGTCTTCTTTAAAGATTGCCATTTTTGAATATGCGCTGATTTTCAAAATTTGAAATATGCTAAACCCATAAAAGATACCTTCAATATTTTAGAGACACTAATTACAAACTATTAAAATAATTACTTTCAAGTTGGAAGTATATTAAAATTAATATGGCATTGGAAAACTAAACCATCTACACACATGAACAACCTTCACTATTGTACCATACTATCAATTGGTGACATGTCAATGTCATGTACAGGAAAAGATAGACTTTTGATGTTATTTTATTATGTAAAGATATTGTACAAACTAAATTAGTCTAAAGCAATGGTATTATGCTGTCATTTTGTGTTGTCATAGAAACAGGACTAAACCTTGTCAATGGTGATTTGTTTGGGCAAATTGTGAATAATCAATCTGTTGCCTAGGAGCACAAGTTCGAATGATAAATCAAATGTATTGCATCATTCACCATGACAAAAATACCAACCCAGGAATCAAAGCAACAGTGTCAATCAACAAGTTTGTTGACACGTGTATCAAATGTGAAAACTATATCAGCATACGAAGAATTATGTCATTGGATATTTTTTGAAACTTCTATGTCTTACCACAGAGGGACTATGGTCTATGAAGACTAAATTTATAATTTCAATACAATGGTAAGGAAGTAATTGTTCATATGAAGTGAAGCAACTCTGAGTAGAACAGAAAGTTGGTTTCATTATTCAATGGGTTTTGGTTCACTGTACATGTACCAGTAAATATTTGTGGTTAAAATATGGACAAGCAATAATGCACCCCCTCCCGGCCCATAATGGACGAAAGCAAACTTTGCACGACATAATGTACGAGGCGAAGCCGAGTACATTATGGAGTGCAAAGTTTGCTTGAGTCCATTATGGGCCGGGAGGGGGTGCATTATTGCTATTATTTTATAGTTTTGGCAATGCCAGTGAATTTGTAGTTGTAGAAAACGAATAAAAAAGGAAATTTAAACTGAGTTTGAAGCTAGTGAGCGTCGTCCAGCATGATCGGCCCTGACTCCACACTGCACAGTGCACTGCACTGAACACGCACGTTCAGCACAAAAAATGACCAGCACTTTCAGGGTTCATTTTGAATTGAAAAACGATGTATTTTCGAAGGAAATGAAAAGTAACTGCATCCCTACCGTCTATATCAAACTTGAAACATCACCTTTAAATATCATGCCATTCAAAAAGTCGACACGGTGAAATGCCAGAGATGGAGATAACGGAATGTTCATGCATCGACATCAGTATGATCAGCGAGCTGCATGGTATCAGCTGATCAATACGATCATTATTATATCGCTAGTAGTACAGCATTCATTGCTAACGATATCAACAGAGTTCAACATTGTTATTCAAATGTTTATATTTCAATAATAATTGTGTCTATAAATTTAATTTTCGATGGCTTCTTGAGAAGAGCTATTTTATTTTGGCGAACGACAGAACTTGACGTAAACGGGTGCCTGAAAGGTACAGTTGACAAACACACTGGAGGGTTTCGGTACCGTCGCGATATCGAGAACAAGGCAAGGTAAAATCACAGACATGGAGAAAAAACGATGAATGAAAGTTGTCTCCGATTACAGTCAATGCATCAGAATTAGGTGGCCGAGATGTTAGATCAACGGAGAGTCCACGGTCGTCATGATTGTTGGTAGTAGCTGACCTTGGACCGAGACTTTGAATGGCTCCGTAGTATGTCCGTAGACACTTCCGGTTTTTTACATCCATGATGACAGCAAGCTGCCGTTGTTGGCTCGTTTACGGCTGGTTCGAGTAGCCTTTCACGCTTGCATCGTTTACATGGCCACTGACATGCATAATATGCCATGTGTCAAACCCAGTATCGTCTAGGAGTTTGCAAACGTACTGAGTTCTGTTTCACCTATACGGCAACGAAGCGAACCATGTTGTAAACAAACGTACGACCAGCGTATGCTGAGCGCCAGCCAGACAGACGACAAATGCGTGCGCGAGGACTCAAAAAATGTGATAAATCGTACAGTAAGACATTATTATCAATATTGTGCACGATTATTAAGATTTATAGTTTTGTGTATTACATGGTTTCTCCGATATTTTCCCTCCTTTTAAATGCGCAGTCCTTTTTTCGTTTTCCAAAAAAAAATTTGCTCGCTGTGGGGCCGCAATGCTGAATAATGGAATACATTATCAGTAATAATGTATGGGTATGACGTCACAAAATTCACTGGTATTGACAAAGCTATAATATATTTGTGGTTAAAATATGGACAAGGAAACAGTGCTTGTTACAAAGGTATTTTCATCAAACAAAAAAATATGTTAATTATCAAGACCTAATATCCTTCGTACACTACTGCTTAATTTTGATTAAGCTTTGAAAATACAAAATGCAAAGTAATACTTGTATAAATACCACCATCGAAGATGTGGTTGAGGACTAAACTTGAAGTAACACATTAATTTTTTGGACATGTCACATAACTGTTTACTGTGATATAGCATTTAGTGGAAAATACATGTAGCAAATCTGCTATGTGAACAATAACATCTGGGCAGAGAAAACTTGTGACAAGAGAAATAAGTGCCAAAATAAGAGCTTTAAAGTGACATGTTGATAATTGAAACATCAAATATATCATGAAACTGGACAAAACTGCCATAACTATAATGTAGCAACATATTTGTACCAGTTGAATGAAAACTTCCACTTTTACATGTAATGAGGTAACACTGACATGGATTGAAAGATGATCTATTAGACTTAGTCTACTACAAATTTTTAATTCAAAAGTGAAAGACTTTTTTGAGGTGATAGACCCTAAGGTGAAATAAGTGAGAGAACTTATCAGAAAGATACAAATCCGAGTGATGACTTTATAGGATAAATCATCGGGATTGCCACATACTTGAGGAGTTGCTATGTTTATGAGTTAATACAGCAAAAAGTCCTTTCATGAATAATTGTGCTAATCTCCAAAGATATGCCATGCAAAGGAATGTTTGAACACATGGCACGTTCTCATCTTGAAAACAACCATGCACCCTTAAAAATGCTTTGAGGAGATACATGTAGCTGTAAACATGGCTGCAACGTCACAAGTACCTAAAGGAACTATAGGGAAAGCCCAATCTGCTAAATTGTACTAACATAAGTATATCATTGAACATTAATTTTTTACCTTCAAGTATTAATCTAAACACTGTACATGTGTTTCTTTTCATTGGTTGAGGGACGGTGGTTGAATATAACATTAATGACACAGAGGTAGACATGGTAATTGTCACCACGTGGAATGACATATAGTACAGACTCAGCACAAGGACTATATCCTGGAAACCGGATGCAAGATGAAGTATGTCTTTGAGCTGGTGTGACAACAAGGGTACCAGCAACTCAGCAACTATTTTTTGGAAAGCTGCTACATGTAGATCTAGAGGTGAAACTAAACAATGTATAGCGACAGGAACTACACTCTCCAAGGCTTCCATATGGTGATTGACCACCATATTTGACATTGCTAAAAAATATGCAAATTTTTGTTGTTCCATGTTTATTTTCCTAAAAAATGGACATTGCAAATGAAGTTCTTTCCCTTTTTGATATCTCAGTAAATTTTGAGTGGCGAAATAAAAGCCAATAAAGTCTGTTTCAGAATACTTTATAGAGAACATGGCAGTAACATAACAATGTTGTCAAATTTAATTTATTTTCTTGTTGTCAATAATGGGTTTTCTTCTTCCCTGTTTATGACTATTTTTCTAAAAATTATTATTGTTTTTATTATTATTATGTCACCATACTGTTTCCACAGACAATACAATACTATATTATCATTGACAGTAATACCAATCTTAATTAAAGTCACATCATAAGCAGAACTTGGAATTTCAGAATGATGTCCTACCTTTTATATGCAATTTTGAACACTAGTGGTCACAATAAAAACATGTCAAATACAATAGGTTAATCGGTCTTCTTTGTCTGATGTTCATGGCATATTTAGCAAAAAAAAACACAGCATACCTTTTAAGTAATTGGAGGAGTTGCCTGTCAGAGCAAAATAGTACTTTTCCTGGTAATTATGTCTCACACAATGTATACCTGGTCATCTAGACTTGGAAACTACATTTATTTGCATCAGGCAGATACAGTAAACATGTAACTGTACAATTTCAGCCAGCCAGCTAAAAATTTTCCTCCCCATGCAGGTGGTTGTTTCCCACTTTGCATATTGAAAACCACATTCATTATCATTAATCTGTAAATCAGCATCATCCCTAAATCCTGTGTCATCTTGCAACATCTGCCTGCCTAAACTTAAATGTACACTGTAGGCATGGAATGGTGACATAAAAAACACACACACACACACACACACACACACACACACAGAAATACATGTACTACCGCATAAGTGCAATGCACTCGTGCAGCATTCTTATTTGAGTTTCATTTATCGAGTTATAGAAGGCATTTGAAAATTATTTTTGACCCATGCATGCCACAAAATGTTTCTTGCCAAGCACAATTAACAACTGGAAACAGCTTATTTTCAAATCCTCATGCAAGTCAACCTAGACTAGCTGCATCAGTCCTTTTTTTTCCAAGTTCAACACCCCAAAAAATACTACACAGTAAGAGTGACCGTGCTTCACACAGCAGAAACTGTTGATATCATATCTGTAGGATCACGTTCATGGTATGAACTGTGAAAAGTTCTGAATAGTGACATATCATCGGCATCTTTGTTGGATGTCAGAATTACAGCAGAGTCTAAACATTCCTGTTTGTGTCATTTTCATGTCGGTAGTTTGATCTAAACCCTCTCCCCTTAATAAAAACAAATAACTGCTTCATTACATTGTTTATATAAGAGACTTAGGACGAGACACAAATCTATCAATTTTTTTTGCCTTGCAATGCATTTTCTGTAATCCATCACAAACGCTATCTTGAATGTGATCTGTGTGGATCATTGTCACAATATTGACCCTTTTTTCACAGACATGTAGTCATAATGGCTATTATGAAAATTTCAAAAAGTTTTCTTCAATTCTATTTCCTTTCTTGATAGATTTTTAAATATAATGTACTTGGCAATTTTTTTCCAAATTCAGTGGTACGAGACGCCACCATAGCAAATACTAGTATTATGTACTAGAAGAAAGAGCAGCCCATACACATGCACATTTGTATAGGCCCTCTGCATAGTTCCTTGAGGCTATGCAACATTATCCGGTATTTACCACAACACTGGAACTTACCATTGTAATACTAACTACAGGAAAATAATTCATTTCCATATGTCCTTACAGAGTTACAACTCCTTTGATCTTGCTTCCCAATGTTCCACAAATCAGTTCTCAAATTTAGGATGACTGACAGTTTTGGTCAACATGGTGAGATACTATCACCATGTCAAGCTTCAGTCAATAACTATTATGGCACGTCTACAAAAGCTAGTGACAGTACGTGTAAACACAGAACTAAAAGCCATTATTTTAGAAAAGGTATCTTCTGAACTTCCTTGAACAGGTCTATTATACTAGAAGGAAATTAAGTCATCACTATCATTGACTTAACAATGAAGACCTAGATACTTTCAAACCATAGAAGTTCCTATACATGCAGTAATTTTGCCATGACTTGACAAAACAAGCTGTAACTTATTCTGCTAAAACATTTTATATCTCTAGAGACTACATAGTGGCTGTACCTCAAGAAGTATGCGGATGATTGGAGCAAAACAACAGCGCAAATACCACAGTGTAACTGCAGAACAATGCATGTATGGACCATGTTTATACCAGTATGGTACTTCAAAGCAGCATAGAATTTTCAATAGTTTTTGACATATAAAATAGAATCTCTAATTGAACAGTGAAATAATTGGGCCTGAAATAAGTTTAAATGATTATACTGCTCTCACAATGGGGATAGCTTTGTCAAACAGAGATCTTGGAAGCTTGTATTCTGCAATGCAGTAACCTTCAAAATGAATGAACAGTGTTCTGAACAATAAGTTTGTATAGTCTGTTCACAAGTAGCAGTGACCTTCAGACAAGAAACAGCACTTCAGCAAATAGAGATGATCACTATGCCCAGATGTTCAAAGTGAGTTCAATATAAATTCTCATTAGAGGTTTTTGAAATACTTATAAATAAACTGAATAATTGGTGAAGATGGTACTCGTTAATGGGATTGGTTTCCTTTTCAAAATCTTAATGAAATACTATCATCAATAGTATTTGTCATAGCATGAATGTATATTCATATTCACTGAAAGTTGTTGTTATTAATTGAAGCAATTTATTGACTATTACAACAGAATACAACATTTTTATGCATGGAACAGCATGCAAAGCCACTTTTTGTATACAATAAGCAAAGCCACAAATGAGGAAAGATGTAGTAATGATTAGACACACCAACTATGGCAATGCTGTCACATTTCTTCATGGCATGTCAGATGTAGCTGGAAAACAGAGCCCGGGAAACAGAGCCCCAAAGAACTTTTAAATTTCCTATGATCTACATGTATTGTATTCTCAGGGTGGTAAGTTCATCCATGAACAATTTAAAACAACCTTTTCTTCTGTATCTGTAGTACTGTATTTCCTAAATTAACACAAGTGACCTTGAAATTTTAAGGTTACATTTATCAAGGGTAAGATTTTTAAGCTTAAATTTAATTAACTGTCAACCACTTTAATAATGCTTACACATTTTACTTCTCCTTTGTGCTGTACATGTACTATACAATTTAGTCAGTGACGTCAGTATTTTTAATATTTTTGATCATTTGAATGGCAATAAATAATGGCTGCTGATACTAAAAATATCCCTTGTACCTGTGGTGCAAGCCCTATGCCAGCAACTTTGCTTTCTGGAAAAAAATAGAAAATGTACAGTCTTCCTTGAAGATGTTGAATCTGAACTAAAATATTGATGAATAATTTACCATTCTGAAATAATTGCAAGAATGCAACAGCATGACTAAAATTAACAATTCAAATAAATATGCTCAAAGTTATGACAATTAGCTAAATTTGATGCACCTCAGAAAGTTAGTCTTGGTAAAACCTGGGAATATTTTACCTAGTGAGTATATGGTAAATTAGACCTAATCACGTCCATTAGGCATACATCATTAAAAGGTTTTTGTCACAAATTAGACATTCATTAAGATAAAAATGCACCACAGAAAGGTAATCACAACAATTCTTTTTTGCAAAAAAAGGATACATATTTTGTCATTAATTTAATTGACAACTCTTCTGTTTCCTGCATATGATACTGGAAAGAATACAATGGAAGTAACCCTGTAATTTTATCATGATAAAATTAGAGTTGAGGGGCCACAATTGGGTTGAAAAAGCTAAATCACGAACAAACACCCTGTGGGCTAACTCTGTACCACAATTGTCTGATTGACAACTTTCAATTTCCTGAGGGTTCAATAAAATAATTTACTGACTGTAATATAGCATTTAGGTTGGCACAGTCATATGCAACCCCTGCTGCTACTATTCTTTCAAATCTATTAAATTAAAGCTGCATTCAACCTGAACATCTTTGTCATTTGGGGCAGCTTCTTTGAACTATGTACAGCAGTTGAATATCTGCAAATGTAAAAATTCATATACTCTCTCAATAAAAATTTTGAATGCCATTTCTTGATTTACATGTCCTTTTCCCTGTGGCCAACTATTTCAGCCAATGTCATACACAATAAGTTCATGCACTGCAGCCTAACTGTCAATCTGCAATGTGTCAAAATTATTTATTAATATCTGGTTCTACCCTCTTTCATCAAGAATTTATATCAGTGTTGTGCATATGTTTATAATGCAGACAGAAACTTCTCTGAAATGTTCTATGTGGCCCATCTTGCATTTATATCCAAGATTTACAGATTACACATTTAACACCATAACAGTTTATGATTTAAATATTTAACATGAAGGTCATACACTGATATTTTTAGTGCAACCTCATTCACTGGTACAATGTTCATTTAAGTGAAAATTAGCTTAAAATGAAAGTTTATGTCATACACTTTCAGAAATTTGCAATAATACTGATTAACAAATTCATTTACAAAATTAGCGTCTTCCATTCTGCTTTGTCCTGTTTATGAAAACTGAACTACGACATGTCAATACAGAGTGTATGTGTACCTTTACCCTAATCAAACAAAAGGTGTAAAATTGATTCAAATTTTCCAAAACTGAATTCACATTTCTTCCACCTGACAGTGCATGGGCTGGGTGATGAAGTTGTCAATTTTGACTTGTTGAGCGTGAAAAGAATCACTAGTAAACCAAACTTGGCAGTTTTATTACTTTATCATGAAATGTTAGTGTGCATTCTCAATGTGAAGGTGTGTCACACACAACTCAAAATACTTCTCGTTATAAGATTGAGACAGTCAGCATCGGTTATTCTGTGTGACTGGTAAGACTGGCAAAGATGGTATGTAAGAACCCCTGTGTAATTTATGGTAAATATCCACTGCCTTCAACTGAATGACACTTTTCGGAAAAAGTAAAGAAAAGGTCTTCCTACATGAAATCCTTGTCGCAAATGAAAAGGAATATTTCAGATGATATTAAAGAGTATGCAAATTCTTTCTTTAACTGGTTTAAAACTCAATGGACAACAGCAGTTTGAAAGGTGTAAATTGGGTAAGTACACAATACATGTAGGTGTACCATATGAAGAAATTATGCCCTTTTAAACCTTATCCTGCCATATTCACCACCAGGTCAAGTTGGTTACAGCAAATATCGTAAAACATGTCCCATACGTTGAATTTAATACGGACTTGAACATATGAAGACCACTGAAAACATACATACTATAAACATATTTTTACTGACTCAGCCTGCTATAACATACCATGCCAAGTTAGTGAAAATACATGTACGTTTCGTCAATACAGCTTTAACAGGCCTGGCAGGATAAGGATTAGATACCTGGGTCAGGTAACAGAAGTCTCAAAAAGAAGAGCACATGAGGAAAAACATTTGTGTTTGAATTGTTGATGCTAACATATCATTACCAGCACTTGAGTTCACATGGTGGTTATCAAAATGCAAATAACCAATTACTGAACATAAATAAATTGAGGAAACCGCACAATGAACAATCACATGATCTGTTATTTTTTTAAATTACAACTCAAAATAAGATTCCTTCTTTACAAATATGTGTTAAAAGTTTGAAGGAAATTTCACTGTGCTTCTTCTGTTAAAGTAACTTACACTAAGTAAAGAGAACTACTAGAATCTTACAAACCTCTTAAATGATTGTCAGGATGCTGGTCTGCTGGAGTGCGCATGATATCCATAAGGTGATGTTCTAAAGCAGGGAACTTCATTGTATCATATGTCTGGGTATTGCGATCCTAACAGATGAAAAGGAAAACACATCATAAACATTTGTGAAGAAGTCAATAGTTTGATCTCAAACACTGATCAAGGAAACCATTAATTGAAGCCCTAAGTTTTCTAGTCACATCCTTTAGGCATACTAGGTTGGCACAATCTACGGAAAAGCTGACAATAAAATTCACTTTCTTCCCGAATTATCAACAAATATGTATACTCCACAAACTCAATAGTAGCAAAACTTGGCTCTATCACCTCAGGTAAAAACAACATAACCCTTGATAAACAAGACAAAGGGCACTATGTCAATAGTGGCCAGTAATAGAACAAAGTAAGGGTAACACAAGGGTCATCATCAAATGAAGGACACTGTATGGAACACAAATAGAGAACTAAAAATCTTTGTAGTGTAAAGGTAATCCCTCCTCAATTCTTTCATGCAACTATTACCCCAGTGCTAGTTGTAACATGGAGGTTGCCTCCCTCCCTCGACAGTTGTACAAATGTAAAAGATTATGTCACTCAAGGTAAGTATGTAATATGGAAAGATTTCTGTATACCATGGCGCTAGATGTAAGGTATCTCTACCTCCACGTGTAGATTTGGGAGTAAAGAGTTACAAGGATAACTACTTGGCTTGTTCACTGAAACCTTTTGCACTGTACTTGGATTATATTAATTATTCATTAGTTGTTACTTAGACATCCTCCCTGTATTGATTGTATAGAGAGCACAAAAGTACAGTCTAAGGAGTTAAAAGCTAATCTTAGATAACAATAGATACGTGTAAATAGTCGTGTGTGTGGTAAACACTACACTTATATAGTATGCTTTTTTCTTAAAAGAAGTTATTGTGCACTAAAAAAGAATTGAATAATGTTACTGATGGTGAATCATTAGACAATTTTTTAGGTTAGGGCTGATTTTTCCCAGTTGAATAAAACTGATCCGGCAAACAAATATTTTTTCCGATTTATTTCTTCTGTCTTTTTTTTCCTTATTTTAAGGCCCCAATGAAGTTTCCTAACTGCCCTCACATAATTTAGAAAACTAGAGAGATGTGACATATTTACATTCCTAACCCAAATCATTTTGTCTACCTGTTTCGCTCTTGCACCATGGACTGGCAAGCAAGGTACTGATTATCAAGAATTGAGAACATAAGGAGAATTGATCTGCTGTACATATTTAAAATCAATGTTTGCATGGGCATTTTAAAAGTCCTGTACAAGGGGAAGGGGTGGAGATTTCTCTACAGTGTTAAAGATGCCTTAATTATTATGAACACTGCATGACAAAGTGATTTGCCTGAACAAAGCTGTTATATTTGAATGTTCAAAAGAAAAAAATGTACATCAGAAAATTATCAGGAGTACATGTAATGGTACTTTATATTGGATAGGAACAGTATAAAAAATCTTAGGGGCCTTCTTTTATATGTTGAATCTAGAGAATGCTGCTTGACCTTTGAAACCCTGAAAGAATCTTCAGATTTTTGGTGAAGTACCAGTATCACATTTTCACAAATATTTACCTTCCTTAGATGTTTTAAGTAGCAAAATGCATATGCACTTATTTAATGATATTTCATGATCTTATTTTTCCTAACATATACAGCATTTAATTAGACTTGAAATATGTTCAGAGTAAAATTGCATGTGGTACTGTTTGAGTTTATATGTCATACCTTTAATTTTTATAAGAAAAATAATTGGAATATTTTATTGAAGTCTAACATCAAAGCTTACATTAATTAGTCAATTTCTCATTAATGTCCCCTGTAATAAGTTTGGTGCACAACAAAGGAGTGTTGACAAACGGGTATGTAAATTTGGAATTTTTAAATGACACAATCCTTTGTTAGACTGATTGAGAACCCGTATCTGGCTTTGACGGAAAACCTACAAAATACGAAAAAAAAGCACCAGACCAACAATATAATGACACGATGGTCGTTCTGGAATAAATCGGGAAAGCGAAACCCTTTGAGCGCAGGCTGGGGTTCACCCACACCACCGACCTTTGTCCACACTTATCACAAGTGGGGCTTTTGTCCACAAACCTCCCAGTTGTGGTAGTTGCAACAGAGCTGATGAAATTATTTTTTGCATGCTCTACAATGTAAATTATGACATCAAAATGAACTGCAAAATAAACTTCACGATGGGGCCAAGTTAAAGGTGCAAAACTTAATCTGCCAATCCACGCCTTTCTATTTTCGTCTTACAAGATATCCACAATCGTGGACCTTTGTCAAGAATCTCTGGCATTTGCCCTGGGTCTTCTCTGATAAGTCCTTGGCGCACAAAGGTTTTCTTGTAGATGTCTGCATACGCAGAGTATAATTTAACGACGATTCCGTTTCCAGACTGATTTGTTCAATGTATAGAAACGCCTTTCACGGCCTTAACGTTTTCACTTCCTCGCTGCAAAAGAATGAGTGAACGTAATGCCATTTAACAGTACTATACAGCTCTGTCCTCTGCTCAGTTCACTTCCTGAAAAAAGGGGAGCAAAATAGACAAACATTTACCTGATGAAAAGACATCATTGAGTGCTGGTCATTTCTCTTGTCGTCGTGTGTTGAGGTGATCTCGAAACTTGGGTTCAAACCTGTATTGTGGTACGACTTCGTTCCTGGTAGTGACGTACTACGTGTAAATTTTGAAGGCGAGATGACAGGATGCTGATGATGACCCGTCTTCTTCATTGGTGATATTGGACCAGGGTTTATGGGAGCTGACCTCCGTTGTTGCGAATGTGGGCCACCTACTGTCCCCCATGGAGAATTCTGCTGCACATTCTGGGGATTGGCCCACGATGGTTGTTGTTGCTGCGGGTTGCTCCAATTTGTATACTGCTTGCTTGGCTGCATGTATATATTTGCTGGCTGCTGCATTAAAGCTTGACTGCTCGAAGCCGGGAAAAGATTCTGTTGTGTAGGTTGAGTTCGCCGCTGAGTTTGGCTATGGCTGTGAGGTTGCGTCTGCTGGGGCTGAGGCAGGTTTATTTGAGGAGCGATGGATGCGTTAAACATTGGCGCAGGGTTAGGAGGAAAATTCTGAAACTGAACGGCACCGTTCATTGTCGGTATTCCTTGCATAAATGTGTCGTCAACGGACGCTGTTGACCAGAAACTCGGCGCTAGTGCGGCGTTATTACCGGCGTCCTGATATCCTAGCTGCAATGGCGAATTCGTTGAGGTCGTCGTTTCGATTTGTGCGCTTCTAATCTTGTCTGGAACGGTTACTGGGCTCGAACCTTCTGATTTTGACCTGCCTAGTGGCGACAAATCTTCCGAATTATCTGAACTGTGATCCACACCTGGTGAGAGTTGCTGTGGTTGCTGCTTTCCAGCAGTTTTTTCTGCCAACATATCATCTTGCATGGTAGGGGACTCGGAGGAAAACAAAGACGTTGTCGTGTTCAGGCTGTTGTAGAACTCAATCGGTGACAAAGCCCTAGGATTACTTGTATTGAGACCAAAACCGTATTCCCCCATTTAGCGATAACAGTCCTTACTAGATCTGTGGATTGTGGTGCCGTTCAAGCTCTTCGTCTTCTAAAAATATAGACCTATGCTGAACTGTTAGAGGCAGGTGTTCCCGGACCTTACCACACACGTACTCTGAAGGTGCACAAAATGCCGTCTGCAGTGAAGTGAGTTCCTTATTTAGAAGGCAGTTTCTAGACTCCCCTACTTACGTAATTGTATGAGCGAGTTTGGGAAGCGCCTATTTCCCGACCAAATTTCAATATCCTTGGGAAAAAATTCAGAATTTTAGACGGAAAAATCAAAGTCCCTGCCAAAATTTATAATTGGTGAGTAAAAGTCTTATTGAATGCAAGAATGGAGTGGAAGCGAAAAAAATATTGTAGGTGACGACCAGACATGGGGTAACATGAAACGGTTACGATGCTGATCGGGTCATGTTGATACTGGTCATGTGCCCAGGATAGCGGTTGGTGGCGTGTGAGAATTTATAATCAGCTGACTTTTGCTACGAGAAATTTAAAGACCGGCGTTGTTAATTTTTGAAAGTAGAAATACTGTACAGACTTTACTTTGCCAAAATGTAAAGGGCATTTAAAGGGCTTTCTTCCTGCTGTTGATATTTATGTTAATTGGTCAAAGTAAGTTTTCTTATATGGCATAATAGGCCGCATTTATATCTGAATATTTGCCGTAACAATTCAATTTACGCATTTAATAAAACAAAAAAAGCTGTGGACTCTATAATTGTTCACACATTTCTATTTCTATTGACGTGTTTCGAACTACATGAACTAGCAGCTGGTCGACCTGACAACTGTCAATAATTAACATTTTAATGCAGATACATGCAAATTTAATACCCGTCTAATATATTTGTTTCTGAGGGTCGATATTTTACTAATTTTACCACTGTTAGAAAACACTCGGCGGAGAGTTTATCGCTCACTTCAAATAGCAACTGCAAGATAACTGTGTCCTCCGATTAAAGCAGGACTAATCGAGTGATTCTAAGTGAAAGGCAAATTTCACCTTGAACCACAAAGGGATGATCCCAACCTTTGACCCCAAACGGCCGCCAGCCGCCTGCAATTTGGATTGTACCACGGTTCCGCTATGAAAATGTAGAAATTACAAAGTGTATCTTTTTGTTTTGGTTTCTCCAAACCACAAAGTTATTACACCATTTTATTTTAACGCTCTTATATATTATTTAGGCCGTTCATTAAAGATTAAAAAAATATATATTCCTTTATATTCCTGTATATTAATACAACGATAGTACAACTTTGTGCCCCATGCGCAAAATGGTATATCCCCGATAGGTTGTACGACGCCATTTTGAAAGCGCGAGAGGCACTTCCGCATTTTGAGATCAGTGAGCTGTTTTTCCTGTGAACCCAATATTACTCGGGTAAAAGGACACTTGAACTTTCGAATGACCTCACGTAAAATTCACATGTTCACATGACGGACATTTCCAATGAACAACAAACAACGGAATTAATTAGATGTCTCCAGAAGTTTACGTTACTATTTGTTCCGACATCTTCTCTCGCACTTCCTATTTCTGCTAATCGACAGTCTCAGACCTTCAAGCCACGGACAGCACCTTGAAGAGTAAAAAATATGACTGAAGCTTCAAGTTTTAGAAGAGCGTCAAGTGTCGATGATAGGTATGTATTGCCATGGACAGAGGTCCATGTTTAAGATCTGAAGTGGTTGTCACAGACGTAATGAGGATACGTCAAGGTACTGTAGATTCATCCACGTAAGACCTGCAACCCTGTCCTCGTCCGCCTTCTAGTTTATTAATCTAACCAATGGCATTAGGTCGGGCATTTAGCACCAATTTTTGACTTACATGGCAGGATGACAATTATTTCCCCTTCAAAGATCAATCATCCCATTTCTTAAAGTGTTTTAAAACCAAATCTGGATGACAGATGAGAGTAGGTTGCCCATGGCAACATCAGTTACATATTCATCATTTGTTAAATCATGTCATCCTCTACACATCTTCTGCTGGGAGCAAGTTTTGTCATTTTGTTTATCTGTTGTTTTCACACATCTAGGATAACTTCTTGACCTAATTTTGACCTTAACAGTGATTTTGACACTACGGCACTTTAAAAAGTGCCTTTGCCAGTACAAAGAGTTTAACATACATTCAACATCATCATTATTGGATACATAGAAGTGATGACATTTTGTCAGATCGTAAGTATATTCCAAAAATTTCATTGTCTGACAAATTTGACTGTTATCATGCAACTTCAAGCAGAGAACAATGTGCAATTCAATATAACAATGTATCATGCATGTACATTTTAACATCCAATTTTTTTATGTGGATGAAATAAAGTAATTTGTATTAGTTGTAGTTGACCGACTTTCCAATCTGATATTCGTACACTTTTAAAGGGACAGTTGCTGTAACTTTTGGTGCTTTTTTCAATTTTTGTTTCTAATGTAAAACTCTACAGTTTCATTTTGTAATCCCCATGTTCAGATACACAGTATTAAGCTTATGATTCAGCTGGTATACATATACAGAATGCATTGTTACTAGTGACATGTGAAATTTAGTTAACTTGAGACTAAAATTCAAATGCAGTTGATATACTAAATACAAATGGTGAAAAAAGATCATCCAAAGTTACAGAGTCTGCTCCTTTATACTCTACAAAGAGTTCTTACCTGACTTTCAATTTGCTTCAAGGTGCATCAGCATCACATGATGACTTTCACTATAACTTAAACCAAATAAGTCTATATCTACTAACTCACAGTTACCAAAAGTGTGTCTAAAAGTGTGAGCATGGTCAAAAGTGGTCAAACTAAAAGTTAAATAATGGATGGTGAGAAATCACCACTTTGTGGTGATGTCAACCACATGTCAGTCGCCAAAAAGTTTTGCAGAATACTTTCAATTTCAATTTGCCAAATCTTTTCTTTGCCAGACAGGACTGTCCAAGACTTCTTTGAGGTTTCAAACAAGTGGACACAGGGGCCTTCTTTTTTTTAATTTTACTCTGAGACAATGTAAGTGTAAAATTGCAACTTCCAACACTAAAACAATCAAACCATTTTAACATGATCAATTATAATCATGAACTACTTTCACACTCTCTTGGCCAATATATCAATTTATCCTGTCAGAAAAATACATCTGTCATTTGAAGCATATAAATTCTCTGCGAAATGCAAAGCAATAATTGACTTCTTCAAATGTAATGAGATCAGGGCTAATCATAGATATTCAACAATCACTCTAAAACTACCCAAACCTGTTTTTGTCAGAGCACCCAGCAACATTCATTCAGTCAAAAGATTTTCATGTTCTACTACTGCATGTTCCCCTAGGGATTTAGTAAACTTCCTGTATATGCATACCTATATGCATACCTAGAGTTAGTTGTTTTATGCATGCAGAATAAAAAGACACATGCCGTACATCAAAGTACTTTTAAAAGTTTGCATTTTGTACATGCCTTGCAAAGCTGTTTTTTGCCAAATTTCAAATCACCTGTCAAGGGTTAACTATTAGATATCTTCATTCATGATATTATTGCTATATTGAATAAATGAGTAGACTCCGAGCTGCAAGTTATTATAGTTAACTTTCCATTTCCTTTCTTAATGTTATTGAAGTGGTATCTTTGTCTGCGTGCAAGAAGTCTGTCACTCCCTCTAACTGGCCCAAAGAAGATACTGCACTGTAAAAGTACTAGTTACCCAGGCTTGCTTTGTTAATGGTTCAAGATAAGGATCTGTTCAATTCCCATGTATTAAGTGATATGGAAACTTCTGATTATATCTTAACATCGGTAAAAAATGTAATGGAAGAAATCACAATGATGGAAACAAGACATAAACAGCAGGACTCAAATTCATGAATCAGAGCAGTGCATCAGTTTCAAACATTTTAAGTCTTTATCTTCTGGCATCAAATGTGCAATGTTAGGGGGAATACATATTTCATTGATCAGCCTGTACTCAGCCACCAACATGCAAGCTAAAAACCTTCAGAGTTAAAAATTGTATGTTTGATGAAGTTGTCAAATCCTCTCCCACCATTTAAAATATTGTTGTGAACCCCAGTTTTCCAGTGATAACAGTATTTCCCTTTGCTATATATGACTGTTTTGGTTCCCAAACATCAAGAAAACCAAACCTCATTTGAGATCAGTCATTACTTTCTGTATCCTCTGATCTCTGGCCAAAGTGTCATGTGGATCATCATCACTTATGAAGGACCTAAATGTCACAATGCCATCATGGTGATATGTATTTTTCATCCCAAGATGTAAGTTAGAGCGGTGAAATTTTGTCAAAACATGAAGATAACTCTTTCTATCTCATTTAATGTAAAAGAGACACCTATACCTCTTCACAGAGCCTTCACTTTTCCAATATTCTTTAATTAAAAGATACCTCATATCCTTAGTTTGACGTGAGCTTGTTGTTTCCTACATGTCATCTAGTAAGACTGTGTACATCTGAATATATACCATTGACCAATGTTTTGTCATGTACTTTCTCAGAGTCTAATATCTGCATTTCAGATTGAAAACAAAAAAATTAGGATTTTTTGGAGTAGAAATTGGCCACACACAGCAGTCACCCTGTAAAGTAAACATGTTTGCTAGCCTGTCACATGAGTACTATTGACACATCCAGTCACCTCCCAACTGCCAATGTTTTCCCTTTGAAGTTCGCTGTAAATACCTATAATGCCTTTGTGTATTACCGTAAGGCAGAAAGACGTCCATTGAGAACTTACCAATCAGCAAAAAGTATGATAGAGGAGCGTTCAAAACTATCCACATTTTATTTCCTCTGGATCACCTGAATGGAAAATGCCAGGGGAGTTCCCTTTGCATGTAAGGTCAATCTACTGATAGGATTGTTGTAATTCAAATATCTAGGTAAACTTTTCAATTTATCACATGACTGTGTTCACTGTTTATCTACCATGTCTCATAAGGAATAATAGTATTGCTATACTCATTGTATGTTATATTAAATAAAGAGAAATTCAGAGATACAGCTCTTATTCTGGTATTTGTATTTTTTTTTGAAAATACAAAGGACTAAAACATGTGTCACATCAAGTGAAGACAGTGTGTACACAACGTACAAATGAGCAATAATGAAAGTGAAATAGATCATTTCACGTTCATATGTTGGCAGATCTCAGCATGAAACGTCAGTACATATCTGCTTTGTCATAGGAGTAGGGTATTGGTGACATTCAAACTGATGGAAGACAATGCATGATTATTTGTTGCATATGACATGTACCATCTGACTACATTGCCCATTGCCAACTCATTCATATTGTGTTGTTTCTGTGAACAATATATATCCTAGCGCTGTCTATACCAGGAAAACATCAAAATAGAAATGTCAGATGCCTGTCTAAAAGTGTCTAAAAGGAACAACCAATGTCATTATTGGCTAAGTAGATGCACACTCATAGGGGCTCGCTTGCCACTCAATATATATCCTGGCAATATCTATAGCAGGAAAACATCAAAATAGAATGTGTCAGATGCCTGTCTAAAAGCAACAACCAACATCAATATTGGCCAAGTAGATGCACACTCATAGGGGCTCACCTGTCATTCTTTTCATCTGCAAAGTATAATTTAGGATTGATCCTCAGAGTATATTGCTCATACTTTTGCTGATTTTTTTTCAGTTTTTAGAAGATTCAGCAAAATCAGATGCAGATATTGCCACATTTCAGTGTTTCATAATGCTCATTCAGGGATTCTATTCTTGTTACATACATAATGTAATGAAGATCATTGTCAGAAACAATATGTAATGTTTTCATTTCTGTAGTGTGATTTAATACTTGCACTGACTTGACAGTCTGCGACATAATATTTTTTTGAAAATGTGGTATATTTGTTTGATAAAAATTAAAATATGGTGTTAATTAATCCTAGAAAAATCTGAGCCACAATTTTTTTCCCCACTGACTGGGACAAGTCCCACCGTTACAGATGTCAGGTTTTGAACCAGGGTGACCATTTTGAGTAAATTGACTGTTTTATCAATGCCATAATAGAAAAATATTTAGATAGCAGTGTAAGCTGCCATTTTCATATTATGTTTATTTCATTTTTCCAAGTGCAAATATTCTTTCAAACCCAATAATGCACAAATATATTCATATATTTGTTTTGCTATTATTAACCCTTTCCCACTTTAAACTCAGTATGTCAGAAACAGCACATACTAGTAATAATCTGTCAGCTGAGCAATTAGTGAATTCTCAGTAGTATACATCCAGATCATAAATTTCATGCATTCAGTGTACTGTGCCATTTTCTGCTAAAAAATCAAGCAGTCTGATATTTGGACTGCGTGTCTCACAGTTTTGAAGTGGCTACAAGTGGACCAGGGACAACTGAATGTATGCAATGGTTTGAATGTAACAGTTTTGCAGTACTTTTGGAAGAATGGCCATTTGATTTTCTTAAATGGAAATCTGTCCGTCATCAGAAGTAATATTTTCATTGATATTACACTGAACAGAAATTTCATTTTGTTAAATCAATTGCGGAGTTGTGATTCAAGTTCATACCAAATAATTGGTGTGCACAATCAAGAAAGGAACATGACAACATTCATATGTGATGGCAAATTTACTTATAGCATTGACCCTCATCCCAGGACCTCCACCTAAAGACATACTGAGCAAGGGATACAAATTCTAATTTGGGTGATCACAGTTTTAGTGGACAGTCATTTCTGTACCAACAATAGAATATTCATGGAAGCAAACATATTTAGATGATGACGTTGTTAATGAGGCTGAACTCTTGATACTTGGATAATTTGGTAAATAGTGTGTGATGCAGGTTTTAGAAAGAATGCCTGGCAGTATCACCCAAAACAGGCGACAATAGTTCATGTCTGTCATAGGTAAAATGAATATTCTATCAGGCTATGCCTGACCAATAGAAGGCTGGTATGTACCAGCAGATGATCTGAAAACCAGGGTTCATTCAATTATTACTCTGAATTTCCAAGCATGTGTGTGACACTTGCTATTAAAAGCAAAATCATTCCACACTGGGAAAACAGCCCAGGTCCCATTTAAGTTGATATGGCTAGGTCATGTCTGCACGAGTAGAGGGAAAACCCCCATATGAAGATAGATGGTGTTTTTCTTGTTAAAGATTAAACCATGAAATGAAACTTAGGGTGTGATGACCTCGCTGCAGGAATATTGTGATATATTTGTTCTGTTGAATGATTGAGCTGTTGTTTTCATAACATGCCTTTTTCAAACATATTTCATACAAATAAATCCTTACAAGTTTGCTTTGCACGGACATTTTTATTCTCCGTAAATAATGGGGAAGCTTTCTGTTATAACCAAAATTAATACAGCAGTTTGGAAAATGTTTTCATTTGTGTAGGGAGCATATGCCTAGAAAGTCAATTCACATTTTGGCTTTTGCCCCCATACATAGGTCTAACTGCATCCTTGAACTACCCTATACCAGCTTATTCCTTAGTTGTTGTTGGGGGGGGAAAAAACTATTTTTAAACATGACATCCATGCAATCATGGGGTGCATTAATATCGCTTTTTGCATCATTATGGCAGACAGTGGTAAGTTTACAAAAATGTACATGAACACTAGCAGTGAGAGTTTACAATAGTTCATAAGATATTGCCAACATCTTGTGGCCTTAGTTATGTGCCACAATTGACCTTTGACAGTTGAACATCAATATAACTAGCAGCAGATATGTCACGCAGCAAATTTAGGATGATTTATCTGCAGAGTGTCACTACAAACCTTCATCATCATCTTTGATAAACTGCTTTGCTGATTGGACATGGCCCTATTAACAGTTAAACTGTGTACTGTAAATGCAGTACCTCAGTGTGGTCATCAATTTAAACCCGGATATGACAAGATCTTGCAATGATGCATGGTTATCAGGCACAGCAGAGAGTAGGCCCATCTCAGATGGTGAACACACCATGGCCCTTCCACTGTGGAGGGGTCATGAATAGACTAGAGTGCAAATAAAGAAATGAATACATGACATAATATAGGCCTGATGGCTCATCAATCCTGTAATGTCAAGCTTTCTGGTTCTCAGTTACTCTAACCTTATGGTTACATATTCTTGGGTTGACCATTTCTATTTGTGTGTCCTCAAAGTGCACCTACATGTATGTATAGTTGCATACTTTTATTGTTGACACAGAGATGATGTAGGTTCAAGCTGAGCACATGTGACATGCCCAACATTATGATAGCTGTTTTGAACAAAAATCATGTTAAGAAGATGTGCACTGCAGATTGATTCGAGTGACACATAATTGTAAATATGTTTATTGGCTGAGGTCATAGATTTTCATGTCCCCTTGTTGACCTTGCTGTGGCAAGTAGGACATAAAAATTTATCTTATTCTCTTTTCTCATTGGTACACTGCACAGACATGATGGTGTATGGTGCTTGAGAAATTACAGTCTGTCAAACATTTTACACTCTACTGTATGAAACTTTGGTTCAGGTGTATACATAAGTAAAGAACAATAGGCACTATCTGCCTCATTTTCTGAAGAAAATCAATACATGGAATAAATTTTTGTAATACAGAGATCAGCATCCAGTTGCAGCCTGTAAAGTTAGAACCATGATATGATGTCTTTCCAAATCCCAAGATTGTATATGCCCTGTTTTGATATTACTTTGGCCACTTAACCAAAAGTTACACTGTATTACATCATACCCATATATATTAATGGCATGAATACTGCAATCTGATTGGACCAGACGTGAAAATAATCATGCTATATTCACAATATAGTGCAGTTGGAACAGGCATGAGCTGTCAGCCAGAGAAAAATTTCCTTTTTGATGTTTCACACCAGAATTTCAATTTAATATTATGATAGATAAACAAACTACCTCAGCAATGGGTATACCAGTCAATTTGACTAGTTCACTCCATATGTGCGCTCGCTATCGCTCGTGCTCGTGAACTGGTCAAAACCTCAAGGTATACCGTCGCTGTGTGTGGTTTATCGCTTAAACATACATGTAGTATGTACCAAATCTAAAGATGTAATTGCCTTGCTGAGACCTCTTAATTATTAGGTTGTGATTTACAAATCAGGGAGGTACAATAAACCCACAAGATAGCCAAAACTATTTTATTTGATGGATCAGAATGGTATATGGTACAAAAAATAAACTTTTCTATAAAATTTGGAGTATGCACCGTTTCAACCAATCATCTGAAGACTGTATAAACTGCTTCCAATGCTCTGACCTTTTTGAAGGCATCATTTGGAAGCATCGCCTTTCACCCTGCCAACTCTTTCACCAGAAAACATCAGTAGAATCCTGTTGTTTTCTGTAATCATATTGTTACATTGAACAGAAAAAAACTGATGTGACACAGACTTAAAGTTAGAGGATGCTTTGGGCATGGTACAAATTTACATGACAATGTGACATGGACTTCACTGGTACCCATCAAATCTCCATACTATTCCAGAGTTGGTAGTTCATAACTCAGTGATGTAAAAGTATGTAGATATCAGGCCCTTTGCTGTCTATGGAGTGCATTTGAGAATGGTCTAGCTTTTCAGTCTCAATACTTCCTTTGTCAGTATAGGATCTCCATCTTTAAAATGATTGTAATGCATGTCTGTTATCAACAAGGAAAACCAATTAAAATCATTCTTACTGATAATTCATACCAATTTGTTTAAAAATTATCTTTAATAACTCACATACAAGATATATTCTTGACTTTGAAATGATATTTTTCAATTCAGAAATTCAGATGATGAGAATGAACACACCTTGCGTGCTCTAACCATGGTTCGAAACATTAGTCTCACGTTGGATAGATAAAAGCAGGAGTGTTAATCTATAGTTCCATCAGATTACAATGAAAAATCAATTTAAAATCGGTGAAAGGTAAAGATAAAATAGCGCAGGCATTTTGAATGTACAATGAAATGTATCAGATAGACTTCACTGTGGACAGCCTTGAACAAAGGTGATAATATTGTGTGAAATTAAAGAAGTTTACCGATGTTAGTGGAGTTTCATATTGTGAGACGTGTATAGGTCAAATTGCAATCTTCTTTCTCGGTATTTTAATCAAGTTAATTGCAGTTCACAGTTAATGTGTCAGTGGAGGTGTGTGCTGCTTTCAACTCGGTCAATCCTGCATGACCTTGATAAGGTGAATCATTTTTGGTGTACCGTTTGATTTGAATACCCACGGTGGTTTTGAAACTCGACAAGTATAAATGCATCTTTCCTGTGAAAAATCACGGTGAATGCAGATGAGCCCAGGTATCAGAGCAAATGGTGAATAATCCAGGCCAATTTAATCAGCCATACATTCATATTCTGCCGAGTGCAGTTTAATTTGATTGGTTGAGTTGACCTTTCCAGAAGCCAATCACAGAACATCAATAAAGGTGTATCCACTGACCCATAGAGTCTTGTACTCATACACAAATCTGATTTAATTTACTAATTATGGAGGCCATCACTGATTTTTTTCAGGTGTAATGTGCCCTGTATTCACAACAGAAAGTCTCATTTTCGTAGGTGTTAAATTGGCATTTGCAGTTTCTCACTGCTGTAATTTTTAATATGCCTCAGTTCAATATGTACATAAAAATATGAGATGGTATACCATGCAATGAGACATTATTCTCTATTTTTGAATTGCACTGTACTGCTTATGGAAATTAATATTTTGAAATAGTTCAAATTTTTCTCTGTGAAAAGTGTTTGCAGTTATTATTGTAGTGTGATTTGTCAAGCCATTGTACCATTCAGTTATCGAATGGATCGTAGTCTTCCATGAAATGTAATTCATGGCAATATTTCAATAACATGGAAATTGTTTTTCAATTTTTCTAGTCCAATTTGTACAGCAATTTGAATTAATTAGTTTTGCTGAGAAATCTTGCGGAGTCATTGATTTATACAGAGCTAGACAAGGGACAAATACAGGATAAGCAGTGGCCATGTTGTTGCAGTGCCTTATGGGTAATATTAGCCTAACACTCACCGGCGTGATTGTATGCTTAGCCACAAATATGTGATCAGTTATCTTGATAGTAATTAGATTGAGGAAGGAGATCAAACTGCTATAAAATGAAAAATGTGTGAATGAAGATGTTCCTCGGAAGCTGATATATATTTTGTGTTCCGCATTATTTGAATCTCTCACTGCAATGGACTTCACTTTATTCCTCTTTTATTTTTCAGAGGCAAGGTCATTCACAATACATTTTTTGATAAATAAAAAAACGATGGATGGAAGTCAGAGATGTCAATAAATTTTCCGATGAACTTTGACAGATTGTACAATCCTCTATAAAATGGACACCGTATTTGTCTATAGCTGCCTTGAACAATCATGGGCCGCATGAGTAAAAGTATTTTGGGATTAAGAATGAAAATGACTTGTGGGACACCTATTCTCTCTTGAAATGAGATTGTTAAATGGCTTTCATGGCGACTGTTCTATTCAAAATTTCAGGGACCTGTCGCGTCCATAATTGCGTACCTGAGTCCCTTTAGTGTACGTATACCTTTTGCTTTTAGGTAAGTGCTCGTGAGAAACAGAATACTAGGGTTGATTTGGCCAAATGTCATGTAAAGTATTATGGATTTCTTACAAGTGTTGCCTCATCAGGGGATAATACTAAGAGTGCCAGAGGTTTCTGCCAAATGTGAGTCCATTTCAAGTAAAATGAGGTGAATGAGAAGGAAGTAGGAGGACCATACTCTGTTGAGAAATTGACCTCTTTCCCGACTTTGTCCAATGACTGAAGATGACCTGCTAGCTACATTCAGAAACATGTTTGCAGGGGACTATTTGATCACGTTTGTTCCTTTCACATTGAGGACCATATGTTGAAGATCAATTCAAGAAATAATGTGAAATTTGTGTCATTTCACTGTGTTAACAATGACAGCCACAGTCTCAAAGTTAGTTGAAACATTATAGAGTATACAAATGTACACATATCGGACATGAAAGGCAATTAAGATACTGAAATAGTTGTGAGATGACCAACGGTGAAAAAGTTATCAGCTTATGTTGCCATGTCATCAGCATTGAAAATCTTTCTAACACATCCTGTGTGTGTACATGTATGATGTTCAGTCTTACTGTTTTGGCAACTGAATTTTTGTCTGGAAAGAATTCATTTATCAGTAACATCTTTGTATATTGTACAGGATGTGTTGGTTTTTTGCACAGCTATAATTTTGTATTTCAACATACTCTCGAAAGCAGGAGGACAAAAGAAAATATAGCTGTTCCATGGTATAGAAAGGATGAAATATTATCAAAATTTACAACTTGTTTTCTCTTTGATAACTGTCCTTCTTCATCAGGGGATAAACCACGGACAACACTGATGAGTATATGTGGAAATATAATCTTGATAAATTGTTTTTTGCCTCAGTATCTTCTGACAAGATAATGGAACATGCCATTTCAAGTACTCATATCGAGGTCATTTCAAATTTCTTTTCTGTCATTCACCTGTACACCTGTAACAGATAAATCGGAAATGGGATCACACAATTGTATCAATATCATACAAAAACAGCAATCCTTCTTCAATGTTTATAACATTTCTCGTTATTCTTTCAGCTTATCTTTGATTACGTCAAATTCAATTATTTTGCATTTGAACAATTACAGATAGGTCGGGCAAGAATAATTTATAATTGTTGGGAATTTTCAAGGATTACTTTGCAACAAGCTTAACACAAGAATAGAATAGATTAATTTTCATTCATACAAGTGAACTCTCGGGTATGTTCATATCTGAAGGTTAGAAGTGAATTCAGTCATTCTTTTGACTTTGGTCAGCTAAGAGGATGGCATCTGCTAACTTTATACAAAAACTTTGTATTTTGACACCATACATAAATGTGCTTGTGGTTTAGGTCACTTTCTTCATGCTAAGTTGAGCAACTGAAGACATTTTTGCTTAAAACACCCAGATATATTGAAAATTCTTAGTCAAAACAGTAAATTTGATGGACTTGATTTATGTGTGTCGAAAGTAGACATTAATTGTTGAACAACAACATCATCTACGATAAATCAGGTAAATAGAAGTGCTTAAATTGATATACACATCCAATAATTATCTATCTTTCTTCCCAACTAAAGTCAGTCTGCAAGGTGCTAGCTGTAACTCCTTGCTGGGAGCAATATCGTATTGACCCTATTAGTGACTCTCAGACAAATCAAAGCGCTATTTAGCAAAATATTTATTTCCTCACTGTAAGTTGTCAAGTGGGTGAAGATTTAAAGCAGCTATTGTCAGACTGACTTTGGATATGAAACTTGAAAGTGAAAGTAGGAGGTGGTGCAGGAAGCAGTGTTGCCCACAACTTGTTCTACGGGGAAATCCAACACTTTTAGGATGGCATGATGTAAGTTTCTAAATGTCAAAGTCTATGTAATTGACACTGTTTGTTTAAAGTTTGATGTGGACTCTGGCCATCTTACACCAAAGTTTGTACTTTTCTGTAGCACTGTTGGACTACTGCACTTGTAAACGGGGGTGAATGGATGAAAGTGAAGCCTGTCGCCTTGATCCATTAACAGGTGGGTTTACATTGTGTATTTGAAGTCAGTCGGCTCCCACCCACTCTTATGTTTTCCAGCATATTTGATTCAAGTTTGGCATCCCTGCATGCTGAGATTAAAGAGAACCTCTTCACAAATACATAAGTACAGTACTATCAGTATGCTGCTGATCAGGTGTTCTGAATATGGTAAAACATGGTCCCCTTTTGTGGAGGGACCATGGTTAAAACAAGGTTCAACCCCCTGACCATGTTATAAATTAGTTTATCATGTATTTGGCTTGTAAGACACACTACAGAAAGCATTATTGTTAAACTTGTATGGTAGCTTTCGGAGGGAGGGAATCCTCCAGTTTCTGATGCCTGAACTATCAATTTGAAATGTGTTTTGTCCAAAAGCTGTGAAATACAATAGTTGAAAAGATTCAATCTTAGCCATCAAATGATGAAGGCTATGCTGACAAAATAACAAGATATTGACTTCTCAGCAGGTCAGGGTATTGACTTATTGTAATCAAATGATATTCAATATGTGTCATTTTCAAAAGGGTAGATCTCAGTCAGCGGACTACACAGAGGAAGAGAAACTCTCTTGTATTGAGAAGCACTGGTTTAGTCTTTCCATTTGCAAGCACTGCCTGTGGTTGTACTACAGATCATTGTACCATGAGTAGACATAATAAATACATGTGTAATATGATAATTGCAGCTTGAACTTCATCTATTTTAATAAAGCAATTTCTCAAGCTGTGCTGGTTGAGGTTGGAGACAAGTTGATACAAGCTCCACATCCTCAAATGTGACCAATTGTTCACAGGTTCTCTCTGAAGATGTAAACATATTGTTGATTTCCGATGAACTTTAAATATTGAACTGTACAATGTATCAGAGATGTGTCCAATTAGCATACCAAAGGATGGGCTCATATACCTGTCACATAACAGAAAAAGTAACATGTCTCCCCTTTTTGCAAATGACGGATGTCATTTGAGGACATGACCTTTCAACTTTTACCGTGTTCCTTTCACCAATACATTCAGTCACTCTTTAGCAGAAACCAGACAGAAGGTTTCATGATTATTTGGAACGTAACATGCATAACTAAGTGAAGATGTCTGCTATGTAATTTCTTCACTCATACTATGATAGGATTGTATCAGTTTTGTATGCGGACAACTCACGATTTTTTCAGTCCATTTATTTATTTATTGATATTTGAAGAGAGAAACGTGATCTGTGTGGAAATTGAACCGTAAATATGATTACCATAATGACTCATTTCCCATACACCCTATGTTTAAACTTCATTAAAAATGAGAAATTATTTAGATCTTATATTAGTAGAGTATTGAAAGAATACAACTTTAATGTGAACATGCTTCATTTGTAAAATGTTACAACATTGCCTCTTGGGAATGAAAAAGTTCACATAGGAAGAATAATTTTGTCCAATATGCTGTTACAGATACAGCATTCAACAGCCCATAGCTGTGACTTTTATGGATTTTTTCACCATTTTTGAGTTGAATGTCAATCGCAAGGTCTTGTTCCACTCCAAAGTATGTTCAAACACCCACCATTTAACCTGTAAAACACAGTGTCTACACATGTAAAATGCACAATTTACATTTGAATTCTAGTCCAGACCAGAATTCACTTGTCAACAATAACAGTATAGTCTACACATGTACATGCTAAGCTGACAGAAGCTGAATAATTTGTTTCTCAATATGCACATAGTGAAAATATCATCAAATGTTACAGCAACTTGCCCTCTAACCCTCTCACCACCATGGTTTGGCCCTAACCCATTGTTATCAATGGTAGTTGTGGACCTGATTACAGGGAATTGGGGGTTAACAGGTTAAGCCATCCAAACCTCGCTGTAACATGAGTACACTATGGCACAGCAGAGAGTATGGTGACAAGGCTGTTTGTTTACATTTGAAGCCAATCGTATCAACAGATGACCTGAGACATCACTCTGTCACAGGTGTTCATCACTACATCACATGAAAATTCTACTGTATTGTACCTTCAATTTGATAACAAGGATGGTAGGACAACAGCACACATTCCATATATTATGATTCCAGTCTGCTATCACTGAATTCCAAATTACAATTTTCCTGCGCTTGAAAATCTTGTCTGTACTATTGAAGGTAAATAACTTTGGCCATTTAAATTGTTTTATATGATAACTTACAAATATAGTTCAGGAACTGTCGTCAACCCATATGTTAACTAGACAGTGAAATAGGAACAGAGTGTAACTTGTTTAGGATATTAAATTCCATTCTCTAGAAAAAATATGTTACAGGCTTTTGCATTGTGATTTCAATCAATATGTTTATCTGCTTCACCTTGCTTCAAGCAAGAAAATAAACTTCAAAATGTACTTCATACTACATGCTTCTCTCATGTAGGAAAATGTGACAGTATTTTTTGCAAGGTCTTGCAGCATAAGTGATTAACCTGAGAACCCTGGCAACATAAGTATTTCTGCTTCCTCTCCCCCCCCCCCCCCCCCCACCCATGCCTTATTTTACTATCATTGCATTGTCACACATGGTATATACAGCAAGGGAGCCAGAGTGGAATGAGAGTCCCACATTTGCTCAGTACATGTACCAGCTTATCACTCATGATGAAAGCACTGTGTGTTATAATAGCTGTTGGATTGAATTTGCTTTTGGCTTTAAACAGGATATGGTTGCAGAAATATTATGAATATTTACTGAGAACAATTTACTAACAAATTGTTAGTATTCTAGTCCTGAGGCTTTGCTAAATATCATATTGCTTGTTTTTCCTGTTGTATCCCCTTTACCTTGCCGACCTTTAGACTGGGTGTATTATCAGGTGAGATAAGCTACCCTATTTCAATGTATTGTTATCACATCACAGGGTAGTGTGTGAACACATCATGTGTTATTGCCTCTCTGGTCATGTTGTACAATATCAGCATATTTTTATTGATTGGATGATGAGATAATTGATAATTCAGTCTACCATATGAGACAAACTTGCCACTTTGTTGAAGAAAATATAAAATTTATCAAATTTGGAAGGAACGTATGGTGTGATAGTGTCTAGGTTGTTCCTGTATAGTGTAGTCTATGATTATTTCACAGTAGTAGGATTTGTGGTTAAAAATCAAATTCTCACCACAGTTTCTAGATCTTAGTTATGTATATTTTTATCCCATTTGCTGAGGCCAAGCAAACTTGAGTCGGAGCAATCAACAAGTCACAAGAATTGATTGTAACATGTTATTTTGTTTCACGTTTTCAAGTTGTAGTGCATCTCACAGTCAAGATGGTGAGAAAGGGCCATGTCTGTTGGACTTCTGCTATTAGCAGGTTCTGCACAAGATTGTATGATATTCTTGCCCAAAAAATAACATTGATCAGACATACTAATGTTCCCTGTTAGCTTGAGAAGCATGTATGCATAGCTACACCACTATTCAGGTGACAAATTCATGCACTGTTGCCTCATGAAAACTATCTCCAGCAGAATTAAAGTCAGACGGTAAGCACAGTCACATAACCCCACTTCAACTGTGGGTTGTTCAGAACCAACGCCAGCGGTTTTTGACACAGTTCAGCCAGGTGACTGTACTCTAGCATATGCCACACCTGCTACTGAAATAGTTCCCACACTTATACCAATTCAACTTTACCATCTAACTGATTAAATATGATTAGGTCCCAGATATGGAAAGATGTAATAATAAAAAACCGATGCTATATTTGTGCTTGAGTGTCCCAAGCGGTATTGTTACCATGTGGTTACCGCTATTAAACATGTCTTGATCTTGATAAGAAGCAGTTTCAGTGAAACGACAAATAGACGATTAGTCACTTTGAGCCACATAGTTGGAATATGTTGTTTGGACATTGTTTTCAGTGCTTGTCTAGATGGAAATTTTAATGTAGAAATGGCCTGCAAAGCTGCTGGTCACCAAAGCAGCTGACGGTACAATTTGGTACAATAGTGCAGTTGAAGCAAATACAACTGAACTGGTGTTGTGCTATGGTAAAGAACTACAGTGTATGGCACTGGAGAATGCAGTACAAGTAAAACAAAAACGCTGTAAGAGAAACAGTCACAAAATGAAAACACAAAAACTGTTAAAAGCTTAGCTCATCAGTAGCCTGATTCCTGAATGGAAAAGAGTACATGTTGAGGTCAAAAAATTATTATCCAAATATCTCACCTGCCTTGAATAATTAACTTATGCAATGAAATACGATGAATCATATAAAATTTCTGTGAAGCCAGTTCCATTGTTCCATTCCCAGTCTTCAATAGTACCAGCAGTTATTATTTCAAATTTTCTTAAACAAAGAAATATGGATGAAAGAACGGTAGTTGTGTTTGAATACAAGCACTCATCATTTGGTTTGAATTTTTGGGAACGTTACGTAAAAAAACATTCATGGAAACCTTTTGTCTGTTTCAAGCCATAATATCGAAAACTAGGTTTTGTAGCAACTATGTATTCTCTTCCTTATTGTGATCCATTCACTTTCACGTAAGGCAGTCAAATTCCTTTGAGACCTAGTATCTGTGTGCCTGGAGATGCAGTTTAGAGTTGAAAAACTTACAATATTCTTGGTTAAATATGCCTACCTTTCATAATTTTGTACATTAAAAAGGAGAAAAATATTAGAATGAAACCTATTAACTGTTTGAAACCAACAAGTAACTGTCAATTCTCATAATTAATAGGAATTTCAACGTATTTATGACACAGTTGGTGATAATATGATCACCACGTGTGTCACAAACACATTTTCAGATCAACCAAGGAATTTGTCACCGAGGATTTCAATGGTCAGCGTATTTGGTGCCACGTTGAAAAGCCTATTTTCATGTGTACAGATGTCAGGTGAATGACCCTATTTACAGGTTGCTTCAAAAATTCTACAGACTACTGATCAAAATTGAAATCAAATGTCTTGAAAATGTTGGCAAGAGATTGGTGATTATTAGGAAAATCATTTGATTATAGGACTTAGAATGTACTGTCCTCTTATTTGGTTTCCTTTAGAGATCTAAGGGATAGTATTTTCACCTTTCAGGTGTGTTTGATTCACAATTTTCTGAAACAACTGATACATTGGATATAAGGATAGTAGGTGCTTGTGTATTAATCACTTGTCATCCTTTGACACACTTATTAACCCTTTGAGTGCTGTATTTTTTCCGACCAAAATTTAGTGCAACATATAATATTTACCAATTTTTATGCACTTTTCTATAATATTTCTGATAATTTTAGACCAAATGAACACAGCATTTCATTGGCCACACTTTTTTATCAAAATTCTGAAAAAATCTGACAAAAATTGACTGAGCTATATTTTATAAGGACGACAAAAGTTGACTTTGGTGTTCAAAGGGTTAAGGTAATATATTGAAAGACTGAGAAGTTAGCTCAAACTTTACCTAAAGAAACTTTAAAACCATTCTCTTTCAAAATCAAGAATAATATAAAATATGGGGGTGGAGGGGGATGTCACTATGGAAGTTTTCAGACTATGGAAACAAATAGCATAAATATACTGACCATTAAAATGCAAAATGAACACCATCTTGTGTCATTCTATTGGTAAATATTAAATTTTTGATTTTCTCAAAAAATGACTGTGAAAACTTTTCATACTCTAAGATTTTCAAAATGAGTCCTCATAAAATGTAGACCAGAAATTTGTTGTAAAAATTTTTGAGTCTAAAAATCTGTCCCGAGGCACATTCCACCTTAAGCCTTAAGGTCACAGACGTAGAGATTAGGTTATTCAACTCCTGTCATAAGTGTTGAAGCAAGCTTTCATACGAATCTTATTACACTGGCTGCATCAGTTTTCTGCTATATAGTGTGTCAGTCATGGGTTGAGTCATATCTAAGTTACAAGATCACTTTGTTATAATTTGACGTGTATGGTGTAATTGTTTAATTACCATTCATAGGTTGTAAATTTGATGCCTTGGGATTAATTGCAACGGACATGCCAGTTCACGCAGTAGCTGAGGAAATGCCAGCGTATGAAATCTACTGTTGTCTTCAAACCAAAGCAAGTACATGTAGTAATTGCTAACATAAACCTTTACCTCCTGCTTCCCAGCATATTGATCTATGCGACCACATCAGAGTTAGATTGAACCAAAATTCAGTTAGTGAAACAACTTGTCCATAATGTTATCAAGGATAGAGAGGGGGAGGTGATGCTACATGTACAACAGTTGTGTCCCCTTCCTGCTGTTCATGGTCAGGGGCAGTGTGGAGGACGTTTTCTGATGTAATCTTGGAACATGAAGAAAAAAGGATGAATGCATAGATAACACAGACAGATCATAAAGACTGATAGATAACAATGACATGGTCATCAATGTCCCTGTGTTTATAGGTCAAACAATAGAGTATGACCAAAGTTTTATGGTGAAAAGGTTACAAAATTCTTGTCTTGACATCAGTGAACTATAGAATGCAGAGGAACATGCATTGTACGCAAAAATAGTCCTGTGCAACAAAAGTGATCTTTGAAAGGTTACAATTCTTAACACCATGAGATGCAACCTCAAAGCACAACATCAAATGTGGTGATACTATGAAGTTATTGGTGTTGGATTCTATCTCTTAAAACCTTGCTGTTTGAACCCATGTCCAAAGACTGGATTAGGTAGTTCATAAAGTAAGTTATTTCAGCCGCTAGCCGTACATGCGAAAACGCATTCACAGCTGATCAGCACCTCCAGCTGGCTTTTAATATATGTCATTGTAATAAATTCAACTAAAAACAATAATGAAATGCAATATTACATGTAGTTGAAGTATTCAAACGGAAAAGTCGTTATATTCCCATAAAACCACCTTCACTAATCAGTCCATTTTACAAATGTACTATGTCGATAAAATAAACATATTGAATGGATCTGTTGTACTGAAAAAAATAAGACAACTTTTGCACTGCTGGCAGATTTCATCACAAGTTCATATTACTGTATGTACAGTAGAATGCTTGTTTCTCAAGCCCTGACCTCCAAATTTCCTCCTTAGAAATCCAACTGCCATGTTTTCATCAGTGAGGTTGAATTGTCTTGTGATGAAATGCTTAAAGCATGCTGGTGGCTGCAGAAAGACAAAAATGTATATAATCAAAGCAGTGGATAGTATGATAAAGGTGATAAAGGTGAATTTGACAATCTCTGCCATGGACTGATGGATTCTGTGAAACGGAATGGGGAATATGCATGTAGCTATGAAAGCCTGCCTGAATAGATATCTACTTCGAGCTGAAGTCGTAAATACATTTTGAAAATGATATTTTTTTAATCTATTCAAAATAAGTGATATTTACATTCCTGTCAGCATGTAATTTTTACAGCCTGATCAAGAGATTTAGTAGCATGCAACACCTCGCCACGTGTTGCTTAATTGTTTTCCAAGCATTACCTAGAATTTGTATTGGAATTTGAACAGGAAATTACACAGTTATTAATCAAAGATTTTTTTAGTATGTGATGCTGAGTTGCACACTAATAATATCACACAGTACATTCAAATTGAAATGGGTAATTTGCTCTCCAGAAATAAAAGGCACCATGATTTATAATGTTGCCATATTTTTTGTTCTTAATATTTAACATCAGTTCATGCCCACAACTTCTCACCAGATGCCTGTATTTTTGTCTAACTTTTCAGCAAAGTTGCCAAAGATATGTAAAAACTATAGTTGATAATTGTATATGCTTTATTACAATATATTTCATGTTACAAATGTGTGAGTCTCTGTGTTTCACATCTGTGATCATGAAATAATGGAACAACCTTCTTTTTGTTTAATTATGACAAATGTATTCATTTCAACCGTCATTTTCTCACAATAGTAACTTCTCTGTAAGCTTTTTTGGGTAATGATTATATGGACGGTTAAGTCTGAAAAAGTCTTAATAATAATGATAATAATAATAATAATAATTACGTTACCTTCCCAATACAATAATGTGTCTTTCCTTTAATTTATTAATATTTCAAGGTAGAATTTCCCCTGCAAATGTTTGTAGGATGTGTATGCATTTAATAACATCCTTAGAATGTTCGGTAATGGCACCTTCATTTCTGAATTGTTATTACATCTCCGTGAGTCTGTGTGTGTTTAAATAAATTTCATGTCTATCGAGTGATGATGGACTACTACTGATACATACCGTATTGCTCAATGAATTTTCATATTTTCATAGAAATGTTTACAATCAGTACACAATGTGTGTCTGTGGTGTGTGTGTGTGTCTGTGTGTGTGTGTGTGTGTGTGTGTGTGTGTGTGTGTATGTATATATATATATATATATATATATATATATATATATATATATATATATATATATTGCACATGCACACACATATACACCATACTCATGGATATTTGGATCCAAGCGACCAAAGTGAACAGTGCAGAAACGCAGAGCAATATACATATTACATAATATTGTGTGCTGGAATATCAAAAATGCATATTCTTTTATTCCTGTTAATTGCATTTTATTGATCAAGTAATTACAGCAAAATTAGTCTGAACCTCACAAAGTGTTTAAGGTAATTAAAGATATAGAAACAGGTCACAGTTTGTTGAACCCAGTATGACTGTTCCATTTCTAGTGTCAGGTACATTCAACCCATAACTCTTTGTTTATAGGTCTGTACAGTTGATGGCTCTGGACTTTTGAGATAAAACTAAGAGTAATTTTTTGAGATAAAACAGTAATTTTTTTTACTTCCAGAACTTTGCCTTTTCTTTTTTATTGCATAGATACTGCCACATTGGCCGACTTGGTTCTGTCACCCAAATGTGACTAGATCATGTGTGAAATATTTTGCATGATAATCATGTAATATTTAGAATGAGTTACGCAACTAGAAGGACAGGATTTTCTCATCATATCCTCTATATTGTCTCTTTGGGAAGTAACCAAGGTGAAGGAAACTACGGTAACCGGACAAGTACCTTGAGAATTTTTTATCTGTATCATCAAATTTTAACTCATTCTTCACAGAAGGCCAACTGTGAACAATATTTGAATATCTAGTAGTACATGAAACTACTGCAGTTGGCTATTGAAATGAATTTTTTCAACTGGCTGAAGCTTTCATGTCCATCCGGCTACCTTTCATTGTATGAATAATACCAGCTTGGTGTATTGTATCTGAAGAGTACTATTGAATTAAATTCTTAAAATACCAGGATGACATGTTTGTGTTTCAGTGTTTGCTGTAATATTGTAACAACAAGCATTGCATTTGTTCCGTTATAAAAGACGAATTTGATAGCCCCAGGTCAAATTTTCATTGAACTAAAAAGCAGACAAAATCTACCCACCCTTTTTTTCATCAAATTCAATTTCTTGCAAAGATAATATATATGAAATTAATAATACTAAACTGCAGGTATTGCATTTCCCACATCATTAGCCCTAACAAAAGAGAGAGAAGTTATTTCTCTAGGTAAAAATGGAAAAACCCACAGCAACACAGCATATTTGGTCACCAATTCAATTTAATGTTAGAAATGGAAGTTACTATACAGGGTGACGGTCTACGTGTACTGAATCCTGTTTGGCATGTGTGCAGAGCTACTGCACGTGATGTCTACTTTCATTGAAGTTAAAATCAAAAAGCTAATGATTCAGTGTTAATGGCTCAGTACAATTAATTCAAATTGTGACCAGCATTGGCACCCATACCTAGTAGTTTATATTTTTCTTGAATTTACCACTTGAATTAGCATTTTGAACAAAGGTTCTAGATTTTTTCCTGATGAAGTCATTTCAGTATTTGGTACCTGCATTGTCAAGGCAATTTATATGACATCAAAGTTCAACCAAATTGACTTGTGGTAAACAATAAAGAATTGTATGTTATTATCTGCTTTGCAACAATCAATGTCACAGGATGCAAAATACGTTTGCTTGGTGAGGTCAATCATAAACAAGTGACGAGAGTACACCCTCAGTGGTCCATCTCAGGAATGACACTCATGGCAAAGTTGAGACATGCTGACATACACATAACCTGCAGCCATTGCCAGTAACATTATTTGCAGTATGGGCCAAAAGTCAAAAAAAATTTATGCACCAGGTGTCCTGATGAATATCAACATTGTCATGAAAACCAATGTTGAAATTGATGAAGTTGATGAAGAAAACAAATAAAGCAATGAAGAATGAGGGTTTTGAAAGTGATATCCAAGATTTTTAAGAAACAGTTCATTTTTCACCACCACCAACTATTGAAACATGCAATATTTCCTTTTTTCAAATCCATAAACCTACAGAGTTTGAAGCCAGTGATTTATATGCACTCAAAGCACACATGGCCGTGCTGCCATTAATTCTAACACCACAGTAAGAAATGACATGTAATGGTAGAAGTGTTGCTAATATGAGTGTGAGTGTGTCAATTGTGATGTGTTTACTTTGATTCCTTCCCCAGGGTACCATTTTTAATGATTAAATTATTAAGTGTTTGCTAATTATAAATGATGAATAAGATACCTGTTAAATGCTCCCTTGTAGCCCGCAATGAAAGGTTACATTTGAGTAATGACGGGTGTTTGAGCTTCTGTAATGAGCATCTGATCAAATCAAACTTCTGACAGCTGTTGGACAGTTATTGATTTCACAGTATAACCAGTGCTACTTTGTGAAACTTGGCACATACGACCTTGATGGTTTTATTTGTACCAAATAACGTTTCTACACCAAGGAGTACATTTTCTCAACGGTTAAGTCTATCTCAGCACTTCGCTGTGGACTTTTACCGTTGACACATCTGATGGTAACACTTCTCAAAGATGTTTGAGCAAATCAATCTAATGGGAAGGCTATGACAGTCCGTCTATTACACAAAGTGAAGACCTTATTTTCCATTTATCAGTGTTAACACATTACCCTACCAGGGGAATAAATTTGAGACCCTTGGAAAGCTTATAGTAATCCACCTTTCCTGTTGCAATTAAAAGGTTAAAGACCTTCATGTCAATCTTTCAACTTCCCAATGGATATGTTGTTTGCTAAGTACAATTTAACTTAGTCACCTAGGCGTCACTCTATGTCAGTCTTAGATTCTACCTCCTAATCAGTGAAGGCTAAGGTGAAAGGTCAGACAATGAGAGGGGCTATGTCAAGGTTCAATTGGATTGACATCCCGCAAATTAGGAATTTGTACAAAAAGTCAAGTGTCATGTACTTGGTGTCCTGAATGTATGTCAATGCCCATGTGTACTAGCCATAGATATGATATGATAACAATCTGATGGTGATATCACCTTTGTGATAGTTGCACATAGTCACAGCTATACATCACAAGAGAGAGACCAGAGTTTGCAGAGTTTCTCAGTATAAAAAGTTCCATCTTAGTTTGGTCCTTGTACAGATATATGGTACATATGTATAGATACATAAAGATTATAGAATTTGCCTTTTCATCATCCACAATATCAAAGTCCTTTCTGCATAAATGTGAACAAATTCTACTTTGTAATCAAATCTTTACACCACATGAGAAATAGGACCCTCCTTAATAAAATTTAAAAGTCTGAGGATCCTCCTTAAAAAGTAAAAGTCTATCGGTGAAATCAATTATTAGAAAAATATTCTTTGGTGATGACATCTGAGATAGAGGTGAAACCTCCACCATAGAGCCAACACAGTGTTTGAATACCACTAGCCCAATAACTCTATGCCTTGGGAAACAGATATTTTGACTCTCAAACTTCTAAATCTTTTCTGATCTACCACTTGTTGAGGCTAATTTTTAAGCCCTTTGAGAAAGAAAAACTTTTACCATCGTAGTTTTTTTAAAATTGAAAATTTTATTTTTCTCCTTAGAGTTAACAGGGATGGCAGCCATTGTGAATTTCAAATATTGGTAAATCTTGGGTAATTTGTTTCTCTAGTGCCAAAATTTGCAAGGTGACCCCTGATTTTTATTCTTGATTTTGAAGAGAGAATGGTTGAAAGATTCCTTTACAAAAAATTTGAGTAAAAATTTAAGTCTTTCACTTTAGAGATGCATAATTATTCCCCCAAAGATTACCGTAGTATACACGAGCTTTTGACCAGTTCATGACATACACCGTAGTAGCACTCACAATCACTCATGCACATGTCTTGAACTATATACACCATCTCTGGAATATTAGGATACTCCATTATTCTGATATGTGTTGAAATTTGTAAATTGTAAAAGTCATCAAGACTATCTGATGTAGTGGAGCTTTGTGTCATAACTACATGTGGTACAGCATTACCATAATGACAGTGTATATAATTAAATGAAGGATTTTAAATTGTTTCCCAGGTATCATCAATCAACATTGTGCCTTGTGTTACTGCAAATACATGTACTTAATTTGTGGATCAATGCATATGGATGCTAGATATCTCAATATGTGCCGTGCAATTTGTTTGTCAAGTCAGCAATAGTGAACAGCGCATCAGTATCCAGTCAACATGCAATATACCATAAACCATGAAATCTATTACTATAAAAATGTATCTGTGAACTGTCCATCTCAATGTTTGTCTTTAATATAAATTCATGGACACGTTCACACTTCTATTTCAGTTTTTATAGCTTTATTGAGTTATATTAACTGACTCTTAACGTTGTAGGAATTCAAATGTGAAAGTTTGTGTATGTGATAATTTTGTCAATTTTGTGTTAATAGGTAATATGCATTAAATTGCACAGCAAGATGTCAAAGTGTTTTGTTATAAGTGCGTGTACTGTACAAAAATTGGAAAATTTTTAATATTTGCATGTTGTGAAATTTTCTGAATGTTTTCATTCCATTGCTATTGTAGCATATACTGAGTTTAATGGCTTTGAGTTCAACACTCTCAATTCAACTTTCATGTAAAAGCATAAACTGAAAAGATACTTTTCTTTTTTTTTTTTCTGTTCTCAAAATTACAGAAAAATATTATGATGACATGGACACATTACATGTTCTGTTCTGATTTTGTATCTGGTGTGTAGCTCCGTTGAGACCCCAAGGGTCAAACTGCGATTTTTGAAAGTTGGCAGTGCTTGATTCACAGATGGATTCTTGATTGTTATGCTTGGCTAGTGTACAGGTTGACATGATTTTATCGTCTACTATATAAATATCCCCCAAAAATCTTGCAATACCAGTGGTACATGTGTAAAATATATCAACTGACGAACAACTGTGAGTAAATAACCAAAAGTCATCTATGAATATTTATTGATTGTTACGAAAGACTATTTTTCTGATAGAACCACTGCTAGTGCAGATTTTTCAAAACTTTTGAAACGCTGAGGGAAGCTTTTTATCCCTATATTTAATATTTTCATTTTACTTTCTCAGTTTGTCACAGATTAGTTTGCAACAGGTCTTGTGAAAAATTTACTCCAAGATGGTCGATTTATCCGTCAATTACATCAGATCTGCCAAATGTGTTTATATTCTGGTGGATAATTCAATCTGTAGCTGTGAGGGATTTTTTTCTTTCATCACAAGACAGCGGTATATATGAAAGGAAATAATTTGTCCCTGTTCCATTATGAAACAAATTGATAATTTTCTACACGCGGCACATAATATTCTATATTCCCTACAATAATCAATCTGAAGGTATTATTATACATGCTATTTTTACCCCCATGGTTCTGATGTATAAGCTCTCTCTACATGTTGCTCACGTTACAAATAACGTGAAATGTCAGGTCTTGCTGTGACGGAGTTATGGGCAGATCACCTGTGTATGCCACTGGAAATAGCAGCACTGTTGAGATATTTCAATGTCACTCGTACACATCCTGCAGCCAGTGCTAGACTTTTGTATCCCCGTAATCAATGCATTGCAATCAACGATTCTCTCATTGCCACAGGCAGCGAAATGTCAAGTTTGACGTCGTTGTCAGCGATTCCAAAAGCAGCCCCAAAGAAAAGAACATCATTACCATACTTGGAATGCAATTTCCAGCAAGCCTTTTTTTAACACTAAATTGACAGAACGGTATTTTTCTGTGAAGTCATCTTGACATTTAACACAGTCTAATTCTGTGTTTGATGCATGATATAAACTCAACACAATTCCCAAGCCTGTTCAATGCGTCACTCTCATCGAGACAATTAAGGATGTGTTTATTTCATCAAGTCTCACGTTTCAGTGTGTTAGTCTTTTGCTGGAAACCGGTCAAATAGACTAGGTTTTTCACTAATTTTGACTGTCTGTTATTCCTTTTAAAAACTTCTGTTCTATGAAAGGAAAAGTAACTGTGAATTTCTCTTCTTTACTAGTCACCTCTGCATGACAATTTTCTAGCTATTTGAAAAAAAATTGAAACACTGATTAATATCCAATAAGTTCAATATCTGGAGAAGAAAAATGTTCTTGAAATGGATGTATTGGCACACTATAGGTTCTAACTTTATACTACAATGAATAGAATGCTTGGAAAGAAAACTTGACCAACCACCTCACAACGGAAAGTATTCTTATCGACTTTCTTTGACTTTGCAAGGGTTTTGTTTCTTCATGCTTAAATCATCAGATTAATAACAGCTGCACATATGAAAACAAAATTTCAACACATTGTCAACAAAAAACCCATCAATTAAGATATTTCATTGGGTTTACAAAAGAAGTTTTATTGACCAAACAGGTGGTGATGGGAAGAGAGCCGTTGGAGTTTTCCAGGAAATTGTTCTGATGAATGAACAGCAGTAGTTAGGAGATTGTGGTGTTGGAAATGCCAGAGAGTGGCTTTACAGGGAATACATTAGAACATGCCGTGTTTTCTCATCAGTGGTGGGAACGTACTTTTATTTATACTTCATCATGAAGATCAGGTGCACAACTGTTAGCCTATATTTGAGACTAAATTTGTGTTGCAAAATACACATTTAGAGTTAGGAAGACAAACAGTGCAGGATTTGCAGAGTCTACAGATGCAAATTAGATACTTTAGTAGATATATACAATCACATACAGTACAATCAGAATCAAACAACACACACCCTGTGATAATGATCATTGACAAGCTTTCTCAACAAATTTCAATAAAAACCCTATTGCTCTAACAATGTCTCACTGTCCAATATTCAAGTTCACCTTATACGTTATGTTCCTCACTCATTATCAGTTATTAATCAGCCTTCAATATTCCATCGTTTATTGATTGCTTTGAGTGCTGATATTGACCATGACTATTTAATAATACTCAAAAATTAGGTCAAGTCTGCCACCTACAGCAGCTTCATGGGCACTGCAATATGAGTAAATGTATACCAGTGTGGTGTGCGATATCATGGCTCAGATGGACGGACAGGTACATTTAAGTAGCAAGGTATTATTGACAAAACACACCTGTCACTCATGCTTTTCTGTATGGATATGACACATCCTGTACCCAAACTCCAGATACTTTGATTTGAATAAGAGTAAACTAGGGTAAATCCATGGCACAAATACTTTTGAAGTATGTTTGGATGGCCCAAATTCCTAAATTTCAAATAGCAATATTGATGGCTTGATGAATGTGTATTATTCTTATTGCTGCCGTCATTAATATTGCATGATTTATTGATAACATGATGGTTAACATTTTGTCACCGTCCTGAAGTAGAAGTGGACAAGGACGGAACTCTTTTTATCTCCAAACAGGAAGTCTTTGAGAGCTTTGCAAACCTCTCCAATAGCCCTATTACTGGTTCCATGATGCTTTTTATACGCACCAGGGTGAATAAGTTTTACAGCATTTTATGGCTGATGCTACCCTGCACTATGCATTTGTCATTGATTGAAACATAAGGCACTAAACTGTTTTTGGCATTATAAATTATATTACTGGACAATTTGATACAATACGCACACAACAAAAACAATGTTTTGTCTGAGAGCATTTTAAATGGCCACAGCAATGTATTTATGAGATAACTGAAAAAGGGCATATGGTACATGTGCTCTTCATACACATGTGGAGGGCATTATTGCTGTGTGGACAGTTTGAAATAAGGATACATTTGACAAAGTAAATTGGTACACTGTGAATTCACAGGTGTAATGAATTCTAATATGCAAATTACAAGGTTAACATGTAAATTTCAGAGAAGCATATTCAAGCCCCATAGGGCGGCAAGGTGTTTGTCTAGGTTAGCCAGTTAAAAGAATGTTAAGCAGGTTCTCAAGTCATTTTAACTATCATAGTTACCAGTTCTACACATATTTTAAAGTTGGAGAAACACCAATTTCCAAACTGCTTTACATTTGCATGATTTTCATACATAACGCTCAATTTTAGGCTAATGAATAATCTCCATTGATGATGACTCATCATTGATTGATTGTCATACTGAAACAATGTTCATCAATACACTTTGCATAAGTGAACCCAGTTATTTGGAAAAGTGGGGACTGTATGCAATTTCAATTCAATACCTCTCCAAGTCAAAATAATAACAAGTTACTACCATATTGCCCTTTAGAAGAAGGAAATGTATACATTATATTAAGCAGTTTCATAAAGTTTCTGCTGGGTATTCTTATCAGTGTCAGGTATAGGTTTATCAAATGCATAAATGTACTTAAATGTTGTGAGCTTACAAATGTATGCACCTTGAAAGTAAAAGACTTAAACTTTCACTCAAACTTTCCTCAAGGAAGCTTTCAACCATTGACTTTCAAAATCAAGAATAAAAATCGGGGGTCACTGTGCAAATTTTTGTACTAGACAAATAAATTATCCAAGATTTACCAATGTTTGACATTCAAAATGGCTGCCATCCCTGTGTTAACTTAACTATGGAAAAATAAAATTTTTGATTTTCAAAAAAACTAAGATGGTGAAAGTTTTTCTTACTCAAAGGGCTTCACAATGAATCCCCATAAGTGATAGATCAGAAAAGAATTGAAAAAGTTTGAGAGTCCAAATATCTATCCCTGTGGCTCATTCTACATGTATAATGAATACATGTATATAAACGTAAATGTATGCAGACACACACACTTATCACAAAGGCACACACACTGGATATTTAAACACAAATACAAATACACTGGTACATATACTTAGTCATATCCTCACATCCACCAGCAAAATCTTCACCAAATACACAAACTCTAGTTATTTCCTTCCATACATAATACATGAACCAAGTAATATTAAAGTAATCCCTGTTGGCCTGTATATCATATTGTTTCTAAAAATAAAATGACGCATTTAAATGTGTATGGAAGCTTGTATATACCGCTACATTTATGCCACTTTAGATACTTATCAATTTTACTGAAAAGGGCTTTGCATAGAAATTTGAAAAAAAAATTTGTATTTGAAATACACATCTAGTATACCTAAGGTATCTGTTATCATTTTGTCATCACACTCTTCCATATGTTTGCATGTATTGAAAAAGTACAGAAACAAAATAAAATGTGGGTCTGTTGTGGTACAATATGTTGTTTTCTAATTCAATATGATGAGGGGATGTGTTTGTCTCACCTGGTTTTAACCTTTTCACTCCCACGCAGATATTTCTCAATAATGTCTAATTCAGTTACAACGGGGAAATCATTCATAATTTAAGATACAATGCATTCTGATACAAGGGACCCTGTTTCCTATGCAAATAGTGTTTTCCCCGACACAGAACATTGCGCTCAGTGTCTGTGTTTAAGTCAACTGTGTTCGTGAAGGGTTATGTTTTTCCATCTTGGTGTATCCAATGTGAGCCTGTCTATGCTTTCATCTTGCCGATACAGCCTGTTTATATGTATTATTGATCTTTATTTAGAGCATGCCTAGATATCTCTGTCTTTTCTGGAGTGTTATGTATACCGCCCTATTATATTTGTTAAGTGTATATATATCATACACATTTTATACAATTTGCAAGTTCAAATTGTACCTTGAAAGCAAAATATTAATAAGATATTCAAAAGTTTTCTTTATGCCCATAAGCATAAATATTTTGTGTTTATACACCTGAATTGACTTGTTGCTTGAAACATTTCAAGTTTGTGATAAGTCATGGATATTTTGTGCCAAGAACTTGTAAGAATCGATAATTACAATCCCAGAAGACTCTAATGTTGAATTTTGATGTACATGAGTTTGTGAATGTTACATATCTTAACGTATCATATCCTGGCCTGGAATTCCAAATCTTACCTGAAACCTTGACAAACTGGTTATATGCTTGGATGACAAGAAGTATTATTTCAGTTTCCAATCTCCAAGGCATATCACACCAACAGTAATAATTTTACCACAGTTCATCTCATCATAGAAACCAAGACAGGCACGACCATCAAAGGTGATCTTTGTAGAGAGAAAGACAATATTAGTACTATTTTTAGACCCCACGGATGAATGATTGCTATCTCTCAAATTGAAAATTGTTTTTGCAGTGTGCGTGAGAAAATCAATACCAAGATTTTCAGTGACAATTACCAATGCAGGTTGTTCTATCAGTGTCTTAGGATCTTGGTTTTACCTTCATCTTAATCACCTTGTTTGAATCGATCTGGCAACATCAGTTTTTTCTGTAGAGTTATCAAAACCTTTTGGCATTGATACCTTAATTTTAGTAATTCATCAAAAAAGTGTTATCTGTCAATCATTATTGATAAACCATATTTAATTTCCAGATTAATTTTTGTTACCAAATAAAGCATTTAAGAAGTATGCATTCTGTTATTAATTTAAACGATATGGACACTGTGTTTTCATGCATGTAGCAAACACAAGATATCATGAAAGTGGTCAATGTTGCATTGCGACTGAAATAACATGACTTATAATAGATGCGTTTATAACGTTTGTGGAAATTTCATAATACTTTAATGATTTCAAAGTATTGAATTTCAGTCTGTTTCCAGTGCTTCATGTTCTACCAACATTCAGCTATGATGACCAAGACTTTTCTTTCCTGTATTTTTACAAAATTTATGAATTGGCTTTAGTATCTACCGGCATTACAGCACTGTAATGTTCTAAGTTTTGTTATAGACACTTAGTTTTAATCACCATTCTGATTTAAACTCACACAGAGGAATTTTTTAAAGTATTTGTAAATTTAAAAAATGATCATCACAAACTTTTCCCCATGTACCATATTTTCATACAGCTCTCTCTGATTTCAAAGATTACCTGTATAGCCTCATAGATATTTTTAAAGAAGATACGTGATATGATAGATTTTGCATGCAATGTCTTAAATAGTACATGTAGGTCTGCGACATTTAGAGTGATTTGGTGAATTTAGTTTGCTGGATGTGAATCCTTAAAACTACCAAAATCACAATATTTATCACTTGAAAGTTCCACTAATACTTTTGAGTTTGTAGATAATTTTCCTGAATATGGCCAGCCAAAATGTCGATGAAGACATAAATGACGCATAAATCACTGGCGTCCAATTTAAAAGACAAAACACCATGAACACTCAATTACAGTCAAGGTGTCCAATTAGAATAGGGACTGCAGAGGGCCTGTATTCTCAATAAGTGTGTTAAATTTGATGGACAATAGCTCTCATAAAAAAAGGACGTCAATTTATCAGTCAAATCATCAGTTGTATTCATTTTCCACGGAAGAATAACTCCTATTCCCTCGTGTTCCTTTTATTCCTTTTAAAAGTCTTTTTTCATCTTCTCTGAATAGAAACTGTCTTGCAAAGTAGAAGTTCAGTTTGTACCATCTAATCGTAGTGAATGAATCCTTACAATTCAAAGTGTTTTCATTGGAGGAGATGTGCATGTGTCAGCATTACCTCCTGTGTAAGACTATGGCCTCCTCTACGTTGCTAATTGTCTTCACTTCCTTTTGAAAAATGCTGGTATTTCTTTCTCCTTTTTTTATAACTTTCATGCAGCAACTGCATTTCCTTTTTCATTTCGAATTTGTATGCATGAATGGTCTTTGTTATGGATTCTACTCAAGTTCCTCCCTGTCTGGGTTGGCGTTCCAACCATCAAGGAATCTTTTACCGTATTTCCTGAACGGTAGCACAGTATGACTACCTGTCTAAGTTTCTTCTCATAAACAAACTGTATCACCACAGCATGAAATTCACTTGTGTGTGCTGCAGACAGCTGTAGCCAATCGCCAAGCTCCTTGCCATCATATCTACGCTATATCAATGGTAACAAATGGTTACCAAGATACTTCACTGGTACCCATAGCGACAGCTTATTCAGACAACTGGACAACTTGTTGCCAAGATTTCTAATCCATGCAAGCACCAATAGGGAAGTTGGAGTTAATTGTTGTAGCTCTGTAAAAACCACCACCAATCATAGTTAAATACAAACCAAGAATGCTGCCATATAAAAACCATGGCAACTGCCAATAAAGGACCACAGGTAGAGCATTTTGACCCAGCTGATATAGAAACATAGTGGATTGAATTAAAGCGTGCACAAAGACAGATGTAAAGGAGTGTGAATACCATCCTTGCTCTGGTTTCTACAGAAATAGATGCCGCTGGTGCAAAAATCAGACCCGTTTTCGCTTGGGGAATGTGTGAAGCCTACCATGTATTTTGCCATGTTGCAAAACCTCTGGAGCATTGCAATCTAGCATGTTAATTGTATCTATCTTAATGCAGTGTACAAGTATACTAAACTATTCAGTAAAAATTAAGAGAGAGACATTCTATCCTTTGGAAAGCTGACCAAGTAATCTAAATATCAGCTTTAATATCGCTACTTGACCCGAGCGCAATTACACTAATCTATTCCATTAGAAAGTTTATGTACTGCAAATTCCGCACTCACACAAATAGACCCAATTTTAATTGAAATTACTCATAGCCTTTAAAAGATAGGTCAACAGGCACAAACAAGCCTCAGCAGTTAGTTTTTCCGTGTGTGAATAGCATTCCAGTGGGAGTTCTAGCTGTCCTGTCCACACTGTGGCAGGTAGAAGTGGAGATTTTTGTCAGCACCCACTCAAGAATCCATGAAGCATGAGCCTGAATACTGAAAACCATGTTTGTCTCTCTACTTATTCAGTCAACGCCCACAGTGTTCAGTTGATGTATGGTGACTATTCCTCCTCAGAATGAAAGCATCTGTTTTATCAGTGAAAATCAACATCGCATCCTCTGCTCAATGTCACGCTAACAGGAAATGCTGGCACTGCACTCGTCATATGTTACGGTATCTATGAAATAAAAGCACTGTAAAAAAAGAGATGTTGGTACAAACATGAAGTAATGGAATATTGTCATATCAAACAAAAACATGGCTTTCATCCTATTATTCTGAGTACACATGCGTAGGTTCAATTCCAATCTTGACACAGATAGACCGCATGAGGTTATACTACAGCTAGCCACTGAAACAGTTTAGCAGCAGGTTTTTTTCCTAGGAGTATTTGCAGAGTATACAAACTTGTACACTTCTGGCACAAGTGGATGTAACTGGTATTTTGACGAGTGTGTCTACGTTTGGACTATTAAATCTGATTTATTAAGCTTGTCACATCTGCCCCTCTTATACCTAGGAACAAGTAAATATGAGCAAATGTTTAATTGATTTGTACATAATTTCATACACTTTCATTTATAATAATATTTTTATTTCTTATGCTCATGTCAGCTGTTTCAATAAATTAAGTGAGGTTTCAGAGAATTGATAAATTTTAATGAACCCTTCATATATTTGATTACGTACCGTAGAAATGATTTACGGTGGAATGCTCCATGTGGATAGATATTGTGACTCTCAAACTTTTACAGTACTTTTCTGACCTACCACATGTGGGGATTCATTTTGAAGCATACGGAGTAAGAAAAGTTTTTCACTGGCTTATTTTTTGTAAAAATCAAAATTTAAATTTGTCCCCATAGAGTTCGCAGCCATTTTGAATTTCAATTTTTGGGAAATATTTGGTTATTTGTTTCTTTAGCGCCAGATTCTGCTGGGCGGCCTCTGATTTCCATTTTTATTTTGAAGGGGAATGGGTCAAAGTTTCTGCAAAAAAAAGGTTTTCAGCAAAAGTGTAAATCTTTGACTTTCAAGGCAGGAACCACCTGAAAAGGTATATGTAACTACGCTGTATTTGGAAACTGGGTGATCCAAATGGGAACTTGGAAACATCCTCTTGATTGCATGCAGTTCCATGAAAATCAGTAAAGTTTGTGAATATACACGACCACAAGTATCAAGGTCTTTGTAAGAACATGATGCCGCATACTTTAAAAATGTTATAAATGGTATTAGTCTGTCCTACCTACCCAAAACAGAAGCGTGGCTTATGAAAAAAGCTTTAATGGGGTAAATGCAATTTGTCACTCATGCATTTGACATAATGCAGATTTAATTTACAGTTCACGGCTGACCTTTCTGTCATATCAGCCAACAAAGCAGACGATTTACAAAATGGTGATGGAAGTTTCCTACCAAGCCATTATTCCAGGAAGCAAACAAGGCTGACCTGATCAGTGAATGTCTTCAATATCCTGCCGAAACACAATAGCCTAAAAAAGTTGATATTTATTACCACGTTACATTTCACAGTAAATATCATGAGAAGGTCATGACAGGTACGCAGGAAGATACAGCCTGATATATTGCTCTATACATTACAGAACCTGTCCAGATTTAAACAGACAGCACATCTACCGAGATATTGTTCAGACTTCAACTGATAATATATCATCTGGAGATAGTGGTTTGAAGTCAACTGGTGATGTAGCGGTGATTTCTAACAAAAGTTTATCTTCGGCTGAGAAATATTATTGTACATGGACAACCAGCCTGTGTAAAAGTCATCAGAAAATGTATTTATGATGAATTTGTTCAGCCAGTTTAATACTCATAAGGTTAATATTAATAATATGTCATTAATATTGGCTTTCTGTACCAATATATTGAGTCTCTTGATTTTGTTTTCATACTGCGTACAGTTCCAATACTTTCCCATTGACTTAACTGAGTGAATATGTATTCTAAAAGGGATTTTTTTAATGCTGAAAATCTCAGCCGTTGATCTGAAACCTTGGAAATAAAAACGATCGATACGATTATCAGGAAGAGATGAACATGAATGGCATAATTCATGATGTGTTTGATGATCTTCAGCATCAGTAAAGAAGGCAAGGTCTGTCGTTCTCACAAGGTAATTGTCTTTTGAAACCTCGCCATAAATGCCGAACAAGGTTACAGAAAAACTTCATACCAGGAAAGATTCCATAGCAGCTGTCTGGTGTTGGCATATTTCTTTTCAGTGGTGTAGCCTGCGATGTGTTCACTTTGAAGTAGAGAGGAAAGTTCCAGAAGTAATCAGCTAAAATTCTCCACTAATTTCCTCCTGTCATTGTAAAATTTAAATGAAGACAAGATGCTCTCTCAGGAATTTCTCCAGTCATAAATTCACAGGGTTGTACATCAGTGATTTTTGCACATAGAATATCACAGATTTCCCCACATTATATTGTGACTTTAAAATTTATTTTGCGACATTTCACTTTTTGATTTATACAATACCCAGAAAAGACTACATTGAGAAAAGCTAGATCCAAATGATGTGAGGTTAATACTTGATATCACCATTGATTGTTCATCTGATGAATTAAAGGGTCAATATCTGGAAGTTTTGATATCATTTGTGTTCTAGCAATAAGTATTTTTTGTGTACGCTTTTCCTAAAGTATGTTTGAATATAAAGTATGTCTAGCACAGTATATTGAGTAAAATATAAAACGTTATTGTTGACAATTACACTCTAGTCTTGACTAAAATTAACTTGTCAACAATAACGTTTGACATTCCCCCACACAGGCTGTATTGACTAACATAATTCTCAATTTTTAATAGGTCAATGAATATTCTCCACTGATAATGACTCTGTATTGGTTAATTTGCATACTTGAACGATGTTCATTAAGGTAGTATGCACCTCGAAAATGAAAGACTTTTGCTCAAACTTTCCTAAATGAAACTTTTAACCATTCTCTTTATATATACATGTAATAACAAATCAACAAAAAAAAACGAGGGTTTGAAATTCAAACTGGCCGCCATCGCTGTGTTAACTTTATGGGAGAAAATAAAATTTTGGATTTTCAGAAAACTAAAATGGTAAAAATTTTTCTTTCGTTGAGAACTTTAACATATCCCCGCTAGTGGTAGATGAGAAAAGAATTGTAAAACTTTTGAGAGTCAGAATATCTGTCCCTGAGGTGCATTCTACCATAATGCAGTTTGCATAAACCAGTGCCTTTCAATTAGGAAATTGAGCTTTCGGTTTATTGACAAGTTGTATATCACAAATTGCAACGCAATTTTGGTCGGAAAAAGTGAAAGTGTGTCCAATAGATGTAACGAAAGTATGGGCAAATAATCAAATGTCACCCCTACTGGAACTTGAAAGATCCATTTGAACTCAGACAAAATGATGAAAAAGGATGGTGCATATGGTTCAAGTTTTAGTGAATGCGTGGCTGTACAAAGCTATCTTTTCCATGTTGTATATTCACAAAGGTTGCACACAAATATCATTTCATGAACACGTACAACATGAAAACATTTGTAACCAACGTGATAGGTAGTATCTCTCACTGGCAAGTTGTGGAGGACTCAGTCGCTAAATATTCATAACATTTGGTAGCTTTGTGATTGAATCATCAATTTTCAATGTGAAACCAAACAACTAAAATCAGGACTGCCCCTCCCTGGATAACATGGGAATCAAACCACAAAATTTGAATTCAATAATTCAACTCACAGAAAGACCTTACACACTCACAAATTTCAACAAAATACTCCAGGGCTCTACAAAATAATATTTGTTCTCTGTAGCATGAAAAATGAATCATAACTCCGATAGCAGTAAAAAGGCACAGGTGAAGTGTTTTTATCTGATGTTACAAGTTACTATGTTGATCTGCAAGGCAAGGCATATTAAATCACCCTCTTTCCAAGCTGTGCATATAGCCCTAAGTGGCCACATGTACCAAAGTGTTGTGTGTACATATTGAGGGCCTGACCTTACCCAGTCTTTCCTTCAGCTGACTTGCGTAGTGGATGCACTTAAGTTATATACTCAGCTTGAATCTGCAGTGCTTTGGCAGCCAATAGGTTTAGTTGAGTTGATCAACAGCATAGAAAGCTGAGAGAGAGAGAGAGAGAGAGAGAGAGAGAGAGAGAGAGAGAGACAAATGGACAAGCATAGGCAGAGAAAGAGTTTAGTCACAAAATTTTATAGGTTAGGAAACTGTCTTATTCCTATGCAAGGGCAAATGTAAGAATTTCAACCCTGGATTTCCTTGGTTGCCATAAAGTATATCGACCCTTTCTCACAAAAGTCATCACAACTTTAAATTACAATGTGATAAATACCTCATGGTATAATTTATGTAATAAATTTGTGTCTATACAAACATGTACCTATGAATTTCGAAATGACTGTAGTATAAATAAACTCAAGTCTTTCCAGTTTACTGACAATATTTAAAAATTTAGACACTGCAATCACGTACTTGTGCACAAGCTTACGGGGAAAATTTGACATTATCAGTGGAAACATTAATTTTCAGATTTACAGCCAACAGCCTTTTACAGGTAAAACTAAAAGCGTTTTGCAATTATCTGTGTCCCATATCAGATGTCCTCCATCAAACGTCTCATGGAGTCACTCGATACGTTCAAATGTAGCAACAAAAGTCAAAGTGCTTCTGGCAGTGATCAATATCATCTTGAAGGACTTTGGATATCATTATCTGCTCTTACTGATAACTTATCTATTGAGTCGCCCGCTTTCTGCTCCAATTTTGCTGCTCCTCACGTCTGATTGGCCAAACAGTAGTGTAACCAAGACGACTTACGCATTTAATTGGAGAGAGTAAATTGCCAACAAATGCATTTTTTAGTGGATTGATCCAGGCAAACACAGCGTTATTGAACAATCCTAATGACATCTCATTCATGTATTTATTCTTTACGAACTATTATTATTCAAATATAGCAAAGAAAAATGAATGGTAAAAGCTCTCCAGATTCCAGTACAGGAGCTTGTAGTAATAAAGCATAATCAATGACGTCAATCCTCAAGGAATGGGTGTTTTATAGCTTCACAAAGTGAGATCTGATGAATCTGGTTTTGTTCATGACGAGGAATGGAATAACACATATTCCTTACTGATAAAAGAACAGCAAAATGTGAATAACTGCATTTGGCTTAATTGTCATGTTGTGTATCACAAGAAAAAGAATGGGAATAGCTGCTTAATTTTGATGAAGTAATGTTGGTGTATTTTTAAAATGCTAAACTTCCAAATGCAATTACGGAAGAAGGAAATTGAATGATTTTATTGAAAAAGAAGTGATGTATATTGAATAGATAAATACAGTAGTGGTTTCAATGTGTTGCATATTACAATTCCAATATTTCTTTTTGTGATTTACTATTAAACAAATCTTCAAATACTAGTGTATACAGTTCTACTTGACAACCAGAATTTACTTGTTAAGGTAGAATGTGCAATGATATCAAAAGACGTAACCTTTGCTGAAACTTTCCTCAGCGAAACTTTAAACTCTTTTTCAAAATAAATCATAAAGATTGGGGGATGCCTTGTAAATTTTGTTACTCTGGAAACAAAATTACCTTGAATTTATCAGTATTTGAAATTCAATATGGCAGCCATCCCTGTATGAACTCTACCGGTATGTGGACAATTAAATTTTCAATTTTCACAAAAATTAAGCCAGTGGAAACTATATATTCCAAGAGCGTCAAAATGAAAAGTATATTCAACAACTGAGTGTCCTTGAGCCGGATTTTGAGGTAAAATGGCAAGCCTTGCTCTTTCTTTCTTTGCAAAGAATCTGAAAAAATTCTGACTCAGCAGTTTCTCATCACTTTGAAGAGACACATCATTGTACATCTTCATTGACTGATCAGCAACACGGCATGTTTCATATCTTGATAGCATCTGTAAAGGAACGTTTTAGAAATTTACCCCAAAAGAAAATTGTAATGCCTCAGTCTCTAATAATCAGCTCCATGCATCTTTAGAAAATGAAAATTTGTCATGAAGCAAGGTGGGCAGTATAAAATCAATGGATACAATGTATTTCTGTACAGTGTACATGTATCTCAGAAAAATAAGATGGAAACGCCAATTTTTCCTCATGTTTCATGTCTACTCACTGCTACCTAGAACATTATGCAAGCAATAAAATGTTTACCATCACAATACTGCAATCAACAGGTGGCCATGTGGCACTTCACAGCATACCTGTATTACAGTTTTATTTTAATAGTTGGACATGTCTTTGATAAGTAATATTGTACTGTATCATGGTTGCTAATAATATAATCAACTACAGGCTGACAACCATACCTTCGTTTTGAAAGATCTGGACAGCACAACACAAACATACTAAACAGGTGTAAAACCGCTACTGAAGTGTTGCACGACTGGCATAAATTATTGCAGGTAGACATAGTGAATAGAATCCTAGGGGACTGTACTAAGTGTGTCAAATGTGATATTTCATTAGGTTGAAGCTGATTAATATCTGAGGTGTGAGAACATTTCAAAAAGTTCAAATTCAGTAAACAGAAAATTTTAAAGATGTTTACCCAGTTCATCAGTATACAGTAAGTCTCAAAGGACAGTGATTAAAGTTTCATTGAAATCACTATTTTGATATTTGTGAATTCTATAAAGGGCAGAGAGATTGTGTTTATCTTGTCTAATTACAGGCATTACAAGCAATTTATGATATGCTTATTTATGATACAAACAGTTTTGTACAGTATCAAAGCTAATTGAATTGCAGTTCATGAGACATCTACAGAATAAGTGTAACATGCAAGGCAGATTGTGGAAAAAAGCACTGCCATTTACAGCTGTACAGGCATAGTTTTGTATGTGTAGCATTCGTATTTACTAAGAATGCATTTCTGCCACAATATTCAAAATGCCAGTAGCAGCAAACATTACAGGCATGTTACTAGGCCCTTTTCCTTCCCATTTTTCTGCTATATAGGTCCTACCCCTCTGAAAACAATGTGAATGTTTCACAGTCTGGCGTTGAGATGGGTACACAATATCTGAAATTTTCATGTCTATCGATAGCTATTAGTTTTCCACAACAGTTTGTTGCAACAAATCACAATAGCAACGAAATGTACACGTAAGTGGTATAGTGTATCATAACAAGGAAAGTAACTTCTTGTAGGTATCAGTTGTCTTCCAAGTACAGAAATCTTGGATAACATGCATACTGCTCCCTTATGAACTTTGAGCAGAGTGCTGATCATCGTATTATCCAGCTTTAAATAAAGGGTTACGCTCACTGTGAATCTAACAGATGGCCAGCTGTACAATATTGATAGTTATGTGCTAAACAGAAATTAATAAGTCACAGATACATGAACATGTATTAGTATGCAAACATATTTCATGTCTTCATTCACACCTATGACATGTTATCAAATTTTTATGATCCATATTATAGATCATAAAAATTTGATAACATGTCATAGGTGTGAATGAAGACATGAAATATGTTTGCATACTAATAACGAAAATCTACAAATAATTAAAGGATTTTCAGTATTAAGTTAAACTGTGTGTTGTTCAACAAGTCATCTATAAGCAATGTTTTACTGTGCCATTGTGCAACAAAAAAATTTGTGAACAGCACACAGCCAACAGGAATGTACAGTGGATATCATAAACAAAACCATGTTATTTTATACATTACATATATGTGTATAAGCATTAACCTGTAACAAAGTTCATTTTATTTTGTTGAAATTGTAACACGTAGAGGAATGAATATCAACTACTTGAATTTCATTTTTCATCATTCCAATACCATCACTTTTCCTTGTTCCGTAACAGAAAGCCTAAAGGGGTACCATTACTTTATATTAATTATTATACTGGTGTATCTTCAGAAACCTGGACCCAATCTTCCAATACTAGAAAAGGTTAAAAGGGTTTTTTTAGGGAGCCTTTCATAGCTGTTTAAAGCGATTGGATCCGCTAGGATTGTGTTCATTTGTGAATTCATTCAGTTTTGAACCTGTATTTATTTATCTTCAGTCTTGCCATTATTTTTATCAACACCTTGTTTACAGAAACATGCATCTTCCCCCCAGAAGTTAAAATGCACAGTCTATGATAAGTCCAACTGTACAATTCAATTTGACAACATGCTGTCGCATATTGTGTGCCACAGAAATGTGAAGTCCAGTGTTTGGCAATTCAGTCATGATGCTAAGGATAGAAAATGTGAAACTTTATTATTCAGCAGCTTCATGTCATGATAGTATCCGGCAGTTTTCACAAAAAAATCACAACACGTTGCAAGTATTTAGTTGTCTTCTTTATAACTAAGATATTAAGCACATCAATTATGAGGGTACCGTCCTTCACCCAGTTGCTCCTCCTCCCATTGTCAACATACCAGTAAGTACGGAACCCTGGTAACACCATGGATTTCAGTAATTCAGTTGCATGCATGTCGCTGGAAAAATAAGGTATTCAATAAGTGCCAATCTATGAGCGAATGGACATGTCTCAGGTGTAAACAGGCTCAAAATGATGAAATGTAGCATTCGAATTTGACCTGATAAATGACAACGATGTATCTTCCAACTGAGAAAATGAGAAGCCTTGCCCATCAGAGCGACACCAATGAGACACAGACACACACACTGCCCGCCTGAACTCAGCGGGTAGTGCCACCAAAAGTACACGACCTGACCTATCAGCATGTCAACCATACATGGAACGCAGTGGTAGATGTTGAAATAGTGGAATTTTATTCGCAGTTCTAGCATTTATGGAGTTCACCTGAGATAAGAGAGTCAACAGTCTAGCCAACTTTGCAGAATGACACCCTTGATTGAGAATAAGCCAGGCTATGCAATCAATAACTGATGATAAATATAACCTCAACCTGTCACGACGCTAGATGCCTTCCGTATTACTTGATGAATGATCATGTCTAGGTGTCTTGTCGTTTTTCATACTGCTAGACTGACACTCCAAGAAGGCACCAGTTTTGTGTTATAATTTTCATCTAAGTGGAAAACAGCCTTCAGTGTCAGTAAATTAATATAAAATATGTAAATTTAGCATCTGTACCAAAAATGCATTGTTAAAACAATGTGTAATACAAGGCTGTGTTGTTAGTGATACAATCAAACCAACTATCCAGTGTGTTTTGTCTTGATTGGATTTCTTTGTAATTCCTCCTAAGTGTGCTTGTACCTAATATTATCAATATCTGGTACTGACCAAGCTAGCATATACAGTAGATCACGTAATGTTCAGTGAAAAATAATACCAACGGATTTGTGGCCACGATGTCTGTGCTTATACAGACCAGTTTCCTTTCAAATGCAATATATTTTGATCATAGTACCGTATTTAAATATTAGTTGATGTTTATTGTAGAGGATTGTATTAAGTGATACCAGTAGGATTCCCCAGGGTTCCCAAATTATTTTTTCTTTATTTTTCACTCATGAAAGAGCACTGTCATGCCATGCATATTTTACAATGCCACCTTGTTTTTCTCAGAATACAAGCTACTTTATATTATCTGTACCTAATTATTAATATTGCAAGTTTGAGATGGTCTGTCTGGAATAGTCCCAATGTGATTCAGAATATATCTAGAGTATATCGAACTGTGGGTGCTTCATGTAGGGATGACTTTTGCAAGGATAATCGATTCGGATCGCACAGCATGTTTTTTGGACCTGTGTGTTTGTTCACCCGATATGTAGCTTTCCAGTGCATGCAGAGTCTCGTACAAACCATTCACCTGCCAGTTTCAAAACTGGTGAACCAATCATAACTAGTGTTCCTTAAGCTTGATTTTTATGCATGTATATACCACCATAGTGGTATGTAATATACTGTGTTATTTGCCCAATTGTTAGCAGATCTCACTTGCCCTTTGTAAGTGCATGATGGCAGTCATGCACCATTTATAACAGTTGTCCCTCCAAGTGCTGTGTTAATCAAGGAGGTCGACAATAACTTTACATGTAGGCTAGCAAGTGTAGTGTGGCTGCTTAGAATGGATCAATACCTTAATACACCTCTTTTTGGCTAGGGGTCATATGATGGTCTTGTCCAGAGCGTTCAGTACTTCCCTAGGCTGAATCAAATGACACCACTGCCAAGATTGCTGACTGACCCATCTGTGTTAACAAAGGTCAATCCAGGTGAAAGTTGGTTATATTCACCAATAAGCAGAACATCAGAGGTATCCTCATGGAAGCATAACACTGATAGGTGTTACACTTTCATAGTTTTAGTTGGTCATTAACACACTGTTACTCCATATTTCCTGGAGTATGACATTTAATGAGTTGAAGAAAGCAGTTGCCCAGCTGCGTGTAGCAGCTACACTTGATTGGTTCATTGATCGGTATAAGTTACCACCAAGCGATGTGAAAGTCCCTGATATTACTATGTAAGATTATATTACTAAATTTTTGTCGCAAGCCATCAAATTTTTTTAGAGACTTCGACTTAGGTGATGAAAGATATTGGGGAAAGTGCTGTAGGTATTTAGGTGTGTATAATTGTGTTTTATTTTGCTCACGTGTTCACACACGTGAGCATATGGTTTAGCCATGTCTGTCTGTCTGTGTGTCCGTGTGTCTGTATCCCCATTATCTCAAAAACGGCTGAACGTATTTCAGTCAAATTTGGTAGACATCTTCAGAATTCAAATGGCTAGAACTGAAAAGGTTTTGGTGGGCGTGGCTTGCATATTAATGAAGTTATCACAGTTTTAATTTTTGTGATACATGGTAGTCTATGGGAAGCATGATGACCATGGTTTCTGGACATCTCGACCCCTAACCAACTCGACCCCAGTCAACTCGACCCGCTACCAACCTAATCCTGGTTAGACCTAATATAGCCTTGCTCCTTCATGCCAAATATCAAAGTCACAGGTCTTGCCAATTTTGAGAAGAAGATTTTTAAAGTATTATTTTTCTGATTTTTCTATGACCTTTGACCTCCCCTATACCTATGCAGCTAAGCTATGGCAATGGCTTATTCTGGCCTATGTTAAAGTCCAAGACAGCTAGCGTCTATTGGACAATGGCCAGTAGGGGACCAAATTGCTCTCCACAATTTTGGGGATTCCACTTGACCTTTGACCTTGGCATCTTCCTGCAACTCATTTATTATGTGCATTTCTAATTCTGAGCTAGCCAATAGAGCTGGAGGTCTGATTTTTGGTATATAGGGATAACTTAGCATTACAAATTTTTTGACAAAATGTCATGTGATCTCGATGACCTTTGACCTCAAATATACATATATGGCCATAACTTAGTAACCACAAGTGCTACACCCTTCATATTTAGTATGATGGGAGACCTTATGACATCACATCCTGTACCTCATTAATTATGTGCATATCTAATTCTGAGCCAGCCAATAGAGCTAGAGGTCTGATTTTTGGTATATAGGGATAACTTAGCAATACCATTTTTGACAAAATGTCATGTGACCCCGATGACCTTTGACCTCAAATATACATATATGGCCATAACTTAGTAACCACAAGTGCTACACCCTTCATATTTGGTATGATGGGAGACCTTATGACATCACATCCTGTACCCTATTAATTATGCGCATATCTAATTCTGAGCCAGCCAATAGAGCTAGAGGTCTGATTTTGGTATATAGGGATAACTTAGCAATACCATTTTTTTTGACAAAATGTCATGTGACCCCGATGACCTTTGACCTCAAATATACATATATGGCCATAACTAAGTAACCACAAGTGCTACACCCTTCATATTTGGTATGATGGGAGACCTTATGACATCACATCCTGTATCTTATTAATTATGCGCATATCTAATTCTGAGCCAGCCAATAGAGCTGGAGGTCTGATTTTTGGTGTATAGGTATAACTTAGCAATACAATTTTTTTGACAAAATGTCATGTGACCCCGATGACCTTTGACCTCAAATATACATATATGGCCATAACTAAGTAACCACAAGTGCTACACCCTTCATATTTGGTATGATGGGAGACCTTATGACATCACATCCTGTACCTCATTAATTATGCGCATATCTAATTCTGAGCCAGCCAATAGATCTAGAGGTCTGATTTTTGGTATATAGGGATAACTTAGCAATACAATTTTTTTGACAAAATGTCATGTGACCCCGATGACCTTTGACCTCAAATATACATATATGGCCATAACTTAGTAACCCCAAGTGCTACACCCTTCATATTTGGTATGATGGGAGACCTTATGACATCACATCCTGTAACTAATTAATTATGTGCATATATCTAATTCTGAGCCAGCCAATAGAGCTAGAGGTCTGATTTTTGGTATATAGGGATAACTTAGCAATACAATTTAACTTGATTTTAGTCATTGAAACTTGCTATATACATCAAAGATACTGTGATATAACATTATTGAAAGTCAAAAGACATTTTTACTTCAGCCAATTCCTTATTTGCATATTAAATGAATTTTCTTACTTAGGGATATTCATCTGAATTGACTTGATCAAAATTGATGTTACTTGCTATGTACATTTCAGACACTGTAATACAATATTATTGAAAGTCATTAAGCATTTTCTCTTCAGCCAATTCCTAATTGGCATGTTAATGAACTTTCCTAATTAGAGATATATATCTGAATTGACTTGACCAAAGGTGACAAAACTTGCTATATATATTGCAGATACCATGATACAACATTATTGACAATCATTAAGCATTTTTACTTAAGTCAATTCCTAATTTACATATTTAATGAACTTTGCTTATTAGGGATATATACTGGGATTTACTTGATCAAAGTTGGCAAAACATGACAACATTGATGATTATACCTGGTTAAAACAATATCGAAAGTCATTTCACATTTTCATGTCAGCTAATTTACAATTTGCATATCTAATGAGCTTTCACAGCTCGGCATATATGGCTTGAAGGACTTGGCCAACGGTAATTACACTTGCTATATAAAATGGTGATACAATGACAGCAGTCAAAGAACTTATATTTTTATTAGTCCCCGCGGACGAAGTCCGGCGGGGACTTATAGATTGGGTCCCGTCCGTGTGTCCGTCCGTCCGTCCGTCGTCTGTCCGTCCGTCCGTCCGTCCGTCTCATCAACAGTTTCTCAGACACTGCTCAACTGATTTTGTTCAAACTTGGCACAAAGGCATAGCACTATGACCTACAGATGCACGTCGATTTATTTTGTGATACGATCCAATATGGGTGCGAGGCGGCCATTTTATTGCGATTTTTCATGTCTTTGGACCATAACTCAGACATCCTTGAGCACATTCTGCTCAAACTGGGCACAAAGGCATAACATTATGGCTTTCATATCCATGTCAAATTAATTCGCGATATGTTTCAATATGGGCGCGTGGCGGCCATTTTGTTGCGATTTTTCATGTCTTTGGACCATAACTCAGACATCCTTGAGCACATTCTGCTCAAACATGGCACAAAGGCATTACACTATGGCTTTCATATCCATGTCAAATTATTTCGCGATATGTTTCAATATGGGCGTGTGGCGGCCATTTGTTGCGATTTTTCATGTCTTTGGACCATAACTCAGACATCCTTGAACAGATTCTGTTCAAACTTGCCACAAAGGTATAACACTATGGCCTACATATGCATGTCAAATTATTTTGTGATACAATCCAATATGGCCACGAGGCGGTCATTTTGTGTGCGATTTTTCGTGTCTTTGAACCATAACTCAAAGATCCTTGAACCGATTCTGTTCAAACTTGACACAAAGGCATAACACTATGTCCTACATATGCATGTCGAATTATATTGCGATACGATCCAATATGGGCGTGAGGCGGCCATTTTGTTGCGATTTTTTATGTCTTTGAACCATAACTCAGACATCCTTGAACGGATTCTGTTCAAATTTGGCACAAAAGCAAAACATTATGCCCTTCATATGAACACCAATTTATTTCGTGATATGACCCAATATGGCCAACAGGCGGCCATTTTTTTGCAATTTTTTCATGTCTTTGAACCATAACTCAAACATCCTTGAACCGATTTGGTTCAAACTTGGCACAAAGGCAGAGCACTATGGCATACATATGCATGTATCAATTAAGCTTGGGATAGGATCCAATATGGCTGCAGAACTGCCATTTTGTTGGAATTTTGCATGTCTTTGAATCATAATTCAAAGGTCATTACACCCATTTGTCCAAACTTGGCACAAAGATCGCACATGTCAATTTACTTCGTGACATGTTCCAATATGGCTGCCAGATTGTCATTTTTTTTCCAATATCGCTGTCAGATGGTCATTTTTAGCTCCCATAGCCATATGTATATATGGCAATGGAAGCTATTCTTATAGGCTAGGAAATGTCTGTATGTCTGTATGTCTGTATGTCTGTATGTCTGTATGTCTGTCCGTCAACATCAAAACTCCAAAACCGCTGCACATTTCATCTTGATATTTGGTGTGTACATGGATGATGGGCTGTAGATGAGATTTTGTTCAAATGAAGTTGTCATTGCCAAAAATATGCAAATTAGTGCCAAAAAAGGCGTTTTTGGTAAAAAATCTCCTTCTTCATAACCGCTGGTAAGACAGCTTTGATATTTGGTATACAGGTCCCTAGGGATAACCCAACTTGGATTTGTTCAAATTGTGATGAAATATGCAAATCTGTATTTTTAAGGAATTTTTTTGTCATTTTTGGTCAAAAATTTATTTCATCAAAACCGCTTGTCTGACAGCTTTGATATTTGGTATACAGGTCCCTAGGGATAGCCCAACTTGGATTTGTTCAAATTGTAATGAAATAAGCCAATCTGTATTTTTAAGGAATTTTTTTGTCATTTTTGGTCAAAAATTTATTTCATCAAAACCGCTCGTCTGACAGCTTTGATATTTGGTATACAGGTCCCTAGGGATAGCCCAACTTGGATTTGTTCAAATTGTGATGAAATAAGCCAATCTGTATTTTTAAGGAATTTTTTTGTCATTTTTGGTCAAAAATTTATTTCATCAAAACCGCTCGTCTGACAGCTTTGATATTTGGTATACAGGTTCCTACAGATAAACTAAATATGATATACAGAATATATGATGAAATCTGCAATTTTGTATTTTTGGTGCAATTTTTGCCATTTTTGGTCAAAAATGTGTTCTCAAAACTACTTGTCTGATGCCTTTGATATTTGGTATACAGGTTCCTGGGGGTTCTCTTAGTGTGATATAGTGAAATTTGATGAAATCTTCAATTTTGTATTTTTGGGTCAGTTTTTGCCGTTTTTGGTCAAAATATTTGTTTCTCAAAAGTTACTCATGTGATAGCTTTGATATTTGGTATACATTTTTATACATAATTATGATGAAATCATCAATTTTGTATTTTTGCAGCTAATTTTGCCATTTTAGGTCAGGCCATCCTGAAATGAGCTATCAAAGATCTCAACCTTCTTCATCAATACATATGTCACAAAACGTTGCTCTCTTCATAACACAGCAGAGCTCTGTCGACCATTGGGTCGTTTGTTAGCTCCCATAGCCATATGTATATATGTTTACAAGTTTACATTTTATTGAAAATCTCAATAGCCACTGAGCAGATTAGATGAAAATTAGCATGTAAGTACTTTGGGCTGACCTGAAATGATTGTGCACATCTTGGGTCAGTATCTTGGACTTGCTATTTTTCATGAATTTTTTTGTAATTTTCTCCCATTTTTGGTCAAAAAATCTTCTTCTCTGAAACCACAAGTCTGATTGATTTGAAACTTGGTATGGAAGTGCATAGGAGTGACCTTTCTCAAATCTGGGCAAAACATGGTGAAATTTGCATATTTGCATTTTTTGGCTATTTTTTTCATTTTTGATCAAAAATTTTTTTAACTCTGAAACCACACGTCCGATTGAGTTGAAACTTAGTGTAGAGGTTTTTACGGGTGACGCTAGTAAGATTTGATCAAATTCTGGTGAAATTTGTATAATTTTATTTTATTTGGGGAATTGTTTCTATTTGTGATAAAAAAATCTTTTAGCTTGATTTTAGCTTGTTTTTTATGGGAGCGACCAGTGACATTGTCACTATTTTTGGATTTTTCATGTCTTTGAGGCTTAATCATATGCAAATATTCTTTACCCAATGTTGTTGAGACTTGGTACAAAGATAAAGTGCTATGGCATACATATGCATGTCCACTAATTTTGTGCTATGATCCATATGGTCAATAAACAGCCATTTGATTTAAATTTTGGTGTGATTTTTTTATGTCTTTGAAACATAAACATAGGTCACTGTCCCTCGATGGACTGATTTTGTTCAAACGTGATACGAAGATAAAGTACTATGGCTGCATTCTTGTGCACATTAAATTGTTTCATTATATGATCCGAAATGGCTGATTACAACAACATACCCGATCCCATACCATTTCGAAAATTCCACCAAACCATGTGTATAGTATGTGCCAATCACGACACTGGAGGCAGTAAGGGCATCGTTATGTGTGATGTAATCAAAAGTTCCTTGAGTGGTCATTACCGGCAGAGATGAGTCATTTATTGAACGTTCCTCAGATTACTTTATTATGCAAGTCACAGGTCTTGCATCAATGTCATTCCACAGCTACCTAGACTACAGCTACCTAGACACCAAAGATTATAACAAAATGGACAAGCGGGGACTGTGTCATCAACGATGACTTGTTTCAGATAATGACATATTTGTATACTTCATGACCTTTGAGAATTAATCGGCGGTGATTATTGTTCATTATGTTGATCATAATACTTTCAATGAAGTTGCAAACATGTGGCAAAGGTTCAAATTTACACATAACTGTATGAAACACGTGAGCATTTTCAGTTCATATCTGTTTTTACTTGTGTATTACCTGTATGTTGTGTGTTTGAAGGAGTTACTCTCATTGCCTTTCACACCAGTGACCCACCCACGTATTATGCAGTGTGATTATTGTATTATACAAATTATATTAAGGTGGACTTGTCGCTTTAGCAGCTTTTAATCAAGTTAATGACTGCCATTGTAAATACAGAACAGTGGGCACCATGGAAGGAAATTCATTTTCAAGAATTCCAACAGTATGACAATTTCCGTTCTTTGTTTGTATGCCAACACAATCTTTCCACAGGAACTGCCATTTAGAGGTTTTATATCCAAGAAAACAAGCTCAATCATTTCACAGCCTGCAGCACTGTTCCAAGCCATACATGCAGTTTATGATTTACTATTTAGCCTCAAAACATTTAGGATTCACTGTATCTCAGACTTTTTATGTATTTCTGCAACGTATATCTCCGTCTCTCTTCAGAGGTTGAGAATGAATGTTCTGCTGTAAGAGGAATGGACATTTTCATGAGTTTCAGGTGTGCAGTTTTGTAAATCACTGCGGAGAAATATTTCCATCTAGTAATCCTCACCTCGTAGGTGGAGTGCTTGATTGACAGAGTTCACTACTGACGTCAAGTAAACCCACACAATAAATTCATTTACTCTTACTTGTGCATGGGCGCATGGAGATCTTGGCAGGATGACACAAAGGGAAGGCAGCGCATCACACAAAGGAAATCCGCTGGTTTGTAGTTTGCCGGGTGTTTAATGAATGATCGGGGTCAATCTGTCTCTGATTGTGCCTGATACAGTTGAAGTAGGGTTTCAAGTTTTCTCTTTCTGACAAAGAATCCTGCAATTGATAGTTGCCTTTTCATGCCATATTCAACCTCATCCGTACTTTCAATAAATAAGACGACATCCCCAGGCTAGCATGTCAATCTATTCCCACACATCTCTGCTTCTAATTGGATGGCTCTATTCAGTGTGTATGTACAGTATGTGCCCTTTACAGTATCATGGAAATAAAATTAATCGTTTTCCCCAATTCTCGGCAAAGCTGTTTGTACAAGGAGAATCAGGATTATGCCCTCTATCCCATCACATATGTCAGACTTTTTTCCTATCTCTTTTGATTGTGTTTTGTTACTATGCAAAGCCTTCCAACTGTATTAAAAATCTACCTCAGCCTACGTCAATGGTCCAGTCCTAGAAATTAATATTCCTTTGGAAATCAAACCGCCATTACCAAAAGAAGAGTGTGGTAAAGGTATTGCACATTTTCAAAAGACAAGACTCTGCAACTAGGAAAATGCAAGCTACAGTCAAGGTGGTACTTCCTTTTCATATTCTACACATTAAAAGCTGTGGATCGTGGTTTTGATTTTCATGTAGTCATGAAAAGTTAAACACAAAGGTATTGGGCAGTTGATATACTGCCTGTAGCCATCCTAAGTATAGTAGTTTGAGAAACTGGATGCCACTTGTCTTCTGAAATGTCACAAAAAGCACATGGTTCATGTATCCCGACAACACTCAAGTTGCAGGCCTTCAGGGTGTCACCTTGTGGAATCATACCAACCTGCAAAGCGGTTGACAGAGTACCACCTGGATCTTCATGCACACCACAGCTAAAGCTGTTTCTAGCTAAAATACACCAGTTCTTGTATCTTGATTGTGAGTCACGCACACGTCACACATCAGAACAGAACTACATTCATGCCCATACTCATAGTTTTAATAAACTCAGTGTGACAGTTTTCGGACAGGGAAGTGAATTTCGCCCAAAGCCTTTTCATAAATGACGAGCAGTACGAAATCTTATTACCATACCCTTCGAAACTTTATTGTGTTTATTATCAAACTGTTAACACGACGGAAGTGGTATTTAGGGGTTCAAAGTTGCAAAATTTTTGACCCCATGTTGATGGCATAGTAATCGGACTGCTATCGCAGTAATCAGATGTCATATTTGGAATATGATTATAGGGGCTAAATATTTACATTTCGAAACTTCAAATCCCCGATTTTCAATTTCGATGTGTTTAGAAAACTGTATGTAAATATTTCGTGATAAATTAGTTACATTTACAAAGCAACTATATTTTGACGTGTATGGTGCTTACATATCGGACATGGGCTGTGTCTGTGTGTTGCTTTCGACACCTTGAATCGTACGGTGTGTTAACTTCACCAAGTTTGTAGCACCCGAAATAGCTTCTACCAAAAAAACAACTATCCAAAACGGGACAGCAGCGTCACCTGACTTAATATGCGATATCATGACTTGTCAAACGCTATCAATACAGAGTGAAGTGAGTGCAATGAACAGCATGTCATTAAACGTCCAAAAACTGAGGTCGTCCGAAAACTGTCACACTGAGTGTACTCCTTGATGCCATTGCAAATACCAGTAGTAATGCTTAAGCCATTCCTGGTATGTTATGGATAATTATTGCAGTATTTTAAGAAACAGTGTTACACAATAGTATGATTGCAAACATTCAAGTCACATTATAATCATGCTTATAAGACATTATCACTTTAAATAGTAGCTTTAGCAGGCTGTCTAATTCATCCAACTGCTATCTCTCCATATTGCCTATATCCAAATTACCTTCCAAGTCAGGATAGCAAAAATGCTGGAAAAAGCAATGCATTAGCAAAATGGGACAGCTTTACAACACTTTCACACATCCTGTGTTGTAGGGACTCTATATCTAATCCATGCCATTTTTAGATTTTATAGAAAACATACCAGTTGTCCTGAATATTAAAGACTGCTGGTACCTCGGCCATGCCTGATTTTCCACAGACCATTTTCTGCCAGATTCACCAAAGTGTTTAGCTAAAAAAGTTATCAGAAGCTAGCCTTTTAAAGAACAGCTTTATTTTCAATAGATGTTGAAGACATGAATACAGAGATATAAAGAAAAAGGTGTGAAATGTGTGAGCTTTTGTCACTAAAGGCGAAGTTATCCTGAAACTACATTTTTTGTACTGTCTCTGCTCATCCTTAAGAAAAAGACTCTATAGAATTTCTATAGAGTTTCTATAGAAGTTTGTCGCTTAGTAGATATTCTATAGATATCTATAGAAATTCTATAGAAGTTTATAGTTTATAGTTGTTGTCTTTAGAACATTTTTTGTAAGAAATTTAATCAAACAAGCAGGCTAGTAGTATGCAATGATACACTATTAATGAAGGCAATCAAGAGGGATTGCAATATGCTGACTCTAATATGACACAATTTTGACACGAGTTACAGAGTTATACAGATGGCTGCCAAAGGAAATCACAGACTTGCATGAGAAACTGGGTCACCTGATGAATAAAAATAACTTATACAGAATCATGAGAGGCCGAGTACTGATGGAAAGCAGTTTCAAGGCTATGATTTTACTGCGAAATTATCAAGTTTAAGTACCACTGTCACTGCAATCAAACTTGCTAGACAAAGCCTCCAGGGAAGAGGTCAAGCATTCATCATGTGCACTGTGACGGGGACCGTAGAGCAGTTGTTTCCGGGAAACCACCTTTTCTTGGTTCTCAAATGTGTGAAAAAACAGTGTTAGTCCATCAAGTTGTAAGTTTTAATATTGACTGTCATGTGAAGCAATAAAACTGAAGTGTCGTATTCCACTTTTATGACTCATATCTCTTAGATATATGATTTCTTTCACTCAGATGGTCAATGACAGTTCAAATCGTGTTTGAGCATGGTGAGGTCTGTTTTCCTGGTGTGACCACTTTTAAAGGTACATCAACTATATTTTAATACCATGTATGCTGCTGCCTGATTTGAATGAAAGTAGTAGAACTTTAAATATTTATAGAGGGAGCCAAGTCACTCAAGCCGTAACATTGCAGATGTGCAGATGTACAGGAATGCCTGTACCGGTACAAGGGTGTATTCATTTTGTCAAGCTTGTTGTATTCACATTTTGGTCGCAGGCTTCTTCACCTCATAGGCTTTTTGGGTTCATTTAAATTGAGTCCGATCATTGTTCTACTCCAAATGTTTTTAGCTTTTCAGAAAAGGTTTGTGGTTATCCTCAGGTCAATGCTACATCCTTCAGTTATACCAATAGCCCTTATACCAAAATCTGTCCATCTCTTGGACAATTGTTTTCTGTTTTACTAACAACAGTTTTCACGACCTTTTGCAAAATGCATGTTAAACACTTTACACCTCTTCAACTTCAGGCAGCGAAAGTACATCCACTGTCAACCTGTATAACCACACCGCGATCAGAGCTTCTCTTCAGGTCAAAGGTCATGACATCGTGTACTCTGATTTCCTCTTTATTATCCCAGCCTGACAGCTTTACTATCCCACCAGCCCTCATCACTTGCTCTTTCAAACTTAAATTTTAGTCAGCTTTAATGGGACTCTGACTCTGCATTGCTTGGCAATGAAATTCCAGTACTTTCTTTGCCGCATCATATACAAGGCAGATACAGTGTGCCCACTATAAAAGAAATCTTTACTGCTTACATGGGAAAGTCACAAACTTTTACTAGTAGGAGAATTACTAGCATCAACATGGAGTACATTATCACGTTCAATTTCAATGAAGACTGTCTCTTCAAAATTTTTATTTTCAAAAAAAGATGGATACACTTCAGGTTCTAAAATGTTATATCCATTAATATGATATTTGAACTTGGCAGTTGGGATTTACAACAAGGACAAATGAAACCATCATGTCCCACTAACAGTACATTTTAATGTTGCTACAGTATGTGAAGTTAAATTTCCATTAGGTATTCCAGAATTATTCTACAACCTACATTATCTCAAATGATTTATCAGGGATTTTAAGTAGCTTTATATCGGTTGAAAAACCCCACTTCTCAGCCAGTTGAAGTCACTGTTAGTCGCTTTATATCAGTTGAAAAGCCCACTTTAGCCAGTTGAAGTTACTGTTAGCCATATATAGGCATGCTAACAACTCAATTATTGTGCGTGGGCCAATATTGAAGAGGAGTGAGCCTGCATGCTAGAGTAACTCAGATTGGAAAAGATTTCTGGAACAGAGTATAAATTGCGCTGAAGCTCTATCAAACAAACAGCAACAGTTTACTTTAATCAGTAATTAATGGCTAAAGTATTAAAATAGAATCATATAATCTTTTCATTAAAATTCATTAAAATCAAATTTTGTGCATGATTTGATAAAATTGTAGGCGTCTGCAGCTACCATGAGCAGGCACAAAAGAAGAGAGCTTTTCCAGGTAGAGACAAACATGATAATCTCAGTAGCAACAAGTGTTTCATGCAGCTATACAAGGCTAAACATACTGCCTGAGGAGAAATTGTTAAATGGAACATTGATGACTTTGTCGCCAACATGTCGCCAAGCAGACGTCTAATCGTCATTAAACTCATTAGGTTCCGCCACGTTGAAAAAAGTGTATGACATTTAATCTTTTGTTGTGCTGTCTGCCTTCAAAACATCATAACTGTGAGATTCGCCAATATTTCACTTTTTTGCCGGCAGCGTTTGAAAAGTAATTGATTGTACAATTCCCACTTCGTGTTCAGCAAGGATGGAATAACGGAGATGAGAGCTGGAGATGTCTATGCCAGCAGACACTTGGCGAAATCCATTACTGTTGAATGTACCAGCAGCCTGCCTGGCTCTCAGCGTACAGGTAGCCTCACTAGCTGTCAGTGTACAGGTCTATTTCTACATACAGTAAAGGCTAAGAGAATTAGATGACAGTTTCCATGGTGCCTTTGTTATGCCTCGTTTTTGTAGGACATTGCCCTTCTCTCTTGATCATAATGTCATCGTCTAGAATCTTTCCTGACAGCATGATATTGGTGACAAGTAATCAACTCTCTTTCTCCCATGAAATAGTATGTAATAGTGAATTTTGTTGGAAGTACTGCTTTGCTTTACAAACTACTTCTTACAATTTCATTTTGATTTGACTCCATGCAGGGAATTCCTGTGACCACTGTGAATATGGATATTTAATTTTGAAAAATCAAATTGCACTCTGATTAATTGGTACTTTGTAAAGTTTTATATATAGAGGTATCTTTGGCATAAATAAGTTACCGGTAAACAGATAAGTTGCTTTCTCAGGGTAAATGTATCTATAAATTATGCTTTACAGAATGCTATATGTACATTTAATGTTCTTTTATACACTAGTAAGTAGACATTGTGCTCATTTATGCAATTGCATCAGTGACAATGTCTATGCAAATGTTCTTATAATGACTTACCATTATTTGGTGGTCATGCTCAAAATTACGACAACTTTTGAACATAACTTGGTCATTGAACCATCTTTTTCAGAGATGAGGGTGCAGCTGAGAGGTTTTGATGGCTGACTTGTTTTGATAGCTGACTTCTTTCCTGAGTAAGTTGGTACTGCAGGTTGTGAGTTTGAATCTGATACAAAAATTACTGAATTTATTACCATAGGTTATGAGTGGTCCAAACAGACTAGCTGTGGTAATAGTGGCTTAAAGTGGCTGTACAAGCCATCAATGGTTAAGAGTAGGCTAGGTTGCTGCTGATGGCTGAAAGTGGCTCCACTAGCCATCAATAGTTAAGAGTGGCAAATAGTTGCGGTTGGTAGCCGAACATCACATATCTGTCCCTTTTTGTTAGTCCATATGGCATATGATAAAACTATTAGGGCCCTGATATGGGTTTTGTGGACCTCAGTCGTATAGCGCATGCGCCGGCACACTCAGGCCCTTCCACTATACAACCTTAGGTCTGTAAACTTTCAAATTTCTATCTGTCTTGTTCATCAAAACCCTAGCAGCCACCTCAGTAAGGATTTGGCTGTTAAAAGAACCAAGTATTTATGTTTGACCTCTAAATGAAGTGCATGCATTTTATAACAAGCAGTAATTAAGGGTATTTTATTAGCTTGTTGACATTTCAGGACAAGGCCACAAGTACAACTCTATCCGGTTACTCTATCCCGTGACATTAGTGTACCTGGCGTACATGCATCATTAGCATTACAATAATAACATGAGAGACAAGGAATCCACCAAAATTTTCCAAATTTAAAGAAGCTTTGACATTTGTACAAAAAGCATAATCACCCAATTAGTCTCTGAAGTACACCGGTTAAACACAACCAGCAAGCTTTTTCCATTTCATCTATTAAAATAATCTTGCATAAAAGTAACCCAATCTGTTTGGAAAGAATAACTATATATGAGTTTCCAAAGCAAATCTTCTAAACTTCAAGGTAACTAATAACTTTGCTCTTTCCATTAACCTTTATATTTGTCATTAACTCAGGAATAGACGTCCAGCAAGCATGAGTCTCAATGGCCTGGGAGCAGAAAATATCACAGCAAAATCATAGCTATTCCCTGATGATCCTCTCTTTCTGTACAATAATGATTGCTATTGTTTAGACTGTCACAAACTGTCAAGACGCTGTCTACTCAGAGCTTATTCTCGGGTTTTGCATTTGATACTGATCAGGAAAAAGGTTTATACCTGCCTTGAAGACATTGATATAAGCTAACTATAGATGCATATTTTATATGCAGGATATGTCTTCGGACATATTTAGACATCTTCAGCTAGTTTCACTTTAGGATGTGCCTGATGGACAGTTCAGCTTGCCCATGGTACCATAAATCTGTGAGAATACTTAACCTGTAGTATTGACTCCTAGTATTCAATCATTCACCTGGGTATTTCTTAATTTAATAATACTCTTGCTGTCAGAATATCTTTTGAATCAAAAGGCATTATGCCTTATACTGGTGTTTCCTTGTTTTTCCCTTTTTTGCTCACATCAAGTACATCCGTCAATCAAATTTCTATATTGCAAGAGCAATTGATAGAACCCACAAATCCCTCTCTAATATTTGTTCTGTGTGGAGCATTACACCTGGGTGAAATTTTATGCCAGAAATTTTGTAGTTGTTCAGGAAAATGGTTGCCGACAAGAGATTTCATGGCGATCTTGACATCACGGTTCTAGTACTTGACTCCCAAGGTGGGGACCTTCCAGCTTCAGCATGAGCACTTCATGACCTCAGGTCCACTGATACTTGATTGAATATGGCCGTATAGAGTCCCATCTTATCCCTGGGCACAAGTCTAGTAGACTAATCTTCCGTTTGATGATTGGTGAAAGACAATCCCTTCCCTCCAGTGTAGTGATGTACCCGAATGGCAACTATCATGGAAATTGGATTTTACCCAGTTTTCCTTAGTCTAACCTGCAGTACAGCAGACTATTCTAAACAGTGGGACAGCGGAAGGTGCCTGTCTTCTCCTTCAAGTGAAAGAACTTGAATTGCACTGATCTGCTGAAAGAAAGCAGAAACTTTTCTGTTTCAAAATTTAAGAATAAAAGTCAGGGTTCAAAGTGTAATTGTTTTGTCCAGAAATATTTCGTAACTCAGAAATATTTAAAATCCAAAATGGCTGTAAGATAAAGTCTTAGATTAATATTTAATTTTCAGTTGTTGAAAAAAGCAAGATGATATGAACATGTGGTTCATTGTAGATTTCAAACTTAGCCGTCAGAAACTCTAGCCTTGACTGTATATGGCATCATGAGATTTTGAAGGTTGCAAATCTGTACCCAAGCTGCACTATGCTTTTAAGTTTCTTTATGATGCAAAAAGTATTAATAAAGCTGCCTGACAATGATGATTGATTATAACTGTTTGAGCTTGATAAGCGTATTTTCATGTAATATACCTTTATTACAATGATGTTCTTTGAAAACAATAGTCTGAAATGGAAAAATTTGCTTGGAAATTCACCAGGCAGGTGTGAACATACCGTATTTGAAAATTGTGGACAATTGATAGTCTCCTATTGATAAAAATATTTCAAATTATCAAGACACCCTGTCTTAGCAAAGTAGCACATATACCCATTAAACATATATTGTATTCTACGGTAAGCATAAATTTAAAAAATTCAGAAAACAAAAATTTATCAATATTTAGTTTTCATTACATTTAGAATACTCGTTGATACCAACTTCAACTGTTCAGCATGATGAAGGTGTATGTTAATGATAGTGAGAAGCTTGGGTAATACATGTAGAAATTATGAAATGCATGATGTAGCTATTCTTTCTCATTGCTGAATAAACAAATTTTTCTCGTCGCCCAGTAAATGTGATTTTGTCTTTGCAAGGGACAAGAGGGATTGACAATCCCCACAGGACAGTATTTACATTTAAAAAAATGGCACAGAGGTCTGCATACAAGATGTAAAGATTGATGTACTAGAATGAGTTGCTATTATTTCAATGCAGATGGATAGTAAAGTGTATAGTTTTAAGTTTCATCTAAAGGGACAGTAGCTATTGCGATGTGGAATTGCCACCAAGAAAGTTGTACAATTCCAATATGGCTCACTCTGTTATTAGATGGTCGTGATGAAATACATTCTGATTGAAAGGTTGAGCATTACTATTTGAGGGGCGATCTTTTTTAGCTTACTGTGATATTAGATGGCTGTGATGAAATACATTCCAATTGAAAGACTTTATGTTGCTATTTGAGGGACACTCTTTTTTCTCCATCCAAATACCATCTGAAAGCTTGACTGATCTCTAAAACTATCAACATACTCAAAGTTGACACTGTTGATGTAGCATGTCAGTTCAGATTTAAAGGTTGACTTTTTCTTGTATACACTTTCTCAAGTGGTTCCATCATTGAAGGTTACCTCAAAGGCCATCCAAAGGTACCATCTCGCCAAATCCCAGAGATAACCATACAGTGATTAACTACTCCCACTCAGCTACCTGCAGCATACAGCGTCATCATCCAGAAATACTCTCAATACTCTTTTGCAGAGCTGAGCTCATCAATTACAGGTGTCTATGAGGAGAGAGTATTTTTCAGACGCACTACTGGTTGTCATAATCTGCTAAACTAATTGCTCCAAGATGGCCCTTGCCTCTTGTTTGATTGCAATTGTGCTTGTCTGGTAGGCTTTTATGCCCCTTGAGAGGCAGTGGTCCAGGATAGTGCCTTGTTAATTGCGGCTGATGCATTGAGGGGAATTATTTTGTGTCCATCCTTTTGGAACCCAATATAAAATAATTCAAAAGGTGTTCATTAATGAGTCAGTAACATAAAGAAACAAAACACAGAGTGTGTGGGTTTGTGGTTAGGTGAGTATACGTGTATCAATAGGTGGGTATGTATGTTGATGGGTTATTGGTATACATGTGTTGATAGGGTGGGTATTTCTGTTGATAGGTGGGTATACATGTACATGCTGACAGAAGGGTATGGATGTACCTGTTAAAATAGGGCAACAATACTATTATCCAAACATCTTTAGTTTATACTTCAAATATTTTCAGCATATTTTAAACAATGTAACTTTCACACCAATATAGATGTTGTGTGAAATATAGAAAAAAATAGATGACATCCTTTGAGAAGATTACTAATGGAGGGCATAGTGAATACTAGCTCCAAAGATCAAATGTCCGTTGCTTGCACTCATGTAATCAGGCCGTGGAGTACAAACACATTGGGAAAACTAGTGCACTTTGAAGTGGCATGAGGGCAAAGCTTTGCACCTTGTGGATGCAATAGAATACCTAATGATTTCAATATAGCAGCATGTTAACAAACCATCAGAGTGGGTTCAAGCAAAATCAGTGTCGTCGGCTCGGGAGATCATTGATTTTTTCCTACACTTGCTCAGTCCCTCACATAAGTAGAAAGTCAAACATCGACTGTTAGAAATGAAATGCAATATTTTGAAAAATGTTACAAAGGAATAATGCCACTTTCATCATGTAGTTGCCACTAGAGACAAAATGTATACATCCAAAGCTTTAAATCAAAGGTAACTGCAAATGTCCACTTCACATGGAAATCATGCAAAGCAAACTTAAGACTATTTGTTAACTCTGCCCAGTCATGCCAGTGCTTATTTATGGAGTTCAGCAAGACTGAAGCATAGTGGGCCCAGGCTAAGCTCTAGTACAATTCAACATTGTCTTACAGGCAGTACATTTGTAAAAGTGCCAGTAGCCATAACTTCTGACCATGAATGCACTGTTATTGTTTACGTTTGAATTCTATTTCTAGTTCAGATAAGAATTCACATTTCAACAGTAATGAGATGCAGTCTACAAGCTACGCTTATAAGTGGAATAATATGTATCCCAACATGCTTTGGGAAGCAGAACAAAAAAACTGTCGTTAACATTAAAAAGGCAAAAAAAAAATCAAAACTTCCAGCCACTGGCCAATAAATTTGGCATTAAATGTACATTCAGACTAGCGCTGATATATACTATAAAGAAGATGTGTTTTGTTATTCTTCAGATATGCAACAAAGTTCTAAGGATGTGTGCTGAAAAAGTCAAACACATCTAGACCAACATGAACTACAAGTATTAAATGCACAGGACTTACGTGGGAAGATAGAGAAGGCAGATATTGAATTCGTCTAATTTTAACACTGAAAACTGAGTAGATATTGGATCCTGTAGGTACATCGTGTATTCAGATGAGAAATGCGACTTCGATGGAGAAATATTTTACATTGAACCGTGTCAGTGTAATAAAACTCTAACTTTATTGTATGCAATAATAGAAAGAGTAATAAAGGCAGCCGTATTGTTAGTCTTCAGGGAGCTGTTTGTGTTTTATCATGATTAAATTTATTCCAGAGGATAAAGTACGCACAGAACAGGATGAAGGTGGGTAGATGGAACCTAACAGAATAAGATGACTCAGCCTGCCGCCTTCGTAAAACAAAAGGCTATATATCCTGCCAACCCATGACCATCTCTGTTCACGTACTTTTAAAAGCAATCATAAATGTTTCCCTCCTCTATTATTTAAAAGTAAAAGGTCATTTAGGTATATTAACCCTGAACTTTTGACAGCTCTCGCTTCCTGCATGACACCGTCAGCTGATTTTTTGCAAGGGGCTTTTCTCGTAAAACCCCATACCAATGAGAAATTAATGCAGCTTTATCATCTACCCATAACACAATAAAAAACACATCAACTGATTCTACCAAAATTACATACTGTGTAAATTATTGCTGTTCATAACGGACATTGTAATATTTGACAATTGTTGTATGTACATCTTAATATCAAATGTGTCCTAATCATAATATTTTTCAGAGCAGGAACTTACGAACATTTTTACTCGTAGGCTAGGTCATAATACGGTTGTGACTGTGATGGAGTATGAATACAGCTCTAATTTCAGTAACTTGAAGTCAGTTTAATCCTGAGAAATTTTAGTCGCATGATTTCACCAAAAAAAATGTCATTCACACACTATTCGAACCATTTGTTGGACTTTAATACATGAACGTTGCTGTCACTCACTGCATCGAAGAATAATAAAACTAAATTATCAAAAGTGTTGCAGTTTTTGTTTTCATAATGTTCTCAGTAACAATATTACTTTGGCAATTAAGGGAGAATATTATGATGAGAATTTTTATTTCAACAGTATTTTATTTTGATAATTCAAAGAGGCATGACGGTGACAGAGTTACACTATTTACTCCCTGGTGTCACTTTGTTCTGTAATCGTGCCTGTTGCTGGAAATTGTCATTTTCTTTGTGGACGTAATACAGTTGTAAAAAGGCTTTACCCCATGTGACTATGGGTGTTCCCACTGATTATCCAAATATGATCACATTGATGGACAAAAATCATCATTTGCTCACAATGCATTCATCAATGCAGCATCAAAAGCAAATGTTGTCTATTGACCCCCCGAAAATACACATTAAATCTAGCAGCATGGCGTCCATACATAAATGAAAATGCCTTGTCAACATGGTAATCATAATAAAATGAAATAGTTCATGAGCTAGCTGTGTACTGAAATGGAAAACTTTTTTCCTATCCTTGTGATGAGGTGTTACACACAGGATAACATTGATTAAAACTTTCTATTTCCTGTGAGAGATATGTTCCTGCATGATGTCACTTCGCTCATTGCCTACACATAGGACTTTCATGGGCATTATCTAAAAATTTACAGTGCCTTAAAAATTTACAGTGCTACCAGATGTTTTTTAGCAATTACATCGCCTTTATTTCCAATGAAATTTGAATTTTTGGTGTTTTCAATCATTTATTGAAATTATCTGTTAAATGATACGTATGACAGTTTGACACAATTTATCAATTTGCAATTGCAGAAAAGTTTTCCTTGGAAATTGTTTTCCTATAACTTGTGAAGGTATCTTATATAGAGCATGCTAATACCGTATTTTCATGAGTTATAAATTTGTGAACACTAACTTAGTTTGTCAAAAACTTGAAAATATTATGGTATGTATTTTTAGAAAAAATTACTGCCACCAATTGTACATAAAGTTATATTGAACAATATTTTATACCAAAACATATTTCAAAATTTTCTGTATAATGGCACAAATTCTGTGCGTTTGAAAAACAGTTTTTTACTTAACTTCAGTTCTCAATTTTTTTAATGCCAACATATTATTGAAATTGTTATTTTTCAGTTCTATTCAGTGCTGCTAAATGCTTCTACTTGATTTATGAAAATGTGTTAACTAATATTTTATGTTGCATAATATTTTACAATTTTTAACATGTGGCGATACAGGCTGTAAATGCGTGATTTGAGTGAGCTGTTGTCCTGATTTGCATATCAACATCTATAGTACGGTAGATGACTTCAGGCACAAGGATATCTTTGAAAAAAATTACTGCTTCACATACAGCAGAGAAGGCCACTTTAAATTGAAAAATTTCCCTTTTTGAATTCATGCATTGTGCGTAAACTGCGTCTCAATTAAATCAGAGGTCTAAGTATTGCCAGCCTTTGGATGAGATAAAGTTCAATGACAGCGTCAATGCCAAGTTCAAAGAATCTGTTCAGAGAAACAGATTAGCCCAGCACTGAGAAGATAATTGAATAAGTACTATTTGGAATGCGGCCGCGTGGCCCCATCTGCGTTCAATATATCATGCTTCCACACAATCACAAAAGGTAACAAAACACTAATGAGATAATAGACGTGGAATTGACCAACATCATTTTGATGAGCAACCTCAAGTAGCGTATTATCGTGTCCTCGTAATTGTAAGCATTGTCATTACGTGCTGATTGCACCGTGGCCAAATGCACTGATCATTGAACTTGATGCCGCATCACACCCAAAGATACATTCAAGATACCTCTTCTTCTTTTTTTCAACCCATTTTCAAATTGTTTTATCCGTATCCTTGAGGTTGAAAACACATTAATCATCAATCTGTGCATTTTAAATGCCATTGATGTATATTTTTTCCTCCCGTAGCGTTCTACTGATGCAAATTCCAATGAAAAATTAATTTAACCTTTACATTTCCCCTTTCTTGTAACCACCAATGATGATTTATGAGTCTCAGACCCAGCACAAAAAGGAAAATAAATTACCACAGACACTTCCATACTTCCACTATATCCAATAAGCCATCGCCATCAAAAGAAATGTCAGAAGGTACCTGTACATTTTTAATTTGGAGTAATGTGAAAACAGTATGGCCTGTAGAATATTGAAATATCACAGGAAACACTTTGAAGGCCGTTGAGCTATCAGTTTGTAGCAACTTAAGTCATCAATCATTGTATAATTTTGAAAGTGCAACTGAAATCTTAGTGATATGACAGGTGCACATGTTTTCCAAATGTGGATTGAAACACTGCAATGCCTCTATACCTAGCGTAGTGTTAATATTCTGTTAGAAGCAACATGGAAACACATCATTCAAGAGTGTCAGATTTATTTTGAAGCGTTTTTTTGTTTTTGTTTATTGCTGAATTGCACAATTTTTTTTTTTATTTTGTTTAAGATTTATCCAACGTAAACTGTAAAAAAGGGTCTACATAGGATTGTGTGATAAAACAGGTGCAAATCACCTATACAAAGTCAAGCCAGAATAGTACACCACATAACGAACAAAAGGCAAAGCTGACGTAAAATATACAACTATCAAAGTAAACAAACTATAATTAAAAAAATACTTTAAAAGCCAAATTTACATAGGTCTACATTTACTACAAAAGCAGCAGATTGTCATTGTACAAGTGTTTTGAGCACAAATGAGTAAAAATATACATTTTTCTCACGTAAAGAAATAAACATGAACATAACCTTCTCTAGCCTAAATTCATCATTTGTTCAATTGATAGTCCAGTTGGTTGTAAATTGTCAATAAAGTACCAAGAACAACACCAGGATGATGATTAACTAGTTTTATGATTTGATTGAAAAGAGAGTACATAGCTAAGCAAATCCACCAGCCAAAGCTCATAGGCTAGCAAAGTTTATGGCATGGCAAGTAGTTTTAAAACAGGGCTGGTAGATTTTATGACCAGGGTGATAGAGTTTTGCCTCTATTAACCCAATGGATGAGTGACTTTATTCAGCTTGTAGTTACAATGTTGACTTGTTGGCTTGTTGAAAGTTATAGGCTTCTAGTGATTAGATTCGGCCACCATCTCATGGACTTGTGGATCTAAAATATGATTTGATCACCTCAGTGTATCATGCAGGGAAGCCAGCTGTTTTCAACAAATGATTTTCCCTTTCATGATAATCTTTGTAACTCCCTGTTCCTAACATGCTCACTGAGCAGACTAACAAATCCAGTTTCTTTCAAGATTGTCACCGCTAATAGTTAACACAGTCTCTCGTGTTTGGATGTGCAGTTACAGTTCACAGGTTATTAGCCAATGAGAGTGAAATCACCTGTGAAGAGTACCCCTAACTGTGTTGAAAAATGATGCCGAAGAGCCTGCTTAGCTACTGTTGGAAAAGTAGAACTGCAAAGCGAAAGAGAGAAATGCAGTATGATATATGACCTTGGGGGCAATGTTATTTCACAGTATTCAATCTGTAAGAGTGTCCTCTGTTACACACCAGTGCACTTGCCTTTTGGAAACACTTGAAAGCAGGCTTTGCCCACTTCAGCTCTGTACAATATTCATCTTGTCTATTTGATTGATGGCCATCATCATGTGTGATCAATTTATGTCACCTGCATAAGATGTCCAGAAAATTTCAAATCTTTGTAAAAGTGCTGAAATTGCGCTACAATATCAAGCTGTATGCAAATACCACGTGAGAAAAAAATAGGTAAAGCATTGATATGTGACCATATACTGAAAGGATTTATACTTTCCCACTAGAAAAACAGAAAAACCATGAAAACACAAATATTGTTATCCTTGAAAATACAAGAAAAGATTTGCCCACTTCATGAACCTGCTTGTACATTGATAAATGCAGTCATGATTTATATAGATCTTGAGAACTTGAAATAACATCAAAATGCAGCTACGGGTTATTTTTACTCAAAGAAGCAATATATAACTAAGCTTTGTGATAAACTATATGTATATAAATACCCCCAAATAGCAAAGCTCAAAAGCACTCTCCCTTCGGTAAAACAAGGTCTATTGACATTTAATATTACTGTTGATATGCTAGGTAATAGGTGAGTGACAGTGGCAATTGGGCTTGTTCCTCAAAGCTATATCTAAGTATATGTCTTCAGCTTGTCAAAGTTCACAGGAATGTGTGTAAAAAAATGGAAAGTTTGACATTCCTTCAAAAGAGCCATAACATTGCTTTTTTAGCAGATCATATAAGATCCGGTGTCTGTGATTTCCCATATCCTAGACATGTACTCCCAGCTATCCCTTTGACAAGTCATTCATCTGTGTTCTGAGATTGCGAACGTCTTTGCTGGGCTGGGATTATCGTAAACCCCAATTGAGTGTGGTATTATGAATCCATGCCAAATTTCAGCTATTTAGCATACCTTTGTTTGTATATCAATATCGTGAAAACGATTTCAAGAAAATAAAAATCCTTCCGCACAGAAATTTCATAAGCCTAGATTTCTGGGGAAGAAGACCTTCAACATCTCTCAATGTCCCGGAGCTTACAAGAAATCAGACTAGAAAAAAAAGGAAGGACGTACTGCCGTCTTAATTCCACTCAAATGAACAGAACATTAATATGAAGTTTAGGTGTCACCTTGAATTTCAAGGACCCATAAATTTCGTGCAGTTTAGCTCCTAGCATACATCTCAAATCTTTCTATGGCTCATATAATTTTCTTTACTGATACAAAAAGGGAAATAGTTGAAGTTTCCTTGAGTGCAAGGTGAGAACAAAAACCTGATTTCCAACTTGGGAATTATTATGATTTAGGAGAGTTGCCAAACAGATTGGTCTCTATGGGCGATGACATAAGGAAGACAAATGACCACACTGATTGTGACTGAACCTGCTTTTCCTTTGTCTCTGACTTGCAGGCGGACGTGTTGGGTTTGCTTTGCCACAGAGGAAGATGACAGATCAGCTCCGTGGACAAGACCGTGCAGGTGTAGAGGCACAACCAAATGGGTCCATCAATCTTGCCTCCAGAGATGGATCGATGAAAAACAGAAGGGAAATAGCACAACCAAAGTAGCATGTCCTCAGTGCAATACCGAATATCTGATAGTATATCCAAAACTAGGTAAAATATTGCTAATAAATGGGAAATCAAAATGATTTTTTGGAGTAGGAGTAGCTGCCATGTTTTTACCAAGTTTATCCATGCATCTGCATATTTTATATTTATTCTTACATATGTGTCCATAAATATAGATCATAGTTTTTTTCTCCATGGACATACACTGTCTGTAGTTAATTGAATAATTGAATTATTTGATTACTTGTCTAAAATGGACAGATGTATATTGTGTCTCTCTTCATAGCCATGCTGTGAAAAAAAACACAATTTCCTCAGAATTGTATGAATTTAATACTGCCCTGGAGGTGGAAGTGGACAATCTGTCAGTGTGTCATCTCTTCTTTCAATGTCAGGTTTTAGGCACATTGCAGTAACATTAAACTCGGCATCAGCATAACTTTTGAGTTCCTTGTAGCAAACGTAGTGAGTACTTTAGATAACAAAGGTGAAGCGTGTACTCCTTGAGGACAGTTGTCAGTGACGTGCAGTGTCGTGACAATTTTTGATGTCATGACATGCACAATATCAGCGCACAGGGAAGATACATATATGCCATCATGGAATCTACGGAAAATCTGAACCATGTAAAAATTGCTCTTCCAATCACATGTTAAGAAGAAAACAGTCACATTTCAGTGATACATCGTGAGAAATTTGTCTCATGACATGTGACTCCCCCTCCAACTAACATTTTCACATTTATCCAACATCACATGATACAAATGGTTGCTTCTTGGTTCTTTAATTGCTTACACAAGTTAGTGATTTTAACGTTGGCATATTCAATTTTATTATTATCTCATAAGAAGACGTCATAACATTGAAATCCAAGTTTATAGATCAGTAGCTCCTTTGAAATTTTATTTTGACAAACTCTTTTGAATTATCCATCATACTGTCTTGTTCAATGCGTGTGAACTTTTTCTCTTTTGGATTTTTGATTAGTTAGTCACATCACTGCTGAGTGTAAAGGACAATCGATAATTTTTTTACCTTTTTCAAATGGTACCTGGAAAAACGATAAACTTGGGTTGAAAGAAATTGCAGATCAGCAGAGAAAATTCACACATTTTTGTTTTGAGTCTTAGTATTGCTTACTTTATTTTCAGGTTCCTTTGTATATATTCTTGATACTGTGGATAAGATCATCTACAAAGTGTGTCCATTTGCAGCTGCTGGTATCGTAGTAGGTTCTATTTACTGGACTGCTGTAACCTATGGAGCTGTGACTGTCATGCAAGTCTTGGGGCATAAGGAAGGTCTGGACGTCATGGAAAGGGCCGATCCGTTATTCCTTCTCATTGGCCTTCCCACCATTCCGGTCATGCTGATTCTAGGGAAGATGATCCGGTGGGAGGACTATATCCTGAAGCTCTGGCGAAAACACTCCACAAAGATTCCTTTCCTTAGTTACATCTTCCCGGATCTAGCACCAGGTTTCCGTGTTCCAGCTGAACCAGTGCCAATGAATGATCCTATCTCTGCTACCAGGATACTCTGCGGTGCCTTAATTTTCCCTACAATTGCAACCATCTGTGGAAAGCTTATGTTTGGATCACTGAATTCGAACTTGCAAAGAACAATATTGGTAAGTTGAACACATGTTGAGTATTAAAAATGGAATTATGCAATCATGTAATCGAGTACTTGGGCCAGGTACATAACATTTATGAAAAGGTGAACAACTGCTATTTAGAATCAGATTGGATGACAGAACACAAACTAGCAAGGAATATGTTTTCCATGAAACACCACTCAGTTATGTATTCTTGTCATTTCTCAGTATAGGCCCGAACTCCAAAGGTAAGAAGAAATTGGATGTGACATTTTTTTGTTCCACAATAATTGTGAAATGATGAATGAGGGGGATTTCTGTATGCCGTCGGACGTATACTGTGTTGTCTGCAGGCAGAATTTGCCGACATCATGGTGTGAAACCCAGAGAATGAAAATATGGAAATGCTAGCTCACTGTGTTACTTTCAGTAGGAAAGAGAAACCCTGCCCCTGCGGGTGATGTACTTTTGTGTGGGTATTGTAAGCACTGACAAACCCCCTCAAGTGGCATACCATGTGAAAAAGGATTCATCAATGGCATCAGCCCACATAGTCTATTCAAACACAGTGGATAAGCAGTGGGCAGTTGTGACCTATGGTGATCTATAAAGCAAATGGAATATATATATGGCATATTTCTGTACAATGTAACATTTCCAAAATCCATTGTCAAAGAGGAACACAAACAAGATAGGGTACCTCATTCATGATCACACACTCAGTTTTCATTTATTCTCTGTCGGATTCTCTTACTACTAATGAAAACTGCAAGCATCATTACGCCGTAAGAAAGTAATTTTAAGGTTACGGCATTATTACGTCATTCTGGAATATTCAGGAGGCGTTTTCATCCTGTGCTCTAACCTGCAACATAATCAGATCAATGACTTTAAGGCTTTAAGGGGGTGCATGTGTGCGTTTTCTGAAATCCTCTTATATTAAGATGTTTTAGTCTGAAAATAATACCAACAGACAGAAAATGTGCAACTGTAAAAATTAAGTTTGCTATAATGTAAAAATTCAAAACTATAGGTAGGTTTGTGCAGTGTGAATGACAATGGCATTTTCTATAAATATCTCCATTGTATTAAAGTTTTACTTTGGGGAGTGGGTGTGTCAGGAGACAGCAAATTTGAACTTTGTTATTTTCCTGAAAGGCACTGAGGAAAGATGTCTTCCAGTTTATCACAAGGTCTATCACAAGATCTATCCTTGGAAGGATGTGATATTTATTCATATGTAAAGAGACATCAGTGGCAGTTACTTGGTGTTGTTTCAACAATTTATGATCTGCGTGAACTTCATCAACAGGATATTTGTCCAAAAATACACTACATAAACATCAGTGAAATTTCATAAATAGTTGAAATATTGAAGATAATATTTTTCATTTTAGTTCATAATGTTGCTATGTATATGGTGTCATCCCCATTTGTACTGGCTACTTTGCTGGAAAGTTTAGTCTGGTAGTTTTGAGTGACATTAATCTGTCAAAAATTCACTTTTGATATGAAATTGAAGGAGAGACATTGAAATGGTTGGGTATGGTTTCTGGAAATTCATTTATTTACAAATATTGGTACATTACTATCGTAGAAAACTTTGATAATCATTTGTGAGGATTGGTTCTGAAGAAATTGGTCAGTCTTTCTTTCCTTTGGCGTTTTGTCTTCAAAACTGTCATTGTACTCCATAGCTTACTGAGAATCGGTGTGAGATAATAAGATTACCGTAGAATATTTGATAATCACATTGAAATTGAGCATGTCGCATCAATGGTACACAACACCATATAGCTCTACTGTCCCGAATTCCAGTTTCAGGGTTCTTTTCACACAAACGAAATCCCTTGATGTGCAAATGGAGAAGTGAAAAAAAAAAGAAAGGTTGTGCCATTTGAAGAACACAACAAAGGAACTGAAGTCATGCCTACTGGCAAAGGTCAGTTGGAATGGATAAGATTTCAGCGGCGGTGTTTGTATTCGATCAAAAGTCAAAATTTGCACATGGGTATGTTGTTCTGCAGTGAGAAGGTCAACTGAAATGTAGAAGGCTGAGTTGAAGCCAGCCAATCTCATTTGATACTTTGTTGTCCGGACAACAATGATAAGAACAAGTTTATACACCACACATTTGAAATAGTAAATGCAGCAAAGATAGGAATCAAACGTATTGCAAAGTAAGAGGAAGGCAATGTTCATATTGTATTACTGTAACTGAACTGAAAGCAGTTGAAGCTAATTATACACTCATTTCTCTCCTTTCTTTCCTTTTATTCCATTCAGTAGTCTTTGTACCTATTAGCCTCGTATTCAATCTGAGTTTTCTCACAATCACATACTTGTTTGTTGTCATTCTTGTTTCTCTAACACCCTGTTTCTCAACCCCCACCCATCGCTACATCTCTTCTACATCTGCATTTGTTTATAGTACTTGTGTATTTCCCTAGCCCCTTCTATACCAGTACACTGTCTACATCTCTGAATTGTATATTTGGTTGGAAAACACCGTAGTTCGAATGATATCTCTTGTCATTTCCACCTATCAGTGTTTGAAAAGTGGCTTATTTTGTAAAACGCTGAAGTCGTGCCACCAATGATATTCCAAAACAGTGTGACTCATCTTTGACATTTTTCATTCTCATCGAACATTTTCACTTTAAGCAGCATAGCCTGATATTTAAACTATGTAACGATATAAATTACCTAGTTAAACCTCCATGTGATTTCAACATTGATTCTGAAGTGTGAAAATCAGAGGAATTTTTTGATCACAATAAATCCAGCACTGCACTTGCCTAACTGTGATGGAGACAGTACATGAAAAATGATTCAAATGAATGCAATTATCCAAAGGTGAGAAAGTTTGCTTTCCCTGCAAATCAATGAAATTGTAATTTATTATGTCGTACCAAAAGCCATTTTTCTGACATCATTAAACATAGCTCAGATCAAGGTGGACAGGGTAGCACTTCATACGAACAACTTTCTCCTTAGCATGCTTATATATATATGTGTGTGTCTTTGTGTGTGTGGATATATTTGTATATATGTATAATAACACAAACTATTTCAAGTATTTAGGTAATTATATTTGTTACTGAAGTTTCATCACACACACACACACACACACACACACACACACACACACACACACATCACACACACACAGTCCACATAAGACTTCAATCTACATCCTTCAAATTCACTTTAGATGCTCTACCATCTGAGCTAATGGATCAGATAGAGTTGGTTTGATGGTGCATGTCAAACCAACGTGACAAACTAACACAGCTGTCCGGAACTCTTACTGCAAATTTCACCAACCGGAAATGATTTGTTTAGACGGAATATGTCAAAAACAATTTCAGGAACATGATCAGGATCATAAAATTGCCCTTGGGATCGGCAATCAATAGTGTGAATGTTATGGATGTCATTCAACTGGAGACAGTGATGGGCAAAGTCAGACCAGCACTTGATTGTACCAATCTTGAGAAATTGATAGGATGACAAGAGTGGATGCCATTGAAGTTGTCTCTCAAAGCTCATTGAGTGATTACATTGACACTGTAGATGTTGTCAAGCATCACTTTATTAAGGTATTTGATGCGTCTCTCTGATTGAATTGTGCCCTCAATCAAGGTACTGTCAAAGGCCCTCTTGAAGTGTTAATAAACATACACCATCTAAACGTACTTCACACTTGCTGTCTGTCTTGTATCATCAATGAGCTTGCAATTCAAGGCTGTTCAGGAAATTTTCAGTTGTTCAATGCATGTACTTCTCTGTTTTGTCTCTTTTAAATTGACTTTAATTCATGGCAGTGAGAAGAAGTTTTTATATAGCAGCCTGTTGTATTCCTGTTAAATGTCAGCCATACTTGACAACAGATAACTTTTGTGCTTGTTTTCATTTTACTAGTACATTTCTCATGGTGTTGTTTCATTTTTGGGGAATTTCTTTAACAGACTCATTTAGCTGTTTGTTTAACCCTTTCACCCCCAGTTCCCTGTGTACAGGTGCAAGTTTACTATAGAAAACAATGGATTTGGGACAAACCATGGTGGTGAAAGGATTAAAGGGCCAACAGCTGTAACTTTTAATGATTTTTTTCACCAGTTTTGTTTTTAATGTTAACTTCTGTTTCTTGTTTTACTCCCCAAAGCATGTTGAGATACACCATATTCAGCTTGTCAACTCAGCCTTTACATGTGTAAACTGCGTTGTTATTGTTGGCAAGTGAATTAATACATGTATTGTCAATAAGGGAATTCTGTTCTGGATGAGAATTCAAATTTAAACAATAACAGTGTATTCTACATGCTTAGATGCTGTGTTGATAAGCTGCATAGTTGGTGTTCCAATCTTGTTTGGGTAGTAGAACAAGAACTTGCAGTTGATATGAAAAACAAAAATTTTAGTGAAAAAAAATCGTCAAAAGTTGCAGCTAGTGGCCCTTTAATGGCATATATTGAAATCATCTTCATCTTTGTCAGTCTTGAAGACGTACCATAACTCTTAACAGATGTACACGGTATCTCTCTCTTGCATCCACACATCTCAGCTTATCATACCTATATGATATTTCATGATGGCAACTACCGAATATGTGTCTTCGTTACCCCCGTACAGTGCAATGCACGCTGTTTCTTCAATCTCATTACGCCCCCTACACTAGATTTTCCATCAATTTCATATTTACCTATCTTCTTTGACATGCCAAATAAACAATTATTCCATCTAAAGTAGCTGTTTCACGCCCAGTGTCAAACATCTAAGAAGACCTGAAGTATTTGAATGGTATCAAAATATAAATACACTCTATGCCTGGCGTAGGGAGACCCATCAAACAGCCCAACAATTTATTTTGACATCAGTCACAGAGATTATTGGAAATTACTGTGCAACCTCCACAAATTCCTCCGCGTGGGTTGATGTTTGATTGGTTTGTTGGTTCAGTGCCATCGTACGCAGGCCAGTGATTTTCATTTGTCAGACCGTATTCAGGTGGACATGTTTGAATCTCAGTGGAGGAGATATTTATAGTTAGCTAGTCAAATGAAAAGTTACAGTTAAAACAGATGGCCGTCCGCATGCTGATTCCCGATACATGACAGATGACATTTCAAGCCCTGCTCTTGACTAGCGCGCTTGTATTTTATAAATCACCTGAACCACACACTCATTGCTGCATGTGAGCATCACAGAATTCCCAGTTGAAACACAAACCTTTTCCCCCTGATATATCTGGCTTTTCAGACATCCTGTTCACAAAATGCTATATGCATGATTAATTGGCAAATAAAAGATTTGTCATTAAAGGATTATTTTCTTTTGTATGTAGATACCAAGATAAAAAGACATCTTTTTGGTCTTTTGTTGTTATATGTAACAAATCTTTACTTACTGTCTGTCTGTCTGTCTGTCTGTCTGTCTGTCTGTCTCTCCCAATTTTCACTCCCCCCTCACTCTTTCATGTCATTTTACAGTTTGATCATCTTAGACAGTAAACTGTTCTTTCCTCTCTGTCTTTTCTTTTCATGCTCAATCCATTCAGAACAATACAAACAAATTTACTTAATCTCTTGAAGGATATGTCAGCGACACAGTGGGTGGACTGTGATGATGAAATGCCGCAAATATTGATGGAAGAATGAAAAACCAACTTTAATTAGCTCTCAGAAAATGTCAAAGTGCCCTAGGGGAGCCTAATCATGGATTTGCTTTTCAATTATTGACAGCAATCAATTTGGACAGAAATGTGAATCGCTGCATTTATAGATCCTGCACCCTGCCTACTTCCAGTACGCAGAAATTTATCTTTCATGCTTTCACAGAAAATTAATCAAAATTTACAGTCACACAACAAATTTTCAACTTGAAGCGTACATAACGTCTGTTTTCTGTTTGCGTGTATTTCATCTAAATCTCTGGTTTCAATCCATAGGAAACAAACATCTTCAGTCAATATGTCTGATTTCATCCATCCTCATTTAATTTCATCCATAAAAAGCAAATATTTCATCACTCTGTCATCTTACTGATTCTTTCGTCTTATTCACCCTTAAGAGAGGTATGTCATGTTTCACCCTCAAGAAAACACTCGTCTTCAATCACCTTGTTTGACATACAGCAGTGAAGTTTTCTGTAATTTCACCTGTGAGAAACACATACATCTCCATAGCCTTGGTGTAATTTCACTTACAAGAAATACAGATCATTAATCACTTTTTTCTGATTTGCCCCCAAGTTACACATATCACTGCACCGGTCAGAATGAGGCAGGACAATTTTTCATAATTCTTTGAGCGTGTATTTACAAGGAAAGGATGAAATTAGCTTTAATCTTAGCATGTCAGCTTGTGAGTATATCAATATGAAAAGAGGTCATAGGTGAAATGGACGGCAGAAAATGTCTCCACCATGCCTGTGTGAGTTATCTGTATCTTTTGAGGAACACTGGTGGCAGACCTGCCTTGAAAAATTCAAAAAGTACATCTTGTCAGTTAGTCGATCATGACTTGTTTTCTTCAAAAGGCTTGTGTTATAAGTCAAAAACATTTCAATATGTGTTATTTACACCTAGGATTTTTGTGAAATATTGAACAAATCAATGGTCAAGGGTGGATGAGAAATTGTCTCTGTTTTGGTAATTTTGTCCTCACCTACTTCTGGGTCTGCTGTTTCAGAATGTCATAGGTCAGTCTGTGCCTTGAGTGAGTCTCAAATCAACCCATTACATGCAACGTACCGTATGTGCTATACATTTTTCACACCAAATGGATAGAGTTCCTAAAGAGTATGCACCGTCATGTTTCCTGCATTACCTATACAGTAAATAATTGACAACCTCCAATCAAGTCAGTGTATCATTCATTAATCCAAACACTTAATTATGTTGCTAGCCTTATAATCAATTAAGTAGAATATAAGTAACGATAAATGTTCATTTCATTGCAACTGTTTTGTGCATGCCCACATCAAATTGACTGCATTGAGGATAACTGTCATTCTGAGCGGAGGAAATGCAGATGCATATCAATGTAGACAATTTGGCAGTTGAAAAAGCCTTTCAATGTAGGCCTCCCAGCAACATGCTTTACGGCTTTTGTCTCTATGTCAACTACTCTGCTGATAATATTTGAAATATTGGCGTGTCTTTGTACTGCCTTCAAAGATAAATCTTTTGTATTAAATGTGTCTTTGAATTGCCCTGTAAGTTTGATTCAGAGGGAAATTTTAATCCACTTTGTTCTGTAGGAGCTTGCCATCAAATATTCATGATTTTCGATATGTGTCTCTCTTCTGCATTTTAGTTTACTTTTGTCAGTTTAGAAAATCATATTATTGCCAGAGTTTTACATTAATAGAGTGTAATTCCAAAGAGAGATTCTTGAGTAAATGTCAGATCGTGACTCCAGATGCGATATTTCTCACCTAGCTGCTGATGAAGTCTCTAGTTACCTGTATCTTCTAGATGAATTGTATCCTGCGATGTCATGAGAGATGTTGCCTTGACAATGTCAACATTCTAGGCCATCACCCAGGAGAGATATTTAAGCCCTGGATGTGTATTCAATGGCTGTCACTTTCTCTGTTGTTGTATGTTTTACCAAAATTAAGTTTGATTTGGGCTGCCGACTGGATAAGCTTTTCATTCTGCTTTACCATCTGTGTACAGATGTATATGTACACGTCTCTTCTGTTTATTCCTCAGTGTAACCCTCAGACCGGCTTATTCTGCCTGGTCCCTACCTTCTCTGTGCCTTCTCTAGTCTTTCTGGCTTCCTTCAGATAAGTTTAAATTGACTTAATAGTTGCCTTTTGCCTGTCTTACCAGCTTGATGTTCATCACATTCTTTCTATCAGCATACTCTCTCTCTCTCTCTCTCTCTCTCTCTCTCTCTCTCTCCCCTGCTTGCACATCTCCCTATCGCTCACTCCCCATACATCTATATAACTTTCCCATTGTATTAAAACAAGCACAGTACATATACATACATGTATAGATCACTCTGTGCAGTATCAGATTTAAATAATAACACATAACAGTGAAGGCAATATCACAATTTGTGGCCTGCCCAAGGGATGGTGATCCTGATCAATACGTTGATGATGAGCGAACCGCAGGCGACGGTATCATCAATATCTCATCCTTTGGGCAGGCCACAAATTGTGATATTGCCCTCACTGTTATGTGTTATTTATTTTATTAAATCGAACATTTGAAATCATCATAAAATCTAATATTTTTACTGTTCGCATCAAAAGACAGGTTGAAATGACACGCAAATTTTCGAATACCAATAAATTATTGGTATGATACAATCAAGCAATAAAGCACACCCAGCCATGGTATACCACGAGATTTCGACAAGTTCACGACCATATATGCACGAGCGATAGCAAGTGCATATATGAAGTGAAATGGTCAAAATTGAGTGGTATACCGTCGCTGGGTGTGATTTATTGCTATTATATCATAACAGTACATGTATATTGAAATTCTGGCATGGAATATCATAAAAGGACTTTTCCTCAAGCCGAGAGCCAGTGCGCATGCCAGCCGTGGTATATCGCCAATATACCATGGTTCTTTTCACCTCTCGACCAATCAGATCGCTGTATTTGCACCATCAATATACTGGTATGATATAATACTGCATATCAATGGTCAGATACATTACAATATCACTCACTGTGTAGTTGTATTGACTGAATAATTCTCTTTGCTGTGTCTCTATATTCATAGTCTTTTGAGGTTTTTTTTCTATTTGTCATTGCAGTTGGCATACTTTGCAGTCCTTGACAGTGACCTTGATTAGATACAGCCATACTGCACTGAGGCAACAATTTGATGTGGAATTCTTCGTTTTTGTCCTCACCCACCATATGATAATCTGTTTGATGTTTTTCCTGCAAATTCTGGACATAGATATTTTGTATTGGTTCATCAAAAGTGCATTTTTGACATCTCAGATTTATAGAAACAGTAAAGTTTCATTGTATTTTTATCACCAAATCAGTTCCATAAATTTCACAAACCCATATACCGTACTGTTACTTGTCACGCCAGAAGACCTTCCTGTTTTTTGTAAGCCACCGCTTTCACCGGCTTTTACCTTGAATTCAGTCACTAGAGCCATGGATAGTGCCCAAACTATGTAGAGAGCTCTGACAGACTAGATTGGAAATCTGAAGGTGTATGATCAAATACTTATAAAAAGAAGGAGTATGTACATGATAGCTATGGCTATGGCACCCTTGTCATTTCCAAGAACCCAAGCGTAGCTGCATTGAAATCGTGCAAGTCAATGAGCATCTCAGAGAATCTAAATGGCTTGAGTTGTCCCTGGGTATGATTAGAGCTGCCCTAGAATCAAGCCCCTTATTCGATACATCAGCTGGAAAATTTTCATGATATTTTCATGATATACGTTATCAAGTGATTCTCGATATTCAGGCTGAATTGATATTCTCATCAGTGCATTAAGAGTGTTACCTGAATTTATTCAGATCATTATCACAGAACTTTTCTGTAAGATATATTTCAATCATTTGCAGAAGTTTTTACCTTTAGTGTGATTATTTGTGAAGCATTTTGGGTTGCAGTGTTGTGTACTTGAGTTTTGGCAATAATGATCCGAGGTTAGCCAACGATGGTATTAACAATTCTGTTACTCGCCTGAACGAAAAACAGATAACCGTATGCTAGGAAGGGCGTGGGCAGAACACAGCATGTTACCATGGAAAGATTTTATGATGGCATCTGAGTGGGAGATAAATATCCTGCTACTGTTCAGATGAGATATTGCTTTCAATCTACCAAATTGCAAATTCAGAGAAATGAAACGATATGTCAATAGACTATTTTCTTGGAAATATTTCTCTACTTCACGGTCCCAGAGAAATTTTTTAACTATCTTTGGCCAGTAAAGGTAGTAAATTTTCTCAATGTTATATCAAGTGGTGAAAGCGCCAAGCTTTGGGCTTTTCCCCCATGATTCAAAAAACATGAAGTTCATGGAGCCATATACAGCAACTTCCGCCACTATTTTTGTCTTTTTTTGTAAAAAATCGTGTGAGTTATGAATAGCAAAAATGGCCTTTCCGGAATAAGTGACCCAAAAGCTAACACATATGTAAAAATCAGCCTTGGTGAACTTCCCCTTCGTATGTTCTAAATATTCTTAATATTATATCAACAAATGAAGAGAATAGAGGACACTTTATCTGTTGGCTTAGTAACTTGTAGAAATGAGTAAAAAATGGTATAACATTTACAATTTCAACCTTATGAATTCCCACAGCATATGTCATATGAAAGTTCGTGTCCACATCAAGTGATTTTACTCCAATTTTCAAAAGTTAGGTTTTCATCATTCTTAACAGCATGTAGCACCACATTATCTGGCATTCACAAAATTTGTTTTGGCTTTGTCGGACTTTTCACAGTCCCAGAACAGCATTATTTTGTACTGTTAATACAGCGTTCACGACAGTAAAATCGTGACAATCTCAGACTCTTGAGTCTGTCAGTGGCAGCAGTTCTGATGCATTTCACTGATGGAAGAGGTCATCAGAAAGATGTCTACCCACATCCAGGTGCTACAGCTAAGTAGTTCCTGTCACAGATTGCACGGAAAACGGATCACCTATCATGTCATGCATCATACTCAAGGGTATTGTTGTCTTGCAGAATGATACTCATCTCATTGTTCTGTTCATTTGTATTCAGGATGACCCTTTGACCCCAGTTCATTATATAGGATAAACTGGGAGAATATATAGAACTTGTACACATGTGACAGTCACATCTCAATTCTTCACTTTTGAGTTGATGTACTAGCACGGATATTAATAAACATTTTAGACAGTGAACGCCGATTATTCAAAGTTGTTGATATGTTTAAATGTTGTACAGTAGTTTTTCAAACAAACACGATACTGCTGATCTTCAGTGTTGCTGTCGGGAAATTTTGTTGGCATTGTTCGGCACAAAAATTACATTATGTCATGTCATTCTGTCCTAAAAATGTTTTGAAGATTATTTGCCAAGGTATTCACGGCCAGTTCAACTGACTGTGAGTAATATGTCAACTATAGGTGGGTGAGACAATAAGTTGACTGAGGGAATGTACAGGCTTGGTTGTCATTGACATTGAAAACTGTAGGTTTCCTGTCTGATCGGATTAAATTCCCATCGGTAGAATACTTCTTAAGGATAGATATTAAGACACTCAAACTTTAACGATACTTTTTTGATGTATCACTTGTTGGGGCTCATTTTGAGGCTCTTGGGTAATTGAAGCTTTCACAGGCCTATTGTTGTGAAAATTGAAAACATAAATTTTTCCCATAGAGTAAACACAGGGATGGTGGCCATTTTGAATTTAATCAGTTGGTAAATATTGTGTAATTTGTTTCTCTGGCACCAAATTTTGCATGTTGACCCCCGATTTTTAGTCCTAATTTAAAAGTTTCCTTATAGAAGAATATTTGAGCAAAAGTTAATACTTTCAATGTCAAGGCATGTACTACCTTAACACGAGCTATGATCTTGTTTGTTGGTTTGTTTGTTTCAACCCAGTCAACGAAGAGGAGCCTGCACTAATAAAAGAATATGTTCTCAAAACGAAGCCTTTAAATGATAAACAGAGAATGCAACCATTTGTTATTTTAGATGGATTCCCTGTTGGTCATTATCCTTCCGTGACTTAATTTCTATGGTGCAAAGTGCAGTCAGCAAATTTTATATAATTTCTCTTTGTCCGAATGAAGCAAAGAAGAGAAAGTATCACTGGCCCAAAATGGTTCTTGTGTCTCAGTCACAGACTTCAGTGACTATTAGGGAACTAAGTCCATCTGATCTGTGCCAGCTAAAACAGTCACCTTTCACTCATCTAATAATCAAGCATTTTAGCTGTCATGCTTGCATGTAGGGTTCCGGAACAGTTCCCCTCTTGACATTTCCCTGATGGATACTCTAATACTCTAATGTAATCCCCAAACCTGGTCCAACTTGTAGATGGATCATGTCCGAGTGGAAGTGTCAAGGGGTATAACGTCCTGAAAATAATATTTAAATTAAAGGTGCTTTGAAATCAAAGGAATGAGCAGTCTTTTTATGGCTAGCATAGAAAATAAAAGCCTTCACAGGACTGAAAAAGTAGTTAATGGTCAGATACTTCGAAAAGTTATAAATCCTTGCTGGTGTTAACACTTAAAAAAATGTGATCAAAATCTGATGTGCAAAAACATAGTTTATACACAGCTTTCTCATTCCTGTTTCCAAATACCTAGATGTAATGCTATGTTGTATGTACATTTAATGCATGCCATGCAGAGGCATCAAGCATGTGCTGTAACCCATTTGCATAGTTAACCCCTTTGCAAATGTGGTAGATAGCTTTGTGTACAAGAACCATAGCCGATTAGGATTTCAATTTGTAGGCTGGGTGAATGCTCTCTCTAACAATGAGTGCAAAAGTGCAGATGAATTTTGTGTGTGTGTCAGCTGGGACTACCTCCCACAGATCAGATTGGATCCGCGGTACATGAATGCTTGGTTCAAAAGAAATACTACAGAATCAAACTGTAATCGCCACAATACAATGCCAAAATCTGATAGATTAATCATTTATTCATTTGAAGGTGGGAGTTTCATGAGTGAGCATCTCATACAGCCTACACAGTGTCCCATTAAGTTTTACACAGAGTTCCATTATTCCAGGGTTACTTCATAAAATGATCCATCTCATTAAATTATGCTGAAAAAGAATTTGATCATCTGCTAATGATGACATAAGACAACAAGCATCAATTAGTATTACATCCTCAATACCGCCATATGAACTCCACACGGTGCAACTTTTCATGACTGTATTATCATGAACTCCACACAGGACAACTTTTCATGACTGTATGATGGTATATTGTGTTATTTACTGACCTAATTTCCACGCTTGATTGAATTTGATTCATTTCCTGTTTATAGCCATAATGTCCCCTCATCTGCATCATATGTTTGTTTTATCGTCACCTTGTAACCAGACTTTTAACAATCATGCAGACATTTGTGTCACTCATTTGCATATCAATGTGACAGTTTTTTCCACCGGTTGTTGTGAACCATATTGTGCAGCTTATGGAAATTATAGATCCGGAAATCCCTAATAAACTATTATTTCGACCACAACTGTCAAACTGCCCAATAACTTCCGAAACATATGTCAGCGCAATCTACATCAGGAAACATATTGATGACGAAGGGAAACAGTAAATTGATGCCTATTGAAGCATCAGAACAGATAACAATGTTGAAGTTAATCACAGAATAAAATAAATACAAGTATTTTGCCATCCAACTTGTAACCCTGTTTTGTCAGTATCCACAGGTGCTTTTTCTCCCCAAAGTAGACTCCATTTCAGTATCAAATTGCTTTTGTCAAATATGATTACGAACATGTCTTTGTTGAAAACTCCTTTGCTTCAAAACTCCCCAGTGCGAAGTTTTTCATCCAACATCAATCGTGTGTAGCTCCATTAGTTGAAATGTTTATGTTTTCTTGTAATTTCTTGTTGCTGTTTTTTGTTCTACTTTCAAAATCATGCAAGATACATAATATTCATTTTGTCAATGCTGTCCATATGTTAGGGTTGAAAATTGAACTTTAAAAGGTATACAGTCACCTGTAATCTAAATATGCCCACATATGGTCAAAGGGGCGTTCCTTGGTATTCAAAATACCCTTGTGAGGGCGCTGTTTTTACAAAGCGGCCACCGGCTTAAAATCTGTGATTGGTTCGATTTTCTCTTTCCATGGTAACTGTGGCAAAATTGGAACAGGTGACAGTATAACTTTAATCCAGCCTAGAATTCATGTGTCAACAATAACATTTCAGATCATGTACAATATATTATGTTGATATTCTAACACTTTGCATTTCAATATACCAGTTCTTAAAGGCACTGTTCACGATCCCTGGGTTCGCCTTTGTTCTAGTCTGTGAGAGGATAATGAAGATGTGATAGCCTTTTGTTTTCCATTGAAATTGTAATCTGATGGGTAAATTTTCTGATGAGACAGCAGCCTTTAAGGTTGTTCATGCCACAAAAATGAAATTGTTAAACTTTTGCTTAAATTTTCGTCAAGCAAACTTTCAACCATTCTCTTTCAAAATCAAAATAAAGATTTGGGGTCATCATGCAAATCATGCTGTAGAGAAACAAATTACTCAATATTTATCGATATTTGAAATTCAAAATGGCCGCCATCCCGGTGTTATCTCTATTGAGAAATAAAATTCTTGTTTTGCACAAAACTAAGCAGTTGAAAACTTTATTTACTCCATAAGCTTCAAAATGAGCCCCCATAAGTGGTAGGCCAAAAGAATATTGTAAAAGTTTTAGAGTCTAAATATCTGTCCCCAAGGCAACATCCCCCCCCCAAACACCCGTGAGTTAGAAGTGTCCTTCGAATTTCAATCAGTAGATAAAATGTAAATTAGGCTGTTGATTGAGATGTGATTGCATAAGTGTGACATTTGAACAAAAATGTTGACGTTGAAAATGACATATGTGATCTGTATTATAATTTTGTAAATTTGTATCCAGTTGTTCACTGTTTCAGTGTGGTCATCCGTATTTTAATGACATTTATAGGCATATTCGAGTCACACCATGTTGTGTTGTCATCTTCTTCACTTGTTCTGCTAGTTTCCATACGCTAACAAAAGCTTGAATTTAAAGGATATGTTATTCTGGTAACTAAATTGTAGTCAATGGTGAGTTTTCCAACATGTGCTCATGTTTTGCTTGAAGGGCAGGATATGAATAAAAGTTATATAATGTCTGACGTTTACTGGCAATAGTGTAATCAAAGTATTATTGATAATGCATGAGAGTGTATCCAAGCCACAAGCACAATGACTGCATAGTTTAAAATACGTATTTCAGTACACAGGATCAGATATAACTTCTTATATGAAACTAAAAAACTAAATTATTATCTAAATATGGCCGATTGGCCCTTTTATAGGCTTTAATGTCTGTTCTTGAAATCTATGTTTTCTCTGAGGGCCTTCTTTTGAATCAAATAAAAGACAGTCAATAGGCAATACAATGTACAATACTTCTGGAATCATTTTAATGAAGTCAACAATTACAAGTTTAGATATCGTATATCTACCGTATGTGGTCAGGTTAATACAAGGTAACATTTTTAAACTTGTGCTCTGTACGAACATAATAGTTCTTTCCAGACCTTCAGTGGTTTCATTCTATTTTACCACATTTAATTTATACCAAAGCAGCTGAAGTTTCCTCACTACAAAGTACTGGTGATTATGGCTAAGGTGTTGTGAAAGTTCAGGCTTGACAGTGAAATGATGCTGTGGACATATAATGTTGACCCAAAAAAAAGTATGAAGTACTGGTCCTAAAAAAACCCTTGCAATACAATTACCAAAGGCTGGAATTGCTGAAATTGAAGCATTAAATATCTCTGGAAAGACCGACTCCTTCATAAACTCTGGTGTCACTTTCCTACATATCCGTGTCTGTACCAGAGCTTTTAAGTGGTTCGTTATTTTTGTCAATGGTGTAACATCATGTTGAAGCAGCCATTGAATATTTTGATTATTTTAAATCAGGGATCACTTTAAACATCAGCTCTGAAAGTTGAAAGCGTTCCACATCTATAGAGTAAGACCAACTTTCATTTGTAAACATGCTATTTGTGTCATCTGGCAAGAATCTGTATTCAACATTTTAATGCATCCTTATAAAATTTGGGTCATTTGATGTTTGTTCCATTTCCATTTATACTAAAAAAACAACAACCTGTACATTATTGTTCTGTTAAATGATCAACATTACGTGTCATTGTTTTGATTGAATTTCCGGTACCCTCACATACCTCTTTGATTGACATAAAATTCAAGAAAATGTTTGTATGGTAGCTGAAAGCTCTACCATGGAAAAAAAGATATCGTGACAGCTGTAACAGGAATTTTTGTATCTCTAGTTGTGCAAGTTTGAAACAAACAGGATCCACAACAAGACAAATAATTACAAATTCTGTGTAAACCTACACATATACTATATACCACATATGTATACAAATAAAAACTACTGGCAACACTCTACCCAGTTTTTTGCTGTATTGATAGCATAATTTATGACAAATGTAATAGTTCAGATGATTTTACTCCAACTTATATTTGAAAATTAATGTTGCGGGGAAAAAATGAAAAAATCCTTGGAAAAAGATAATTGACGTCAAAGGATTCATATGCACACACTGCAGCATGCATTGAGAAATCTCTAATGTTGGTTATATCCAGCATTACAACTGTGAATGCATCGGCTGTGTTCTGATATTGTTGGGATGAATCTCATTAGTCTGTGAATCAGTTAACTGGAAATCATGGCCAGATTCACCATGAAATATTGCAATTACAATTTCTCAAAGAAGACTAGCTGGTACTTTACCAATCCATTGCACAAATTTGTGTGCATCAAACAGCGGCAGGGCTGACCCTGTAAAACTGACACACTTCCAGAATGAAACTTTGATGTGCAAATGCATAGCCAGGAGAAAAAAATTCTGCTGATTGACATCATGAAACTTTTAGTTCTTCACGGATGAAACTGATTTGATACAATGGTGAAATTTATGATGAAGCTGACATGACACAAGTTCATTAGTATGGTTGATATGCCTTGAGGAAGACCCAAGAAAATCCTCAAATCTTCAAATTTTTTCAAGCATGGCATTCATTATGAATCTTGATGTTCATACCTGCAGTAAAAAAGGCTATTGGCCATAACATATATCACTGCTCATTCAAAAAAGAGTTCTCCTTGCATTTTAAAATGCAAAATCTTTGTCATGGACTCAATGTTATTATAGGATTTTGAAATTGGACTTAAGCGGTCAGTAAAGAATTAAGATATGAAGTGACTGCATAGCCTGCTGGGAGTTGTTTTATGTGACCTTTGAACTACATCAGAAACATATTGCAGAGTCATCACTTCATTTGCATGTAGACAGTGATATGATGTCAGTTCAGCTATATGCCTGAATGTATCATAGTGTTGTCATGTGGGAACATGTGGACAGGACAGTGTCTGTATTTGTGTTGTGTTGTTAACACACTTAAAATTGAGATTTTGCTATCACATACACTTGAGTAGTAGTATTTTATCACTCAGCAAATATATCAGGGTCTTTTTAATTTTCAAAACATTTAAATAAACAGTCTAATAATATATGTGAAACCCTTTTACACTTGCATATGTTAATATGCTTTCCTTTGTAAATGTTTAAAATAGTGGGTTCAAAGTGACCTGCATTTCAGTAGCTGTCTGTTTTCTGATAGATTGAAATGGTCCCCAGGAGGACTTTGTATGTGTTCTGCCTTACAATGGAGCAATGAATATCAAACAATTACCCAACAATGAACTTTACAGGGAAGAAAACTTGCCAGGGTATAAAAACTCTTTGTCATCTTTTTCAAAGAAAATTAAGCGATAGAAACACTTTGTTTGTAGGCAGTATTCACAGTGGAGATGTAAGATCTAGTTTATTGCATATGTTTAATGTGGAATCTCATCCAAAGACAACTCTTCAACTGCAGTTTCTTGTTACCATATCCAGCCACATGATACAAACACTGGGATTGTTCCTCATGTAGGTGGGTTAAACTGTACATAGGCAGATTTGCAGTCTCAGGGGGATCCCCTATGATGGAGTTCTGTCCATGCAATGTCAATGTAAATGCTTGTGTAAAGTGTGGCAGAAGACAATCCAAACATTGGCAAATAACACAGTTTGTTGAAATCCAGGGTTCTGTCTACAAAGCTTACAACAGACCTGCTTACAGCACCAATTCACAATGTCCCGTGAAAAATTACAGCTCTCATAGTGACCTGATATAAAAGTGACAAAGGTCAGAAACGCTGATGCAAAAGTTTGCCGTAACAAACATGTTGGTCAACCACACAACAATTTATCAGTTTGACAGACGCCCACAAGAGCTGATTACAGCTTCACTTAATAGATAACAGCGTGAGAAATTTATGGTTTTATGTGGACTTGTTTCAAGGTAGTTCTTTCACCTTTCCAGGAGTGGCCATTAATGGGAAAGTTCAATTTCATTAAGATATTGAATGTGATAAATTTCTCTTTCTTTTCTTTCTTTCTTTCTCTTTCTTTCTTTCTTTCTTTCTTTCTTTCTTTTTTTCCTTTTTTTTTTGAAATGGATTCCTATATACACACTCTATCATATACCTGTATATTTCTGTATCAGACAGTGTATATTTCGTAAAAATATCACCACCCTGCAACATTGAACAGCTGCCAAAGAGAAAGAGATAAAATTATATGTTAAAGGTTGAAAACAATTCTATAATTGGCAACATGTGTGATTAACAACTCCAGGGGAAATGAGTAATTTTTGTGTATCCTTTGTCGGAGCATAATAAGAAAATAATTCAGTATTCAATTAACGGCAGTCTGTTCCACCAGGGGGGATTCATTGTTCCTGAAAATATCACTAGAAAGTGTCTTTATTTCATGATGACAAGTGCAATTTACAGTGTGATTTTTATAACAAATAATACAAAATTTCATTCCAGTTTGAAATTTTATTCCATTTATACCAGTGCCATTAAGAGTTTGAATCAGTAACAAATGAAGATAATTTCATCACAGCGTGAAATTAAAAATTTTCAAAGGAATGAAATTGACTCAATATTTCTGGAATCATTGTATAGCTAAATTTAGCCCCAAAGGTATTTTGGATTGGGTTATTTCCCCCAGGTAGTGCATAAGCTGAGTTATTAGGCTTTGGATTTGGTGAAGTGATGATGTCACGGAAATCACCATGTAATCAAGCCATAGCATTCTTGGCAAGGAGATTTGGAGGCAAAATGTCACGTTAATGCAAAGCGCTGATGGAAATACTTCTGCCGTATGTTTGGAGTAACACTAATAAAGGCATTTTAAGGGGAATTGAGCACCTATTTATCCAGGGGCCATGGCCTGATGTGTGGTTTTAAGGCAATAATAAAAGCTATAATGCCAAAACTCTAGTCATGTCATCACATGTGAAGTGTCATCTGTCTGGCCTGAGTACTTTACCAAGTACAGGGGCATGTTTTTCTTCATCCTAAGTTGCATTGAACATTGTATAATAAGTCTTGGTAAACTGATATAATGACCTGTCTGCATAGGACAAGTAAAAAGAAGAAAATACATTGTGACATTTTGACCTCCTTATCTCTGTTTCTGTCTCTCACAGATCTCTCCCTCCCTCCCTCCTCCTCTATCCCTCTTTATTGTAGGCTCAGTTAAGACCCTCGTATCCTCTTCTTTTTCTTTCACTTTCCTCAAATCATTCCCACTGCAGAGATTTTGTATCACAGATGTTTAGTAGTAAATGTTACCTAGCTGTTAACTGCCTTCTTCCAGTATATACCAAGTCCATGTTGAAGCAGTCAAATGTTACTGCAATGCCTATTTTGCCTGTGTATCCAAACCATTGCAAAGTACACAGTCTCGTCACTGGCCTTTGTCATGTCTTTTTCAATAAAATGCAACCCCATGGTGTACATTACATTATCATGTTTCTTGTAACTTTCAACAGGGTGGCATTGCATTTGTAACCATTAAAGGAGCCATGAAAATATACTACAAACAACAGCAGTATCTTCGTCAAGTCCATCGAAAGATACAAGACTTCCCAGAAGAAGAGCAGGCCACCCAGGCTACTGGAACACAGACTTCATAGAGACAAGATACTATCACTTGTAATGAAATTAGAATCAATGGAATACATTTATGCCGTTTTGTTACTGTTTCAGTTTTGTCTTATTTCAGTCTGTGACACGTGTATGCAACATTTTTTCAAGGAAAGCATACACAGGGAGCACTCACGCACAAAAGAAACAAAGGTGTAAATTTATTGGAGGCAGTAGAGTTCATGATTCGTGAACATGTGAAACAAGCACTTGATTGATTGCGGAATTTAAAACAAATAGTTGAATGAGTTCTGAAGTAAGTACACCGTCATGGCAGTGAATTTTTAACTGCTGGGCAGGATACTAATTACTGGAAAGTTTTGCCAAAGATTGAGTTTTTGTATTATTTTCATCATTCTGAAGAGTTTAAATTTTTGAACGAGTTGGGGTAACTAACCACTCTCAAGTAACATCCTTCTGCATGCAATACACTACTAATTCAGTAATTTCTTGATTGGATTCAAATTCACAACCTACTCACCGTGGAAAGATGTCAGCAATCAAAACCGCTCAGCTACATCCCTGACCTGTGAGTAGATACTAGCTCTTAATCACAGTTCAAGACTGTAAAAGTCAGTACTGTCATGTCATGACATGCGAAAAGTCGATAGAGTTACATCAAGTTAAGATTAAGTCATCGTAACTCTTCAAGCACTCAAGAAACTTACTTTTATGAATAATGATGTGAATTACTAATTTTTGCTGTTAAATTGTATTTCACTGAGCTACAAATTTTAATTGCATTACAATCATTCCAATATTTGTGTGTGCATGAATTTGTGTTGCAGGATATTGCTGCACTGGTCAGCATTGGTCTATATAATCGTATCTTGAACAAATAATATAGCCAAAGACTCTTTCAAATGTCTGCCCAAGATCACTTGTGTTTAAACTGTTTTTCCCAAACACCACTCACACTATTTTTCTATGTAGCATATTTGCTGACATGCATTCAATTTCAGGGTAGGACTGCAGTCATATTTCTTAGGCCACCAGTTCCTGTAAATTGCATTTTTCCCTGTAAAACTATTAATTTCTTAAAATTTAATGTATGACATTCTACATTTCTTAATATCCTGAAGCATTATATCACCAGGTAAAATTCTTCAAAAGTGTCATGACCTTGTTAATGTACCCTGGAAACAAATTTTCTTAATGAAGTCAGTATTTCTGTGAGTTAAACATGTTTACAAAAATTATCAGCAATCCTCTTGGTAGATTAACAGAATGAAAAACATGTAACAACATCGTTTTTGCAACTGTCTTACTTGGAACACAGTTCCTTGACATACTGAGTTTAAAATTTTTAACAAGACAGTATAAAGCATAAACATGCAATGAACAGTTACAAGGCCATGACATGATCCTGTGGTGTGAATGAGATAGACACATTCTGTAATTCCACATCACACTGGTAATCTCTCATGGTGAATATAATATATGAAGATATAAAACCTCTTCTCACCAAAAAAGTCATTATAAGATATCAATTCTGTTTGGAGTGACCAAAATACATGTCATGTGACTTTGCTCTAGCCAATCAGAAGATCTGAATAACAAATGATACCATGGTATACTCATTTCAAGTATTTTCAACATTAGAAGGACTATTGCAGGCAATCATCTGAGTTTCCTTGTATGTAGAGCTTGTAGGGTTTCTCTAATGAAATCAATTCAGGCAATTTCTGCTCGGGGTCAGAAAACAAAAATATCTTAGCTTCTGATTCCAAACCCTGTCAAGTAAAGGCTGCTACACATGGTATCTCTTTCCATTTCCAATGAATGAAGAAGTGCAGTGACGATGCCACTGTCTTGGTGTTTGTTATTCAGGCCAGTTGTCAAAAAACTAAATTTTTGACTGCTGTGCAGGTGAATGGATGTTAGAGAGGTATTCTCAGGCCATCAACCCTTTACTCACTCTCACACTTATTGTTAATGTGTACGGAAAGTACATTGGTTTAAAACTGACTAATATTTTGAACTCTATAGTCCAGTGCCATCATTTTCACCAACACACCAAGGCATCTACACCAACAAAAAGGGTAAATCAAGCAATGGCAAAATTCAGGAAATGTAAAATTGAAATGCATTTGTAAAAAGACTTCTCTAATACATTTTTAGAAGTAAGTTTTTCAAGAGTCAAATACACATCTTGATGAAATAAAACGTAATTTAACAGTTGTAAACAAGTCTTTCAGTGACTTGGCAAAAATCCTACAGTACACAGAAAATTGTCGAACAATATAAGAAACCACTGCTCACTGGGGAATGTGGTGTTCAATATTGAAGGCATTGAATCAGTTTAGGGAAAATGGTTATAAGTTTGGGCGCACTGTGAAGATGTCACACAGCAAAAATTTAGTCGTTAAACCATAATTTGCTTTCACTGTTAAGAAGTCTAGTTTTGAAGTTACCATATAGAGCTTCCATAGACTGATTAGTTGATTGCATAGAGTAATTACTTCCACATAATAAACCAATAAACACCATTCAAAGTGAGTTTTCACTACAGATTGGTCAAATTGTATACATGGAAATGAAAGTGAAATGTTTGTTTCAGTGACCTTATCCATTGTTCAATTTCCCTTTCTTTGATCTGTAACTGCAAATGAGACCGCCATGTTTGTTTTTTCACAAAGCACTGCTTTCTACGTAGAATTGCACTGATTTCTTTGAAATTGTTTGTACCATTGAAGTAGTCTTTCAAGTTGCCTTATCGTCAAAGTCAATCTGGTGAAAACACGTGCATTATCTCCATGCCAACCCGGACACAAATTTGATTTTGATTTAATTTAATTTGCAAAAGTAGGCTAGCCAAAACATTTCTGTATTATAGATGTTGTTCTGACCTTTTGCATAAACGCTGAGAGGAACAAAAATTACAAATTAGTGTAGTCTTTGATAGGCAGGTAAGTGTTATCATCCATAGTTTTGATTCATTGAATTTGACCTTGTGTACCAGATTTTAACGATTAGTTTAGTTTTTTTATGTACACTGTGTACAGCAATTATTGCACTTCTCGTATCCATAAATTTACAAAATCAAATTGAGCTTGAGTTAGAGTCAGAATATCATTATCCATTGAATTCTATGAGTCTAATTGAACAGTAAATTTATTTCATAGTTGCCTTGTGTTTATGTAGCGTCAGTATTGAATGAGTAAAAAAATCTGTTAGTGTTAGATATTTGCATATTGTTATGAAGAATTATTTTCAGCAGTGAATTTAACATTAATAGCTTCTCTGTTAGGGCTGCATTTGTCATTTATGATATTTTTTGTAACTATAAATGCTATTTACGATTTCTGTGTGTAAATTTACGGTCCACCTTTATGTCAGTCACAGTGAAATGCATCAGAAATTGAAATAAATATGCTGCAATTAATTTTTGTTGATTTCTAAAGCAAATTGTGTCGCGATGGATCTTTGATATTTTCTAAATAATAACCATTCATTCACAGAATTAGTGACATCTAGTTTCCTCATTTCGTAACGGGAGTTAAAATGGGTTGACAAAGAATTCCGTTTTCAATTTATCTATTCATCATGTGCAGTTGTCACATTTTCATATTTGCATTAACACACAGCCAGGAAGTAAGTATTTATATTAGCACACAATGAACAAACTTGATACATGAGTAAATATAACCGGAATGGAACACACCATATGTTTGTGTTGCCATAAATGAAACGCTGACATCTTGTTGACTATTTCCGCAATGCCACACCGTGCATTAATTCAGCAGATGTCACATATAATCAATTCCACCATCACCATACTGGGATGGAAAAAGCTTAAAATAGGAAGTAGAGCTTTAATGCATCCTGCATACACATATCAACAAGCGAAATTAGACACATGTCACCTGATGTGACCTTCAACAGGCAAAAAATCTCCCCAGTTAAATAATCTTTGATACATACATCATTAGTGCTGGATGGCTTAATATGCTTGTTTGTATTTGCTTTGTAATAATTATAGTGCTCAACAGTGTAGAGATATAGATAAAGTGCAGTTACCATAGGTCTACTGCAAATTGCTTGTATTTAGGGCATCTCTCACAGAACTCAAGTTATGTCTGTGTTAAAATGAGTGTAGTGGTCAAAAAGTTGTCACAAACACTGATAAATATATTCAGAATCAATATCCAGGGTTTGAAGGTTTTAAAGAAATCCTCAACAAAGGAGTTTAAATCAAAAGTGATAAGATAATTAAAGCTTTATAGATAAACATAATTTATGAGAGGATTGTATTCCCTACAAATATTATTCTCTGCTATGATTATTTTAAGGTATGAGATAAAACAGGACAGAAAGACATTTTTGCAGCCATCATTTTGATTTGCATTATGGGTAACACAATATGCAAATACTTGCACAATTCCAAAATGTAGAATGAACGTGCTTTTCACTACGTCCATGACATTTCAAACAAGTCATCGTTGATGACACAGTCCCCACTTGTTAATAGGTACTTTTATTACAGGCCCTCAGAGAGGATAGAGTCCTCTTCATTAGGTCTGTGATAAGAATACTTTTGAATAAATTCGCTTGATACATGTCTGAGTTGTAGTTCAGGACATGAAAAATGGTAATAAAATGGCCACATGGTGGCCATATTGGATCGTATCACAAAACAAATCAATGTGCATATGTATGACTTAGGTCAATGTCCTTGTACCAACTTTGATTAAAATCGGTTGAGATATGCCCGAGTTATGGCTCTGTACATTAAAAATCGTAACAAAATGGCAGCTGTGCGGCCATATTGGATTGTATCACAAAACAAATTGATGTGCATGGCTATGACATTGATCAATGTCCTTGTACCAACTTTGAAAAATCTGTTGAAACATGCCTGAGTAATGGCTCTGTACATGAAAAAATCATAATAAAATGGCCGCCTGGCGGCCATATTGGATCGTATCACAAAACAAATTTACGTGTATATGTATGATATAGGTCAATGTCCTTGTACCAACTTTGAATAAAATCAGTTGAGATATGCCTGAGTTATGGCTCTGTACATGAAAAAATCGTAACAAAATGGCCGCACGGCAGCCATATTGGATCGTATCACAAAAAAAATTAAAGTGCATATCTATGACATTGGTCAATGTCCTTGTATTAACTTTGAATAACATCAGTTGAAACATGCCTGAGTTATTGCTCTGTACATGAAAAAATCGTAATAAAATGGCCGCCTGGCAGCCATATTGGATCGTATCAGGAAACAAATCGACGTGCATCTGTATGACATATGATGTAATCCTTGTACCGAGTTTGAATGAAATCACTGCAGGCGTCTCTGAGTTATCTGCGTGAACGGACGGACGCACGGACGGACGCACACACGGACGCACGCACGCACGCACGGACATGACCAAACCTATAAGTCCCCTCGGACGATGTCCGTGGGGACTAATAACCACTGTCAAGCGAGGCAAAATTTGAATTACTGTTTTTGCCCTGAAATTATACGTATATACATCTTGTAGCAATTTATGCAAAATATACACTTCAACATCAATATTTTTCTGTGCAGATTCTAGTAAATAGCAGGATCCATTGTTATTGACTGGTGAGTTGTGGACCTGTTTATGGGGAATAAAGGTGACCTGGTTAAACAAGTAACAGAACTCACTTTCTTTACCTAATCAATTGTGCATAAGAAAGTGAAACCACAATTACATCACTCTGAACTCTTTTTGTAAATGTTTCTTATCATTTCAAGCTCAATATAGTTTTCTATATACTTTTTATACATATTGTATTTCCTTATCAGTAAAGCTGACCATTGTCAGATGCATTTATTGATTGCCATTTAAATTTTATGTAGGACGGTCTGCTTGACTTCAAGCCTAGACAGCGGTGTGAGACCTATTGTCCATTGGCTTCAAGCAAAGTTTGCAGTAGATGTACCATGTCAATACACTGTAATAGAGACATGGCAGTGAGAATGATTGTTGTGTATGATTTTGTAATTTATGTTCACATGAAATTTGTGTACGTTTATAGTTTGTTACACTAATAATCTTTGTCCAGTCACAGCCAATGTATTTTATAAGCCATTTTAATCAGGCTACAACATTTATTATCAACCAGTTTTAGTGGACTGCATGCCTGAGATACCATTGTCAGCTTCGTAAAACCATCATATTTATTCCACAACTTTGAGCAAGCTGTCTATCGTGTTCCAGTATCTTTTATATGGTTTTGACAAATTTTTCCCATCTATCCTTTACATCATTGTAAGCTTTGGGAAGATTGTCAAATCACCAACATTCTAGTGAGTTAGACCAACTTTGAAGTGGCGGGTTTGATCCATGTACCATAGACTCTGATGTAGTGTTTCAAGCCCCCTGAATACCCACCAGCCAGTCAAGACTTTGAGCATGTTGCCAAGTTAACTGTTGCCAGTCTGTATTTCTCTGTCAATGTAACCGGCATTTCTGCACAGCTTATCTCTTTACCATTGCAGTTCTGTGGAAAGGAAAAACTTTGCAACAAGTGGATTTTACCTAGGTTGTAATGAGAAGCAGAATGTTTCTCAAGATAGCTCCAGCATAAGTTTACTGTTGTCTTGATAAATAGCTTTAAAGCATGCATTGTATCCAAAACCTAGTTGTTTTGCACCATCTAAACACTTACACGGATTTTGATCACTATTGTCTTTGTTTTGAATCATCTTGTCCAAGCCATTTAATAACTTTATATTCAGCTGCAATCTGTCTGCTACATGATAATACAGTATGCAAATCACATTTTAAATTTCTTCCCATGCAGTGGCTCATAATGAGTTATTTGCATATCAAAAAGATATCCATATGCAAATCACATCTGTGCTATAATGAAAGGAACCGCTCTGCAGTACTTCCCGAAGTTTTCCTTCTCATGAAAAATTTCAGGTTTCAATAGCCTCACAAAGAAATCAGAGACAGTAGAAGCCCAGATTTCATGGCCGTTAATTGTTTCTTTCCCATCGCTGTAGTCTGTGTGTCAAATTACCATTGAGAGGTTGAACTTTTACCGTGGATTAGCTGTCACCGAGTTCAATTACTGGGCAGGATGATCCATTTGCCTAAAGCACCGGTGTCATGAGAATGTGCCCCAGGCAGACAGATAGTTTACCATGAATTTGTCAGATCTGACTTATGCCATGGGCAAGTAAAGACTGAGACTTATAGACTCTGAAGTTTTCTCTTCTTAAGTTACCCATGTTATAATTTTTTCAAGGACAGGGAAGGTCTCTTCCTGATGGAGCAGCCTTTCTCATGCATATGTATGTAATGTAAGTTAATCATACACAAACCAGAAGAAAAAAGTCAGTTATCCAATATTTGTTTTTTGTAAATATCTGCCCCAGGGGGCAAGAAATTTATTGCAGGGTTTCAAAAAATTGAAAAGGAAAGTATGTTTCACACACCACGGCCGCCATCCAAGGACTCTACCTGCACTTTATATGCTAGATTATCAAGGATACAGGTGTTTTCCAATGTCATTTCAATGTTGGCTAACTCCCATGTGACAGTGTACAGAAAATGTCGGGTCCAGACTCTGTTGCATGTCTATTTAAAGCTGCAATCAGTTCATCTCACATTACTGCTATCAAAGTCACACTCCACAAACTCTATCAAAATCACTACTCCATTGAGATATGCTTGACAAATGCTGTCACCGTCAAGTTGAGACGACACCCTTGAAAAGAGATTTATGTTCTGCCAAGATTCTGTAGGATTTGCTATAGAAATGTGGAGAGTGAATTTCAAACAAGGCATTACAGAAGCTAATTTCTGGGCCATCTATTTGCAGTGGATTCATTTTATGATACGAAAACACACTCAAGGTACTAATAATTTATTTATCCAAACTCACCGATACGTACTGAGATACAGGTATGTACTCCATGACAATTCCTAATACAAATGCACACAAATATTCATAAATCTTTTACACACATAAAGACATGCTTTACCCGTTATTGATATAGTTTAATGGTTCTGCAAATGTCAGTTGATGGAATTATTCATAATTTAGCATACTTACATATTTTAATGGAGCCATTTCTGGGAAGTACCATGCAGTGGCTAATTGAAGCGTGAGGAAGTTCTGGCACTTTGTATTTTCCAAAAATGGAAATTTCTTTTCCTTTACCAATTTTGCAATCATACATATATAAAGTTTTCAGAGGTATTTTGTTATCAATGAAAGCCTAGGTGTGCTCTTTTTGTCACTACCTATGACTTTACTGAACAAGTGATTTTTTAAAGTTTGTTATATATTTGATGTTCTTGTGAAAGGGTTCTTGCCAATGTTCTTGAGTTCTGTAATTTTAACAAGTTTTGATTATTTTGTAAATGTATAGTTTAATAAACATAATAGCAGAATAGAATGAGATGTTCAATCAATTTAGAAGCTAAATAAAATTCAAAATTTTTGAGGAAAGTGAATGTGTTAATCTCTTGTGTTTGCTTTTCCCCCAAGGCTGTCTTTTGCCCAGTTTAAGTGATGTATTCATTGCTTCGAGATAGTTTGTGTGCAATGTATGATAGTTATATAGTGTACGAGCGTGAGTGCTTCACGAACTCTACAATGTGTGGAGCAGTCGCAGTCAGAAAATGTAACAACTTAGGGAGCGTTCAGTTTTTACGGCCTGGGGGGGGCCGGCAAATCTTGTCACCGGTGTTCAAAAATATATAGACCCCCCCTGCATTTTTTGTGAAAAAAAGATGACCCCCCCCCCCCTTTGTCAGACGAAAAAAATTGATGACCCCCCCCCCCCCCCCTGAAAAAATACCAAAACCCATATGTCAAATTTACCCACATGGTTTGGATTTGAACTCCGGTACGCGGCGCTCTTTATTCGATGCCAGTGCACAAACTTCTCAGCCACATCCATTGAAACGTCTGTTAATTAGGACGACTGTAAGGCAATTTTTAACTTCATTTCCATAGACAACTCATGTCCATGGACATTGTATAAGTAAACTTTATTGGAGTGGTTCGCCAAAGGCAGCCCTCCGGTTAAGAGGGTCATGGGCCATTACGTATTAAAAGTCAACTTTATTCTAGTGGGCCACCAAAGGTGGCACGCCGGTAAAGAGGGTCGATCATGGCTATTGCATAAAGTAGACTTTACTGGACAGGGCCGCTGAAGGTGCGCGGCCATTACCATTATTCAGTGCGTGACCCAGGGTCCCTCAAAAATGTTTCTAATACAAGCCGCGGCTTCAATTGGGAATTTTACGGTAAGATTGCCGTGGCGTATAACATAAAGTCAATTTATTGTATGGGGCCGCCGTAGGCGGCCTGCCGGTAATAGGGTCGTCAATCGTGGCCATTGCATGATGTAAATCTAATTGGAGTGGGCCGCCAAAGGCGTCTGCCCGTTAAGGGTCATGGGTAATACATAATGTACCGGTATATTTATTGTAGTGGGCCACCGAAGGCGGCCCGCCGGTAAAGAGGGTCGATCATGGCCATGCATAAAGTGAACTTAATTGTTGGTATTATGTTTTGAAAATGTGGTGACCCCCCCTTTCCTACCAGTGAAAAAGCGATGACCCCCCCCCCCCCCTTTGCGGATTCCAAAATTATGATGACCCCCCCCCCTGGATTTTGCCGGCCCCCCCCCCCCCGGCCGTAAAAACTGAACGGTACCTTAGTCCGGTTATTGAACTGCTCTTTTTGAGAGTGGGGATTTAGCCTAGCGGTTCTGTCTATTGCCTCTTCGCTAGGCGACTGGCTGCCGTATGTTGTGAGTTCGAACTCGATTGAAAACTAGCCTTATCTTGTGTTCACTTTGACAGGATTATGGACCAATATTTATTCTGCTATAATCAGAAACATCATGGACTTCAAGTCTGTGTGGTCGCACACTCTCTGCGTTCGGAGAGTTCATTATCCCAGAGTCTGACTAGAGAGAGTAAATTGAAGTGTAGGACAGGTTACTGTCCGGTTTTCAGCTAAACATGAAATTCAGTATCTGTACTGTACCTGCTCCACACATTCAGTATCTACAAAGGTTTGAAAGGGTAAAGGTCATACTCATTCCCAATTTGCATACTGTCATTTGCGAAAACAGAGAAACTATAGTACTTCAAAACGCATGCTGCTACTGGTTCTTGGAACTGTTTTATTGGTAATGACTCACTCCATTAATTGCTACTTCCTTTCTTTTAAAATGAGTTGAATGCCCTTTAAAGGCCTTTGGAATTCAAAATGCCTCACATTATTCTCCTTGGTGTTGAAACCAGCCCTGCAGTTTTGGCAGATAATGACTCGGGCTTGTTTACATGCTGAAATTTTCCATCGCCAGAATGTAAAGCAAACTGAACTTCCAATATTTTATTTAGACCAAGAAGTCGATCAATCACGAAAATGTCTATTTACAAGCCTCACCTTTTCAAGAACTGTTGTTGAACCATGAAACTGTGAATAAAAGTCTATTTTCTTCTCTATGGAAACATGAATTTTAACTCTTTATCATGGAAACACCACAGTTTTACCTCAGGTGTTAATCTACTTCCAGTTAGTTTCTTGTAGAAGGTACTGTGGTCTAACATGAAAGCATTTAGGGAGTCGTCATTATTTACGGCCTGGGGGTCGGAGGAATGTGGGGGGGGGGGTTGCTCAAAATGTGGAGAGGAAGAAGGGGAGTACTCAATTTTTGGTGCGAAATAAATTGAAACACCTCTCAGATTGCACCATTGCACATATCAATTTCTCAAATTTTCGATGTGAGAGAGGGGACACCCCTTTCTCGTGATCTCCCCTTGGGGTTTTCAAACAGTTTTACTAGTAAAAACAAATTAAAAACATCTCTCAGATTGCACCAGACTGCACCATTGCACATATCAATTTGTCAATTTTTTCACAGGATCTAGGACAAAACTGAACTGTTGTGAATTCATCCTTTATTATCACAGAAATATATTTCAATTGACTTCAGTTCAATGACCATTTTGACATTTAACCGTACCGTATTCAGGCTTTTCAATAGAAGCTGGCAGCTGGCACAAGAACATCACAGATTTTCCATTCCTGCATATTCTTTGGTCTTCAATCTCTGGCAAACTGAGAACTGTATTTGACAAAATGTATTATGATTGTTTGGTTGTTGAACATTCTGACTCAAACACTGATCATGCAAAAATGTAAAAAAAATATTAGTGTTCAATGTCATTTTCAAAGGAGTTTTACCGAGTGCAAAATAAATTGAAGCACCTCTCAGATTGCGCCATCAAGTTCTCAAAATTTTCGATGCAAGAGGGGGACCCCCTCTCTCAAGCTTTCCCCCCGTTGAAGTGTTCTAACAGTTTTAGTAAAAAAGCATATCAAAAACACCTCAGATTGCACACATCAATTTCTCAAAATTTTCCACGCAAGATAGGGAACACCCCCCTGACACTTTCCCCCTCAGCCTCTCTAGCGTTCTCACCGATGCGCTTTCAAATTCTGACCAGTCAGATATCCTAGGACAACCCTGTCATGATACCCAATCCAAATTAAACAATACTATATGGTCGGATATTGATTATAGCGTGAGAATTTATGTCTGTATTTGGTTATCACTTCGAGTTTCATTTTGTTGGTTTCACCTTTTTCAACCGTCATGAGATACCCGATGACATCAGGATTTGAAAGGTCTTCACTTTTGTTGTATTTTTGTAAATTTTACAAAATACATGTATTGATATTTAACTTTTCTAAGTGGGGTCAGTCAAAATTTCTGAGTTAGAGAGGGAGGTTACTCAAATTCATCATGGTTAGCAGGGGGGTTACTCGAAATTTTGGAGTTTCCAAATGAAATTCCTATGGAAGCCCCCCCCCCCAGGCCGTAGATAATGACAGCTCCCTTTACTTGACGTTTCCACTGGCCGTTTCATTACACAGGCGCCCGTGGACAAGGTAGTCTGCTTGATCGATCGATTTTCTGCTCGATCTATCGATCCCGTACTCGATCTACCCGCCACTTGTAGGTTAGGTTGCAGTGGAGGGCAGATCGAGTACGTGATCGATAGATCCAGCAGACGATTGATCGATTAAGCAGACTATCCAACCCGCGGGCGCCTGTGATTCATTATGTTAAACATGTGAAATAATATGGTCAGGAATATGCGTTCATGGTGGTGCATTACACAGGCGTACAGAACGTTTCGTAGATCGTCGTCGATGGGAAGTGACTGACACTGTGACTGACTGTGAGGCCGAAGGCCGAACCTCGGTACTGTATAAGTGTTACTTATACAGTACCGAGGTTCGGCCTTCGGCCTCACAGTGTCAGTCACTTCCCATCCGACGACGATCTACGAAACGTTCCGTACGCCTGTGAGGCTGACAAGATTACGTCATGTCCTCTTCCAAGCTGTTTTCGCAATTGCCCGTGTAAACTAATTTGCGGTTTACGAAGTGTGGCTTGACTGCACGCGCGTCCGTCGGAGGTGAAGTAGGCCCACCAGGATTAGTCTCGAATCAATGATTGGCCCGTGACCAGGTGTAGGCGTTATGACGTCACCAACGCAGGTGAAGGCCATCGTACGCGACCCTGATGAGGTGCAACTTTTAACCGGTAGCTTTCATAGCGCCAGTCTCTCTCTGCTAATGTCCATCTCAACTGTTAATGCCCTGCGATGGTATGATCTGTCGCCCCTTGCAGTTGTCGCCAACACCATGACAAAAATAAAAGTCTTCGTCACGCGTTTCTCTGGTAGTTTTACGTCAAACTGGATTACCGGAAACATCGAATTCTATTCCTGGAGGTGGCAAAACCAGATGAAGGAGGAATTTCTCAAAATAACGATGTAATTGGCTTTCGTTAATGCTGCATCGCTCATTATTCCTTCCCATTTCACAACTTGAAAATAAAATTGCGAGATTTCAAAAGCAGGAAATACTTTTTACGGCACAAGGCAAATTTTGTCCCATTAAATATCTGAAAGTAGAGCGGTTTTAAATGAGTTGTTATCAGGATGTTTTCGTTTGTGTTTTCCCGGAACAAAATTTATCAATAGTAATGCCGGGAATATTGTGTATGTTATGCATGTCGATAGCACACAATAATTCATTGTAGGTAAACGCGGAGGGCTCTCATACAGCGAACAGGACGAACTGTGACGTATGCCGTGGAAGTGACGTCGATCATATCTCGACCACTTTACGTTTTGATATTCCTGACGCTTGACAGCAAACATACGTTATGAAATACCCAATAGATAGAGAATACCTTTAACAATACCAGGTGTATTTCTGACAAGCTCTCAGAGCGAACACTTCAACGGATTCTGCCAGTTATTTCTTTAAAGTGCTCGTTCCTTTGCACTCAAGCTTAAAAAAACATTGTCAGCCATACGGGCGACAAAACTATGAAAACGTTTCTCAATTTCGTCTGACTATTTGGTCTTTTGTTTAGTTGCTGGGTAAACACATCGACACATATGCGCAGACAGAAGACACAGTCATTATTGGTCCATTAAGAAAATTCCCCTTAATTCTCGGCAATTCCATATGTTCACGTCAAACGAAACAATCGATCAGGTCAGAGATTAATGAAACAGGTGAACATAGGCTATAATGAAATAACTATTCCGTGTATAAATATTGAAATGTCAAACTATAATTAATAACAAAATCCGTCGACGGTTAATTTCTGAAATATTGTAATCAACAAATAATCGCAGTATGATGTATTTTAAACATAGGTACACGAGTCACAAGTGCCAACTTAGAACCTACCCTCACAGATAGGTACATACATACATACATACATACATACATACATACATACATACATACATACATACATACATACATACATACATACATACATACATACATACATACATACAAGGACAATCAGATGATAAAGATCACATACAAAGCGGCTTTTTGACGCCCACGCTTAGTAGCAATACTGAATGTATTATAAAGTTTTGATTTTATCACCTCTGCTTAGTCGCGAACCTTTTTACATTGCAACGAAATTTTACCCCAAGACTATGCATGACTACCGGCTTACAGACAACTTAAACCGGATTTACAATACTTGCAAGCTGTGTCTATCTAAGTCTGATCACGTGATACCTTTCCATTTAATTGTAAGTTTATACATTCTGAACTCGACCAATATTGAATAAACCAAAACGAACGTGACAGCCTATGCCCAACAAATCGCGTCATCGGACAAAAAGATGAATAGCGGTTCATAACTATGTTAATTTGCAAGTCACACAGAAGATGCGTGTCCAACGCAAGGGGATGCGTGCATTGATATTTCACAAGAGACCTGATACGCCGTACACGACAGTAATTACACAAATTAACTAACTTGCGAAATGCCGTAGGTCAACATATCCGATACCCATCACAGTGCTGTCTACCTGTTCAAGTGGCGTTTGATATCGGGCGAACCTTTCGGCAATCAACGTCCATTTATCAGTGTTTACTCCTCAATTTGCTCGGGATTAGCCGTTGTCCCAGCTTTTCTCCAAGAAATGTCTTTCTTTCTTTCTTTGCGCAATCCATGTCTTGTCAAAACCGACCTCTTCTGATTTCTCTCTTTCATGTTCCTTCTTTTCTATTTCTTGATTCCCCACATATGGTGGCGTTTGCATCCATTTATCTATCAGCTCATCACTCTGTCAATCCATCCACTAATTCATTCATTCATTCATCCAGCCATCAGGCCAGCTACCTACTCATATAATGGCCCGTATATCCATCCATTCGTCCCTCGAATTAGTTAGCTGGCTGGCCGGATACACATACATTTACCACAGCGTTCCGCAACAATTTGGATTTATTCTTCAAGCCTATACTGTTGGATGGGCGTTTGTACTTAAAAACCCTAAAGTGACTTCCTCTCGACTTTGTTGTTTCCCTATTATCCCTCGTGTGTGTTTACGACGGTTTCAAACATTCCCTCCACCGCATCGAGGGACTGTGGTTCACATAAACACTATTATATACTCAGACACTAGATCACACGAGTCCGATAGTTCAGGCAAGCTCTTCATAAAATTGAAAATGATGCAAAGGTGTTTTCTCTGTTTTGTTCCTTGCCTATTGCTGCCAACATATCTGGCTTCAGTACTGTGCCCTTCTTTCGATCAAGTCTATTAATGTACCCATGAACACGCTCCATACTGTTTGATTTCTGTTTTGAAATGCCAAACGTTGTGCTAATATCACACCTTTGTTTTGCCCTTTGAGTCTTATGATATTTATTTTATTGAACTGTTGAGATAGTCTATAATTAATTTTAAACTTTACGAGAATATTAACTTTGCGCGCGGTTTTTTATTCATAAAATTACAATTTATGGCTCATCCCAGGAAGTATATTATATTTAATATGGTTCTACGCTATTTTCAAAGCTCAGAAAATTGCCAAGAGCTGCATGTTGAAAAGTGATTATGATTGTGAGAGAATTGAAGACAAGAACGCCAATTTCCGGCCACTATGTGGTCATCGCTACACGCACATGTCACATTTCAACGTAGGAAATTACCTTCTGCCTAAAGAATGGGGTATTTAATCGTACCTTGAATTTTATGTTCTTATTTGTAACTACCGTAATTGCAATTATGTCAATACACCGACTGCCTGGCCTGCCGGTATAGTACGACAAGTCCATTATGTATGTGCTGAAAGCTGCATGTTTGTGATTGTCGAAATTCTGTCTGGGAATAATGTATAAATATTACTGTCACATTTTGGAAAAATTCAAGATTTTCTTGTGTCATTCAAGTTAATTCGACCGGATATTTCCAGTGAAAAAAATTATTGTAAATTTAACTGTCAGGAAAATTTTGTTTTTCACATTTAAGTTATCGAGCCTCCCAGTATCTAGCAAAAACCTGGACAATCACATGTTAGTTTCAAAGTCAGTGTCGACCTAGGGCGACCTAGCGCGTTCATATTTTTTAACCAGTGCCGAATCACAGGCAACCTCAACTCTGTAATGTTACAACAAACCAAGTTTGATGCCTCTGGTGAAAACATTACGCGCTTGTTTGTTTGTTTGTTTATTTGTTTGCTCGTTTCTAGTTTCCCGTTGGATATGCTCAACTGACTGAGGATGTGCTATCCGTGTAGAATTTGTTCCGAAGGAAAATTCTGCGATAGAATTAAAACCGGAACCTGCTCAATGAGCAGTATGAGAAAATCATGGAAGCCAAAATCCAGGAATCACTACCCAGGCAGTTGGTTGTGTTTCATTCAAATAAATGATTAGGATTCAGAATTGGAATTGAGTAGTAAGTACTACACAGATTCATCAAAGTTAACCAAAATTCGAAAAACTCTGATGTCTGACATTTGACGATCAGCCTGAAGCAGCTTATGGCAAGTGTGAATAGTGTATATATATATATATATATATATATATATATATATATATATATATATATATATATATATATATATATATATATATATAACCTTAATTACCTGATACATACATACATACATACATACATACATACATACATACATACATACATACATACATACATACATACATACATACATACGTTTGTGCGTGTTTGTGTGTGTGTGTGTGTGTGTGTGTGTGTGTGCTAAATTTGCCAACAATGTCGGATATCAGTTTAGTGGCATCTAGTAAACAATGTGTGATTCGCGAGAAATCGTTAATCTTGCAGAAATAATTCCCCGTTAAAGGGTGGATTTTCAGCAGGTGCGCTTTAATATTTACTTTTTTAAAATTCCTTTGCTTTTCAAAATCTGATTTATGCATCATTTTAGGTTTTGGGATGCAGTTATTTGTGTCCATCACAGCTGTGACAATGCTGGTAAATGCGTCAATTATCTGTGATTTTTGTCAGCCTTTTTCTATACTTCAAACTGTTATATTTACACAGATTGAATGACAGGTATTGTAATTGGATTGATTAAGTTTTATAGTCGCTGTCGATTGTGATTCCTTGGCCCATGAATGGCAAGCAGGAGCAAATATCACCATTTTTTATCTAAAGGATTTTCCGTCCGCTTTGAAATGTCAACGAACTGCGCTGTCCATGTTATCTCACCCGAAGACAAACTAGCGTTATCGCTCTTCATTTCGGTCACCGGATTCATGATAGTGATAAATTACTGATTATATTGCTTATTTCTTCATTTATATTTCTTCATGTCTTCAATTCAAAGTACGTGTATTTCGTTTGTTTTCATTAACTGACAGACCGCCCTCCCTTACATCTAAACTGGAGCCTCCTCTCTCTCTCTCTCTCTCTCTCTCTCTCTCTCTCTCTCTCTCTCTCTCTCTCATATCCAAATATTAGATCCATTTGATGGAATTTGTAAATTTGTTCCATTTCCTTATCTTATCACTAACCCCATACTAAAGTAATGAGAACGCTCATATTTTGAATTACAAAGATAACTGAAAAACAATTGTGAAGGTGTTCGAAGGCAAAAATCAGGGGCGTCCAGTAAACATTTTTTTACATGGATGACGTTTCCTTTCCTCACAATTTTTAGCCTCCAGATGACTAGAATACATTCGAAGACCCTTGTCAGATGTCTTACAGTTCTGATATTTGAAATTTTAATTGAAATCCTGTCAGTCGAGTTGATTTGACATCAACCCGGCTCATCATTCTCGCAAAATGGGACAAAAATTAAAATTTGCTATGTCAAAATCACTAGATCACCTGAAAAGTTTAACGAGAAACGAGCAAAATGCAAATAAATGTACATCATAATGCCTTGTTAATCGCTTTAAACAGTATAGTTTCCGATTATCAGGTCATAATTATGTACTATGCTACAAAGAAAGGGTAAATGGTGATTCGATTTTCGTTTTTTTTTTGAAATGCTTCTATTTCCTGACAGGAATCAGTTAAATGATTACAGGTATTAAACCTTCGTGATATACAAAAGGATGTCATGTTAGCTAAGCTTTGTCTGGAGGAGAACGCCAATCGTAGACTCTCTAGAGTTGACGAACTCCGATCTCAGAATTCCTAGGACTGGGGTGCCATAACAGTGGTCAGGCGTGTCAAAATGAACATAGCATCCGCGTACTTGACGTACGGTGTCGCTTTGGCAGAATAGCTATGAACAAATCATGAACATACGAAACAGCCAAATGAAGCGGCAGCATTTTGACTGAACTTTAATAGCAAATGTATTCGTCTTGTGCCGGCAGTATTCACCCTGTGGTGAATGCAACCACTCTGCAACCACTCAAGTTGCGAATAAATCCGTATTTCACATTATGATCTAACTCTTTCTGTACTGCCGTATTTTTTCTCTGTAATTTGTCGTCCTTTGTTGTGAGCCCTGTAAATGAACCTGCATCTGACAAGTCTTTGCATTTTATCGCACCCGTCAAACGTGTGGTCCAGCAGACCTAATACTGCCCTCTATGGTTTAAAACCTACAACAAGGCTTCCAACTTCAATAATTTACTGGTTCAGATCCCCTCATTTTGAAAAGCAAAGTAATCATCTATCGACTGATTGAAAGCCCCATTTTAATCCTTTCAAGGAAACAAAACACTGAAATCAAAAGGATGAGATTCTGGGAAGGACTTGTTTTCAAACAAGTGATTCACGCCATTTGTCATCGCCTTCCGATTCAGGGAAATAAATTCGATTCCCATCAATAGCAATATATCTCTAATGCATTTCACCGTGTTCAGGGTCTTCCCACTGACTATTTGTTAGCTTTTCGCACATTTAATAAATCGCTTATGATGAAATGTGCTATCAAGTCAGTGGGGACTTGTAAAGTTACCATGACAACAATGATGCAAACACAAAAAAATGGGCGAGGGGAGGTCAATATTGAAATACTGAGTTTTTCATTAATCATGTCACAATTTCTCATAAATTTTAGATTTCGTTTCTTGATCCGCCGTTCTTAATTCTTAGGATCTGTAGATATAGGTAGCAAACGGATTGAGAACTTACAGAAGAGTGAAGTGTTCAGAAGTGATTTCTATATCTACTTTATCTACATCAAGAGAAGATGGCGTCGTTCAGAATTATTCATAAATATTCATCTTTCTTGTTTGAAATCTTTAAGCCTTTTAAAAATTCGTCCAGAGGAAAAGCGCAAAACACAAACACATATCTAGCTAGACCTGAAAATCAAGCACTAAATATTTTAAATTGATAGCAGTATTAGTCATAAATAGTAGTAATTTGCTGTGACACAAGGTAAACTGGCAAATATATTACTTTTTCTCTGTTCTCCGAATGATCTCACAAATGAGAGCAAGCGAGAGAGAGAGAGAGAGAGAGAGAGAGAGAGAGAGAGAGAGAGAGAGAGAGAGAGAGAGAGAGAGAGAGAGAGAGAGAGAATGGGGAAAAGGGGAGAGTGGGGAAAGAGAGATAGTCTGTCCTCAGACTACCTTGCCATAGTAAATTGCTTCCAATTAAGGTTTGGGAAGTCGTCTTCTCCGTCGGTGTAATGTTAACATTCCCGGCCACACAGTCTGAAGATTATCCGCATTAAATCTACAAGCCATTTCGCGAAACGGAATAACTGCACTTTGGATCAAATTACTAAGATGGTATATCCTCGGATAGACAGTATCATGTCATCAACGTCAATTCACTGACTTGTTCGGCGATGAAGTGCCAGAGAGAAGAACCGGGGAGAAGAACAACTGATTTACACATATGGAAAGCGTAGATATTGCTAACGGACGTGTCAACAAACTGGTCAATAGAGGGCGTAGGGCCTCCACATTATATAGAGCAAGTGGCATTGCTTTCCTTTTTACAAACGAATCTTGCAAGGCAATAGGTTTATGCAGTATATTCAGTAAACGGGTGATGCACCATGAGAAGTAGTTCAGACGACTTGCGCAAGTTGTACAGGGTAACAGCAATTAAAAGCAATCCAAACTAGGCCACGTAAATATGCTGCATGTATTTAAAGATAGCTGTTCCACTCAAAATGTTCTCTTTAATAGCTTTATGAATGATTCTTCTGAGTGCGAGACTTTGTCTAATATGTGTAACAATTTGGAAATATAGAGGTTTCTAATTCCTATGCACCATGTGAAAAGTTATAAATAGAATAGAATTGATCCATCGGCTACAATACACAGTTCACGTAAGCGACAGGTCACTGTAGCTCTTTTCCACAGAAAATATCACCAATATTAAATAAACTTGGAAAAACCACAGAAACCAATGGTGAAACTTTCACAATGGTAAACTTGACCTCAACCTAAATTAAATAAACATGCGGGGTACACTTTTCTTATGTAAAATGTGCGAATCAAATGTTCTAATAAAGGCGCAGAACATTTATGTTAAGAGTTTTTTCCATGTCGGGATAGAGTCTGTGTCTTAATCGGGGGGGGGGGGGGAGGGGGTCATTTTACCTCCTGATTGGGAATATGTCCCCCTTTTAGTAGCATGCGTCTTGCCAGGAAAGGAGTCATACCAGACAGTATAATCGATTGTATCCGATAATACATGTATCACGATTTTGTTGGGAAACAGCTAGTTGAACTAAATGCTGTTTTACTAGTAATAGCTTTACAAAACAGACGACCAAAGTTCATAGCTATGTTATGAAAACAGGAAAAGGTCTATGTAGTTAGAGCTTTCAACCTTATATTCAGACACAGGCCCACGGAACGTTTCGTAGATCGTCGTCGGATGGGAAGTGACGGACACTGTGAGGCCGAAGGCCGAAGGCCGAACCTCGGTATTCTTATACAGTACCGAGGTTCGGCCTTCGGCCTCACAGTGTCAGTCACTTAGCAGCCCATTCGACGACGATCTACGAAACGTTCCGTGGGCCTGTGCATTCAGATACATAGACGATGTCATTTCCGTGAATAACTCCACATTCAGTGACTATCTCGCTAAAATGATTTATTCTCCAGAATTGCAGATTAAAGAAACTACAGAAACGGCCTCTTCTGCTTCATATCTGGATATTTTACTTGAATTTGACTCTAATGGTCACCTTTCTACTAGTTTATATGACAAGAGAGATGATTTCAACTTTATTATCATTAATTTCCCACACCCCATCAGTAATATTCTATTCTCACCAGCTCAGAGGGTATACATTTAATTTCCCAGCTTTTTCGATATGCAAGAGCATACAGTTTATGCAGATATTGCAGAGAGACATAGCCATCTCTCTTACATTTTTTTGAAATCAAAGTTACACCGGAGTAAGACTTGACTCTACATTCAAACGCTTTTTGGCAGGTATCACGTGCTGGTAGATCATGGATACAGCGTTAGGAAACTAGACGAATTCCAAACAACATATAGACGATACAATGTCGTGAATGAAGTATGACGTCTCTCACCGACAAATGATCGCTGATGGCACCAGTGACATTGGGCGTTAGTTGGTGACCACTACCTATTTGACTTACAGATTGATATGTGGCGGGTGCCACATGTGGGGCAGGATGCGCTTACTATTTTCAAAACACCTGACATCACTTATTGGTCTTTGCAAGAGGTCCATATATCTTTCTTTCATGGATTTGAATTTGTTGTGTGTACCGGTACTTTGCTGTCTGTTCTGTGCTGTTTTGTGTCTCAGTCTGTGTTGTAACAATTAACCATGTATTAATGAATTTTCGACCTAATATTGTTGGATTCTGGATGGGTGTGATTTTGATTATTTTCATACGTATTTTAATTGTATTTCAATACTTGACGATGTAAACGTGTACAATTCGATATTGCCCGTATGTCTAATGTTGCACATTCATGAAGTTGTCAACAGTCTTTCGGGTGATTAATGATTTTTGTGGCTGAATTTTTCTGTAAAGAATGCACTCATATTGTTTTTGAATGGAATATTAAAAAGTCATGTACCAAAATGTCTAGGTTTATTCATCGTAAAGATGAACCCCGGCCCTCGATGGCTATATTTGGTGGCAAGGTCAAGAAGACGATTTGACATAAACTTCGGCCTCAAAGTAAGTCACATGCATTTTATTCATTTGCAGCTCCTCAAGGAAGACTGAAAGTTTCAGCTGTCTGCAGTCAGTGGTGCGCTCCGGCGGGACTGAATGTGGCCAAGTTGGAGGTTGGAGCGCCCGCACACGGCTGATATTTTAGGTCTTCATCCTCGATAAACGCAAACAATGTGAAACGGTCTCTCATCACCTCACTCTGCATTTCCATCGGAGTAGAAAATGATTATATATACTTACAAAATGGGGTAATTTGGTGGCACCTGTGGGACTTAAATTTATTTTTTGTACATACATGAAAATATATTATAATGTGATATGTAAACAGTAGCTGGGAAAGGTCCCTCCTGATGAATAAGATCTGGAAAATATATTTACAAAATAGGCACCATAAACATGTCGTTTAAATTTATTTTTTATACATCGATGAAAATAGATTACAATGCGTTGTATAAGGAGTATGAGGGAGATCAGAACGGGATGATCAGACTCCTTATGTAGAAGATTTGGAAAATGTACAAACAAAATTGGTGTGATTTGGTCACATTTGGTGGCTCTGTTATGATTTAAATTCATCGTTTTTCTTGATGTACGCCAGGGGTATTTCAACCATTATCCCTTGATCAAAACACTCTGTACTCTGTACATACTCTGACAGCACAACTCATAAACCTTAGAAAATTTCCAATTTGCATTTTGTGCGTATGTGGAATTAATGAAGCTAAAAGTAATTAATGCTTCAACTAAACCCAGGCTAAAATTTTTGTTCTCTAACACCGCCATTTCATTTGAAAATGTAAACCTGTCCAAATCATCAGACAGTTGGAGATTTGCACATTGATGGCTCCCCATATTAGGAAACTTTTGAATTCTGTGTACCACAAACATGCAAATTTATTGACATTTGGTTATGTTTGATCATAACGATTGAAAGATTTTGTCATATTTTATGACAATTTCCTTGCACAAAAAATAGTGACTCTCTCCCAAATACTTGCACAAAATTTAGTGACCCTCCTCTTAACAGCTGCACGAATAATAATGACCCCCCCTATCGCAACAGCCCTCTCCCCGTTAAGTCTGTCCAAGCCCTTAAATAAGGATATGAACAGCTAAACTGAGAAGAGCTAAACTCTGTTTACTCCTTGTGATAAAACATTGAAAGAAATTCCATCTCATGGTACTTCCATCTGCACATGGAATATGGACAGAAAGTACGCAGAACGTGTTGAAAACATCTAGGATGAAGTTACATGTAAATCAGAAAGTAATGTCCTATACTTTCTTGTGCAGCATTTGACATATACTTTGGAACTTTGCTTACATCTGTGTGGAAAACTTGTCAAATTTAGCTGAGAGCTTTGGACATTGCATACCAAATTAACTGACACATCGAATTGCTACTTTCTAAAGTAGCACAGTATGCATCTGGGTCAATTCACCTCTCCATTTGCTACATACTCTCAATTGCGATGATTGTTTTGCTTTTCCCTTTGAGTGCTGTAATTTTTCCTACCAAACTGTTAGTGCAATATTTTACCAATTTTTGTTAATTTTCATGCAATTTCTTTTTGATAATTTTGGACCATATTGAATAAAAAATTGAAAAAATCTGAAAAAAATTGTCTGCAAAAAAAAATTGGACTTCAGCATTCAAAGGGTTAATCTTTTGAATAGATTAATAATTTGAATAGATGAATAATTTGAATTGTGTTTTTCATAATTTTTTAAAAACATGAAACCACACAAAATCAACACATCTGGCATCTTTTAAATATTTTATTTGTTTCACGTCACTTAATAACTAAAATGGTATGATGTTATAATTACCAGAGAACAGGATTTCAAAACGCAAAGAAATTTCAAATTTAAAAATAATCACAATCATTACAACTTTTTTCACAGATACATTACATTGACTAATAGGTGCTGCTACAGCAACAGGTCATAAAAATGTGTTAAAAACAAACTTTATCTGATATTTCATTATTATAACTGGTATTAAGGAAATGCCCGATAAATTGTTCTTCTACATATAGCTGCAAGAATCTAGGAGTCCGTTGATTGGGTGCAGTATTCTGAAAAACGTGCCTCAATGCCGTTGAAAAGAAGTGTCCTATGGTATTGCAAATCCTAAGATATCTAGAAGAAGATCTATATGTCAGATCAGGAATTTCTCTCAGAGTTCCTTGAATAGATAATTTTAGTAAAAAATTCAGTGTCCTGGTACTCCATCAGCACGTGCACAGACTTGACTGCTTTTAATCAGGATACGACTTCATTGGATTTCTTGTTTCATGATTGGTCCTTTCAGATATGATGAGATTGACTTCTTGATCCAACAATATTTGATTTGATTCCTTGATCAGCATTTGATTTCTTGATTCATTCACTGATGTGACATTGTTTCTCTTTCTGGCTGTACTGGTACATAATGAAATGATGAGACTGATTTCTCAATCCTATTCATTCATTTGATTTCTTGATTCATTCACTGATGTGACATTGTTTCTCTTTCTGGCTGTAGTGGTACATAATGAAATGAGGAGACTGGTTTCTCAATCCTATTCATTCATTGGATTTCCCGATTCATTCCTGTGACAACATTTGTTTCTCCTTCCGGGTATACAGGTACATGTTGAAATGGTGAGATTGATTTCTTGATCCTATTCATTTGATTTCTTGATTCATTCACTCGTGTGACATTGTTTATCCTGCTGGATGTAGTGGTACATTATGAAATAATGAGACTAATTTCTCAATCCAATTCATTCTTTGATTTCTTGATTCATTCATTCAGTGATGTGACATTGTTTCATCATCTGGCTGCAGTGGTACATGAAATGATGCAACAGATTTCTTGATCACACTAATACATTTGACTTCTTGATTCATTCATTGGGGTGACAACATTTCTTTCTCCTTCTGGCTGTTGTGGTACATAATGAAATGATGAGACTGATTTCTCAATCCTATTCATTCATTTGATTTCTTGATTCATCCACTGGTGTGACATTGTTTCTCCTGGCTGTAGTGGTGTAAATGAAACGATGAGACTGATTTCTCAATCCTATTCATTTGATTTCTTGATTCATTCACTGGTGTGACAATTTGTTTCTCCTTCTGGCTGTCGTGGTACATAATGACATGATGAGACCGCTGTCTCGATCCCACTATTTTGTTTGATTTCTTGATTCATTCAGTGATGTGACATTGTTTCTCCATTTGACTGTAGTGGTGGTACATGATGTAATGATGACACCGATTTCTGGATCACATTGATTCATTTGATTTCTTGAATCAGCACTGATGATACATATTTGACATGATCCATTTCTCAATCACATTAGTTCACTTGATTTCTTCAACTTCAACTTTTGGCCAAAAAGATTTGACTTGACTTTTGAAGATTTGGTGTTCATAGTTCATTACAATTTTCTACCATTACATGTACATGATGGTCTTATCAGACATGATGAAACTGATTTCTTAATCATATTCCTCACTTGTTGATTTTTCCAGCTATGATGATGGTTCCTAGGCTACAAATCATATTGACTGTGAGGTGCCTATATTTTCGTTGCAAGGACAACACTGATCTGCACAATGCAACGTAACTTATCCATGATTCTTCAGCCTATCTTTGGTTTCTTAGTTTTCTGATAATCTTGACTATATCTTCATTAATGTTGATTAATTTGTGTTAAAAGTCTGAGCACGAACAGTAGTTTTTTTTCCTTTACTGGCTGTGATATTGTTCTCTAGATGATTGGCTGACCTTGACGACTTCTCGTTGTAATGACAAATCCATGTCTTCAATTGATGACATCTTTAAATTTTTTACTCCGACATCAATTTTTTCGATGATTTCATGATCATGAAGTAGCACTGATTCCATGTACACAGGATGACCTACGTCAGCTTCCTAATGACCTTCTCTGATTTTCCACTTCCATATTGACTGTAATTTCTTGAGGTGGTTGAAAATCTCTAACAGACTGAATAATTTCATTAGATTTCAACATTCAATTCTGATTTTATGTGTTCCTTGTTGACTTTGTATGATTTCTCTATGCCAGCATTGTATGGTCCCCTGTTGGAGCACTTGACATACTTCTCCAGGATACACGCTGATCTGCTTGTCTCTCATCGGTAAATCCTCCTTGCTCCTTGATATGACAGAGTTGATTTTAATGCATTCACTGCTGATGACGATGTAGTGACACGGTGACCTGAGGTCAGTACACAGACTCAGCACAACTGGTAGGCTGGCTTCGTTGTCAGGAACTGGCCTTTGATTGTAAATTGTCACACGTGCAAGGGACCAGATCAAACGGTCAAATTTTGGTTATGTGAGATCAGTAAACCAGCTCAGCACATCCCAGGGATCGCTTCGTTGTCAGTGTCTGAACTCTGATGGAAAGTTGTCACCGGAAACATAGGACTAGCAAAATTCGCCAGATAGTGGAGTTGAAACCAGTACACCAACTCAGCACACCTAAAGGATGGCTTCGTTGTCAGTGACTGGGCCTTCTACACACTATCCAGCAAATTCTTCCTGACCTGCGTTTAGGTAACACCATTCCGGTAGAGTTCAGAACACCAACTCAGCATATCCAGGGATGGCTTCGTTGCCGGCCACTGATCTCTGATGTTATATTGTCAGCTACACATAATACTGGTCACAGCAGATAATCTTCACCATTGATGGTATACGGTATTTGTGTTGGTTCAGCAGAGACAAGGAGAGTTCTCTTGCGGGACAGCGATGAGATTTTGATTCATAATTTCTTCAATGATCGTTCTTCTTGGCTTTACATGGATGATGATCTTCTGAATGAAGTGATATTTACTTTGCAGCAAGCATACTTTTTTTATCTCCAACTTTATGGCTTGTGTTGATCAGCGTGTATCCTCTGATGTTCATGTCTCATCCATGGTACGATATGCTCTGGAAAATCTTTTGGCAGGTTGATGAAATGTCCATGTTTGGCAGTCTGTGAGAATTTCAGAGTTTTGTTGAAATGTTTGTGGTTCCAATTGTTTGTGGTATTTTTGGTATCTGTCACGGTCAGCAGCTCCTTCAAACGTTAGCAGTCATCATTTTGTGTGCACTTCATCTTTGGTGTGTAGGTCTCACAAATATAAGATGTCATCATTTTCTGAGTACTTCATCACTGTTGGCAGGTCTTACAACTATATTAGTGTCATCATTTTGTGTACTTGTTGTTGTTAGGTCTTACAAATATTAATTGTCATCATTTTTTGTGTTCTTCATCATTGTTGGTAGGTCATACAAATGTTTGTCATCATCTGTAGGTGTACTTCATCACTGAAGGCAGTTTTGTAGGAAATATTTGTGCTCATTCTTCATCACTGTTTTGACAAATACTTGTAGGTATCATCTTGAGGTATTAATCACTTGTGGTGGTTTATCTTGATATCATCATCATCATCATCATCATCAGCAGTCACTTTCATTTCCATAGTAGTAATTTCAATGCTTTAAGTATTGGTGAAAGTTGATACAGCTTTGTAATCCGCATCATTGTTTGCAGTTTTCACATTGTTCATCCTTGTGCTCAAAAGTCTTTGACTTTTTGTGATAATTACGACTCATCGTAGCTGTGATCAAACTCACTTCTATGTTTATATATCAACAGTTTTGGTCATCATTGGTTTGGTGTCCATAAATCATGGCTGGTTGTCCATAAATCATGGCTGGTTGTCCATAAATCATGGCTGGTTGTCCACATATCGTGACTGGTTGTCTGTCTGTTATGGTTGGTTGTCCAAATATCATGGTTGGTTGTCCACCTATTATAGTTGCTTGTCCACACATCATCAAGGCTGGTTGTCCATCTCTTATTTTGGTTGTCCATGTATTATGGCTGGTTGTCCATTTGTTATGGTTGGTTGTCCACATATCATGGTTGGTTTTCCACCTATTATGGTTGCTTGTTCACATATCATCAAGGCTGGTTGTCCAAATATCATGGTTGGTTGGCTACACATTTCTGTTTGTTATGCAAGCATTATATCTCATCTCATTTCAAAATGTCCAAACAATATTGATTGCCCACATATTATTTTTGGTTGTCCACATATTGTGGCTTGCTGTACAATACTCAATAAATGATTCTTCTCTCATTTCAAAATGTCCAAACAAGATCAGCTGTCCATATGTCTACATCATAGGCAGTTCACATTTTATTGTTGGTTATCCACATATGAGTTCCTTGTTTACATATTAGGATTGCTTAACTATATTAAACATATGGTTGTCCACACTCTTTGCCCACACTGGTTGTCCTCATTGGTTGTCCACACTGGTTGTCCACATCGGTTGTCCACATCAGTTTCCACATTGGTTGTCCACACTCTTTGCCCACACTGGTTGTCCTCATTGGTTGTCCACACTGGTTGTCCACATCGGTTGTCCACACTGGTTGTCCACATTGGTTGTCCACACAGGTTGTCAACACTGGTTGTCCACATTTGGTTGTCCACACAGGTTGTCAACACTGGTTGTCCACACTGGTTGTCCACATATTAACATTAATCGTCATCATCACCTTCATATTCATACTAAATGTCAATGTGTTGGCCGGAAGTAAGGAGAATAACTTATGTTTCCTCTTCTTATTTTCAAAATTCTTCATACTGGTGGTTGAAGTCCATTACTAGGTATTTTTAGTAGTTAAAATTTCCAATTATTTCAATATTTCTATTTTGTGACTGGAGTCACAGCATCTTCCTTGTTTGCGTTGACATTTAAATCACAATTGACCATAATTTTAGTTAGCAGTTCAGAATAAATAATCCTTGGTAGTGTCCATGGTTGTTCCTTGTAAAAAATCATCCTCATCATGGAACACGTCCATCATAATTATCAGTCTCTACGAATTACGAAAAATCTTTGAAGTCCGCCTCTTCTTCATAATTTAAACTTTTATTTATTGTTGAATTTCTTTCTCTCTGTCATTGTCTCACTGCTGATGGGTTGAACTCTTTTCTCATAACTTTGACTTTTGTCCATTGTAAGGTTTCACTAGGGGAAATAATGGAAGACAGCTCTTGAAAGTGGTAATGTCCTTAATTTGAGAAGGCTGAAAGATATAAATAGAAAAAAATGTCAGTATTGTATATTTGTCATACAATGTAAAGTCATACTGAGAATCAGAATATGAAATTTTAGGCAACAAACTTGTCTATAATGTCACATTCTGATTCTCATTCATTTCAAATCAGTGAATGCACACACTTTTTGTTGTTTTGGATATATCATTAATTTTCAGAATAATTCAGGGCAGCCGCAGTGGCCCTGAATCTAAATCTAATGCTCACCTCTCCCATGTTAGGGGCTGGAGCCAGTTCTATATCACTGCCATTGTTTGGGGTTTCCAAACCCAATGCTGCCATAGTTTCAGCTACCTCCTCGGCATCAATGTGGTCTCCGTCTCCAATCTCATCTGGAACTGTATCTGAGGCTGTGGAAACTATGTGCACAGACAGTTTGTGACGCTTGGGTGCTGTCACAGCCAACATTTCCCTGTAGAACTTCAGTACGTCTGGTTTTGTTAGAGTCTTCAGATATGCTACTTCAATCGTATCTGAAAGCGAGTCAAGTCATGCGTTAAAGATCAGTATATTGAATTTTACAAAATTTATTTGTGATAGGATCACTGCAAATGACATAAGAATTAAAGTATCGATGTGGAAAAACATGTATTGGCTTATATTTTTTGGAAGCAGTGTGATCAATTTATATGAGTTCTCTTCTTCCACTTGGGATTGTAACAAGAGACATGTTTCACTCTCACATCCTTATATGGTCTTGTATCTTCTTGTCTGATAGAGACTTTTACTGCACACATTCTTTCTCATATTCTGTCTCCTTACATCCCTTCCTTATATTTGTCTCTGTTACACAGTCAAAACTAACAAAATTTTGACAAATTCGGTAAAACATGAAGCTGAATTTCTAGCGAGGAGAGACTAGAACAGTTTATCACTGTACCTCTGTCAAAATTGTACTGCTTGGAAACAATTTCCATCCAATATTTTGCACTTTCTGATGAGAGTTTCTTTGGTTTATCAAGTCTCCTGACAGCCAACGCCAGCAAGTGTTTCTGAAAAGCTTCTTCTGACATGTCTTCAATGTATTTCTGTAAGAGTAATATCGACAGTATAGATAAATGTTTTATGATTTAAGTTTGGCCTTGGTATCAAATTAATGTTTGCATATTACAAACTGTACACTACAGGGAACAAATATTTCATATCACTTTTCCACAAGTAATTTAAATCTAGATTCTAATGTCTGTTTGTCTTATGAGCGAATTGGTCGATACATCTGATACAAGTACCATGCCAGGTGAACCAAACCGTGAGTTTCAAATCTCCTCTAGGTGCACATGCTGAAAGCTGACCTGATATCCTTGGCTTGACTTACCTCCATGCTCTGCAAGAAAGCCTCCACCCTTGATTCCAAGTATGCAGGCTGTTTGTCCGATTGGATGATAAAACGCAATCCCTGTACTCCATTGGATCTCCTAACTCCACTGACAACGATATATCCTGGAGGAAATAAAAAAAGAATGCACAAACATACAAAATCATTGTCGCCAAAATCTGCCCTTTGACTTAAAAGTCACTCAAATAATAAGCACCACGTTTACTTTTGGATCTTTTGATCTACAATCTGATTTCTCCTCACACAACGCCTGTTCACAATACTTGAAATAAATACCGGTAGTTGTACAGTTGATTTAATTTAGTTATATTGTACATCTCTGTAGAAAGAAGTCACACTTACTTCATTAGTCTCAATTGGGCCTTCTTATGCAGTGTCGAAAGTACAATCATCATCCAGAGGTCAAAGTTCAAGGGGTTAGAAAGGGAATGGTACCAGCAATGTAAAGACTAAGTAAACATTCAAATGTCAATTCACTTACCTAGCTGCTCTTTGGTTCTCAATGTATCGAAGCATGGTTCATTGATAATTTGGCTAAATAATTCCAATAGCATATTAGTCCTTGTAGACTGGAGATCAGTCTGGTAGTAGACCTCAATGCAGGCATTGCTGTGTACAGCATTTTCCCTTTGATAGATATAATAACAACCTGGATACAAAACAAACTTTGCTCAGTTATTCAGAATATAAGAAATAATTTAAAATTGAAAATGTATTCTATTCAGTGTAAAATCTGACATGTTTGTGTTCCAATATAAAAGAGTCCTTAGTACAGATATCACTACAAGTGGTCTGTGTTTTTACTATCAATTGGAAAATACACCTATTATTGGCTGGGTGCTTTTGAAATTACTAAGTGTTAGATCTTGACAGAGGGGCAGGAGGTTGTATATTTCCTTTACAAAATATTTATGTCGTTTTAGATCACGAGGGTTTTATTGAAGGAATCATAGAATCGTGATCTGCTGTTGTAAATATTATTTGAAATGCATGTTGAAGTAATCCCATCTGTAAACTTCACATAACATTTCAATGGTTTCAATTCTCTCTCAGCCAAAAAGTTTATTTCAATCTCAAATACCTTATGGAATAAAGGAAACTTTTCCATACATTGGCATGGCAAATTTTGCATGTGAGTCCAAACACAAATCAGTGCTTTAACTCACCATCTGGTAGTTGTAACTCTCTGTGTCTGACAAGCTGACTTGGTAGTAGAGGTTTAGTCTTGCTATTGGTCACCAGTCTTTGTTCTACATCACTGATTAATTCCAATGCTGTCTGTAGGGGAATGGTAAATGATCACACCAAATAAGCTAGAATGAAACGTCTTAACTCTTTCACCACCATGGTTTGGCCCGAAGATATTGTTATCTATTATAACTGTGGACCAGTTTATAGAGAATTTGGGGTGAGCAGGTCAAAGCTGCTCAGTCACTGCAAATCTACAGTTCATATATGGTAAAAGATGAATGTCAGCCATAATCACTCATTGAAAATCAGTGCAACCATATAGTATGGTGGAGCACTTGTTTTTGCTTTGCCATACAAGTGAAAATCAATGACTGGCTACCATAGATATATATGTAGGAGACTGAATCCCTTTAATCGCAGCTAGATCATTTTCACATTCATTATTTATTCCTCCTACTACCGTAATCCACTGTTTGGCAGAATTGATCAAGGCTACAGAGGGCAGTCTTTCAGGCTGAACATTGGATTGAGGAGACAGAAATGTCTGAGGCATTCCAGAACTTACTTGTTTGGTGAGGTTTCCCTGGAAAAGAGCTTCAATATGCATCTTTCCCAATAACTGAGGAATAAATGCCCTCAGAGCATCAATTGTGACTTCTGAAATCAAAGACAGAGCAATAAAACAAGTTATGAAAAGTATGCAGTCACACTAACACATCTTATGACAAGGAAATGTAGCATGTGTTGAAAGTTTATTAGTTATTTTTGTCTGAAGAATCACCATTCAAGTTGTATACGCAAATAAATCTGATTTCTTTACTATATGTCATTTATGGTACAAATTATCAAATGATACTAATATGGAGATATAATAATAAGTAATTAGACTCATTTCACATTAGCTTAATGAGTGACTTACCATCTAAACAGTCTTGTAGTTCATCCTTTGTCCATGCATGCTCTGCCATCAACACAGAGGTGTAGTACAGAGCGTGTTGGTGTGGTTGCTCAGCCTTGAAATTGTCCAGACTTCTTGTATACTGAGTTAAAAAAAAAACCCACAAAATTATCTGTGTGCATATTTAAACCATTTTAGATGTGTTCTCATGATCTTTTCACTGTAAGGTGTCAGACCTAATGCACAGATAAGTTTTAAATATGTTGGATAAAGTCGCCACACTACTAGAACCAAATATTCAATCAATCTCCCTTGAAAATTGATTCTTTCTGCAGATTACCAGCAATCTGTCTTTTGGACGGGATTTAGAACCATTCTGATTCAATAAAAATCTATGAGGATATTCAAACTCAGTTTCACAGTTGGATTCCTTGGAATTAGCAGTGAATAAAGACTTGCACAAAATTCCAGTTTACTTACAGCTTCCTTGATGATGTCAAATCGTTTTTCATCCACAACAAAAGTCGTCATTTTGTCCAAAATTTTCCTGAGAAGAATGGGTTGTTTATCATTGTATCCCTTGACGCCCAACTGAAATAAATAATATCAATAATATATGATATGCAGGTAAATAAATAAATATTTATATATAATCCCATGGTATTTTTCTCTGTTTGACGTCATCGTATACGAGTGTTTTTCGCGGAGCCGTACAACTTCGAGCCGAGGCGAGAAGTTGTGCGGCTCCGCGAAAAACACGAGTATACGATGACGTCAAACAGAGAAAAATTCCATGGGATTATATATTTATCACATGAACAGTCTTCTTATTTTCCTTTTATGTGGATGGATCAACATTAATGTAACAAAGTGCATGATTTTTATCGCGATTTTGTGTTTTATTTACGCGGATTAGTTTTATTTAATGAGTAAAGCGGCCCGTCACCCAGGAGATGTGCAAATGTTTACAGGTATACTTTCATTCATAAATCCGATTAAGCCTACATTTTGTTACACCGAATGGTATCTCCACCAATCACCCATACGGATTCGGTCACGTGCGCCTGTCAATCATTGTCTCGCGCTGGACCGATGCCAAGACAAGTCTGCCATCGGCGGACATAGCTTTCACCGCGCTAGCGACGGATAACAATAGTATTTTGAGTTTTTTAGAATATTTACAATTACATTTTTGAAGTTAATGCAATGACACGATCGAAACAGTAGATATCATTCTTAGAGATGCCGTGGCTTTTAAAATATCACAAGTTTACGACCTTTGCGAGCCCGCAAGATTCAGATCAATGACACACAGAGTGTAAGCTTATACGCTTGTAGTGGGCACTGCCGTCACCGGTATCCGCCGGTGGCAATCTCGGTCGTCAATGTTTTCGTATTACGGACTTTGATGTTTGCTGTGACACATATATCGCCCGTAGGTACATCCCAATTTTGTTACTTGACGGGAACTCTGTTCTGTTGTGAGTGTTGTCCGAGTCAACTTTCGAAATGCATCGGATTCTACGGCGCTGCACTGTAGGACGACAGCTTATGTTTTCACTACAGCCATAGGCTTACGCTGCAGGTTTGATTCCGATCGAGAAACAACGGAATAATCTGTGTGATGAAGGAAATTTATCGTTGTTCGTCGAATGACTTTATGCTTGTGCCTTCTATGTCGCTTTCCTGAAGATTATACGGTACTCATTTATTAAGTTGAACTTTCGTTGAGGTGTATCTTTCGGGTTTATCGCTAACCGGGATAGCCAGGTACGTCCTGCTTGGCGATCGATCGCCAGGTACGACGACGTCCACATTGAGCCTTACGACTTGAGCCGTGACGTTACTGAGCCATTAAAACGATCGACGGTATCCTCATTCGATTCTTGGGAATAGCTAAAGCTTTAGCGACTCGAAATTTCGTGGGCATGCCTTCTATGTTTCCATATCTGGATTTATCGGGTCACCTTTTTGTCAAAATGCCATGAGAGCACGGCATCAATCACGACAAATCGGTCTGTGTCGCGACGTGCACGTACGAACGGTACCATTGCAGGAAAAAAGTTCCGGTTGATGACGTACAACAGGGGTAATATGGATTTCTTATCTGTGCTGGTGTACGTCACACAGGTGGAGATACGGGCCAGTTCATGTGATAATACAAATAATACACATTTACACAGGTAAATGAATTATTTTACTTTAAGTATTTGAATCTCTCTGGAGGCAACACATATTTTAGCAGTACTTCCTGTTTGAATCCATTATAAGTTAGTACTTTTGGAATCTCTACAATTCTGCCTTTTAATGGTATTCAGTAAAATAAACAGGTCTGATCCAATCAAGCCGACACACACTATACAACTTTATGATGCTATGCTTTAACAAAAGTGCTGGATAGTATCCATACTGGCATGAATGGAAACGTATGAGACATTTGATGATATTTCATGATGAACAACAAGCACTGCAAAGTGTAAATTTCAAGATGTATGCTAAAAGTTGCTTGGAGTTTTTAGTGTCTGCTGTAGGGGTCCACATGGGCTCTACTGATTTTGCCTTGAGCTATGGATTACCTGCATTGTCCACATTTGGTACTATTAGCTACATACAGTCAATATACAATGTTGTGTGCTAATATATAAAATCCATGCATCAATCAGTACATACTGTTGCTTATTGAAGCAGGTATGCAAAACTTCCTTATATGGTACAGTAACATTTCCATATATGGTATTGTCTACTTACATAAAGTCCATATATGGTATTCTCCAGGTTGTATCCAAGCCCTGCTATCTCAGCTGCATATGAATATTCGACCAGACTATCTTTAAAAAGTGAGTTAAACATAAATGCTAAGTTGCAATGCAGTGGATCCAGGTATGCCATGGGGCTGAAAGAGAATGGAAAAACATTATTAGGAAGTTTTGTGCTTTATCCTCTGAACTCATTTTACTGGTCTATCTACCTGTATCTTGCTGTTCCCAAAGCACTAACTTGCAAGGACCTTCAGCATGAACAGTTCTCTATCATGTCATGTGAAATCACTGATATTATCGGATTGCTAATCAAATGAGAAACTCACCTGGTAAATTCAAAAAATAGACAGGCTTTGGGTAGTAAGAAGGTATCGTCTTGTTTGAACCACAACTTGGTCATGTTTGTATCTTTGATTAACACTGGTATCGATGATGGTTCCTCTTCTCTTGGCGTTATTCCAAAATTGGTCGGAATAAATTCATTCCTTGGAGGCAGGGCAAAGTTTTCATTTAGACCAGCATTCTTCCATCTCTGGCAAGCAAAGTAGTGGATATGTCATGTGAAATCAAATACATGAGTAACTTTGAAAGTACAACAATTATAAGAGATTGCAATGACTATGGTCTAGGACGTAATGTGACCTGTAGTGTTACTACATCGAATGATCATAAAAGACAGTCTGCCAGGAATCCTTACCTCTAGTTTTTCCTGAGGTATTGGAGTCACTCTGTACGGAGTGCCATACCATTTCTCAGTCTGATCTGTCTCGCCTTCAAAACTCTTGGAAATCACAGCAACTCTGCAGAAACAGAAATCAATGATAAAAAAGTTCTGTTTGTAACAATGACATCTAAAATCGATATTGACATATGCTCTAGATGGACAAAAAAGATCTAATGAAGGGCAAAAATAGCAAAAATCTTGGTTGTTGATTTACAAGATTTCCTGAATCTTACTGAATCAGCCAATTTCAGCGCCATTTTTACATGGAAGGCAAAATGTTCTTGAAGATACAGACAAGATATAGACATGGAAGTCCTTGTTCAAATGGTCTTGGATTTTAATTGTGTACACAAAAGCTGGAGAAATATAAATTATGATTAAGCATGTCACAGAGAAATCAAAGAGTCAAATCAGAAAAACCACATAAAGATTTCACAATCTATGACAAACACATGTTGATAGAATCAATCACCTTCACCAAAACCATTACCTGATTTTTTCTGGGGTAAGTTTACTGAGCAGCATTTCAAGAAGATCCGGTCTGAATTCATCCATGATAAAATCTCCACATAATACCTCCTTTATTGCGTATCTCTGTGGGATAGATGAACAAATATCATATTAACAGTTGTTTCTTTGTGTGATGCTTCAACAATTCTGAAACACATCAAATAACCCTGTCAATATTTGCGTTCCACATGGAGAAATCTGTTAATAGCACTCTTTATTTTATAAAGGTACCTTTCTGAAACTAATGAGTCAAGAACGAGTTAAAGATTCAGATTTGACCCAATGCTCCATGTAGCTCTATAATCAGACCAATTTTTCTCATATGCTGGACTACATTTGTGCTGCAGAGGTAGTCTGATAGTTCTGGTGCCCTTAAGGTTCAGAAATCACAGATCTAGTGCCAGGAATTGAGATTTTTAACAGCAAAATGATACAAAGAATGCATTGAAACCATTTCTATCTCAGGGAATTCCAAAATGGCACCTTTTCAACAACACGCAACACATGCAATCAACGTTTTTTTGAAAAGTTTTCCTGGTAATGGTCTTTAATCAGTAAGTTTGCTGCCAAGGAGATAAAAATTGTCCATAAATAGGTCAACATGCAGAAATCCCACTGGCAAGACAAGTTTCAAACTGGTTAAAGACTTGGAATTGGTCACAGCATCTGTACTCAGACAGACAGAGGGCACTTGAACTTACATGTAACAGTCCTGATATCTTTGACGTGTAGCTACTTGGCCTTTCTTTGTCCTTGAACCTGAATGTCATGATGTCAAGATCACGGCATTCATTGTGCACCCACTCTTGGGGACCCTCCTTTTTCAGCAAGTTCAGGTACTGGAACACGTGTGTCACTATGTCATCAACATGATCTATGAAAAAGGCCAAGTTCAAGAGAGAAGAGTGAAAGCATATTACTGATGACATTGTTGGAGATTGGTCAAGCACAGTCATGGAAAATGTAACGCAGTTTAAATTACCGACCTGCCTATCTTAAGTGAGCATTCGAACACAACACATACGACAACAGAACTTGAGAATGTTGACATTGTGAACATAAACAGCAAAAGTTCATAAGATACAGTGCCTTTGACAGAAATGTGGGCCAAAACAACCATTTTATCACACACAAGATACTTATTTTCAGAATATTGTACGACAGTTGGTTGATATCAAAATCAAGTATTTACCATCCAGCTTCAGTTTCAAAAGTCTTGCTTTTGTGATTTGTTTCTAAGTTAATGCTGCAATACCCATATTTGTAATTATCAGCTCCATCTTTGCATTAAGACAATGAGAATGTTCCAATATATGATTGTGAAAGGGGGAAAATGACAGACCTAGTACCTGACTTCTCCATCATCAAATTCACGCGTTATACTATTTTTAGTCGATCACTTTAACAAACGTGCAGAATTTCATCAAGCTTACCAATTCCTTCTTCTGTAAGGTCAACATTGACGATAAAAAACATAAATCCGCTGGCGCCATCTTTCTGACCTCCACACAGAGTGTTGACCCAGCCTTTCTTCTTCAACTCTGACAAGAGACTACCAGGTCCTTCATGTCCAATGAGGTGACCTAGATAGTGTCCAGGCTGGATAAATAATAGATATGATTGTGAGCATATCAAATACAAGCCATGCAAAATATACAACAAATCGTTTTGATTTCATCCTCCAAGTTTCAATGTCAAGTTCAACAACAGCTGAAGTACTTATCTCTCCTGTTGTATAAGAACATCCATCACACCTGCATTCAAATAATTTCTTCTCTGTCCAAGTTCTGCATACAAGCATACACTCGTCTCACATACAAGCACACATACACATCCACACATGACATTTGAAAGAGATTCTTCACATGAATCACCCAGTCTGTGCTTGAGTGAGAAACTTGTAATTGTCTCACCTTTGACTTGTAGTATGGATCCAAATCTGGTATCGGAAATGTGATATGTAGATTACGTATATCTTTCACTGGCACAACATCACACTGCAACTGAAGTGTGAAAATAAAGACAATACAAAATGATAAATTTCTGAATTTCACATCTAGACATCAATCAGAGAAAATGTCAATCAAAATATATAATTCTAGAAGTTGTTGATGCATTAGTGTTGTTCAATAATGTGTTTTTCTGACATACTATCAATAATAATGATTGTGATTCACAAACACATTGTGATGATTATCACGAGATGGAATGGAGAATGGTGAAATATATACACAACACACTAAGAAACTTTCACAATTTATCATATCACTATTACTCTTTAAACATACATGAACTGAACTCAAAGAATCACTGAGTAACATAAAAATTCTCTGAGATACTCACTCGTAAATTGTTGTCTTTGAAAGGGTGGTCGTTCCACACTGGTGCAGCAATGTTCTTGTTTTCCACATTTCCAAACATGTCTATCACCATGTCTTGAAGCTCATCCAGCGATTCTTGATTGACGGAAAAAAAGGAAGAAGTTTGAATTAGAGGAAGAAAGACAAAACTGATTTGACTTGGTCTGAGGGACAACTCTGAAAATTATGCAATGCCATTGAACAGTAAATTAAGAAAAGCAAAATGACAAAAACTATTGTTCTGAATACTCTCCTAAATGTTCATCTTTACAACCAATTTGTATTATTCTAAGTCAAGTCAAACACTTGGCACACATACAGAATAGCAGGGCTGGTTCTTTAATGTCACTAAACTGATTAGCTCAAGGTGTCTTTCATAACAAAGAAATAGAAAATACCCCCTATGATTACACTAAAATGCAGTATGGCCAAGTGTATATCCCACATCACAGATCCCTTTGCCCAACATCCAAATGATGTAGTTTTGTCTCTATCTAAAATAACAGTTGAGTTAAACCAATTTGCGATGATGGAAAGTCAAATGTTTTGAAGTTCTTCTATTATCACACGATTATGTGTTGTATTATAGGACAAGTGCACTGTGGAAACATACATTATTTAATGATTTCATCTTAACCCCGTGACTTCCAAGGCCGATGTATTCCTATATACCAGGCCCCTTATGTAAATATTGATAAAATCTTGGGTGTGGTCATTGCATGAACACTGCTTAGAGTGAAAATTAAGTAAGTATCAATAAACCATATATTTTCTGAATCAGCATGAAATTTCCCACTTTTTCATACATAAGTTTTGTATTTCCAGGTAACATGACTGATCACATGATATATCATGTGACCAGAGTTGGCAAAGAATATGAATATTTGAAGCATCAGGACGTGTTTTGAATCCATAAAATGACACAAATTTGAATACAGTTGCAATTTTCATGGCATTGTCTTTACATATGTGTAATAATAACTACCCTGTACTTTATTTATAGATTTACCTTATAAGATTTTTCTCACAAAAGGCAGAGTAAATGAACCACAAACATCAGCATCTGACATGATTCTGTATTTGAAAATCAACACATTTTATATTTGTAAACACCTGCTTTATGTCTTCCTAGCAGAAACATGCATCTAAAATGGTTATGATTTATCAAAAAATAATTCACAATATTTAGAAATACATTTTAGGGAACATATCACATGACCAAACACATGACCAGTCATGTGACCAGTCATATTGATAATATGGCTGCTATAAAATTTCACTGGCTTATAGTAAAAAATTGCATTTCCTCTAGTTTCATTCACGAATATACATATGAATCATTTGTTTTCAATAAAGAAACATTTCATTTCATTAAAAAAAAAAAACCATAAACATCTTCGTGATCGTCCCTACTTTTGAAAACTGTAAACAATCAGCGCGACGCTTCTGTGATCAGCCTGACCTTTCAGGGTCGAGGTCATTGGTCACGACATTTGCTTCCAGATTTTGGCCATACTCGGACGTACGGGGGCGCAATCACATTCAGGCCCAATTGGAATACATCAATCTTTGTGCCGACGCCGAAATTACGGGATTTTTAGGGACAAAAACAAAGCAAATACGCCTATTTAACTGTGCCGGATATTTCCGGCACTCAAGGTGTATGGTAATTCAATATGGCGCCGGATATATCCGGTGCCATGGGTAGTCAAGGGGTTAAATCACAATTTACTGTGAACTTTTTACAGGCGTGCTTGTGTGAACCATTTAAACTCACAGAAATGATATTCTGGAAATTTGGAAAAATTGTAGCCACTGTTGGTACAGTGATTTGAAAACCTGTCATTTTTTATGATGTCATAACTCACCTCTGCCTACAACACAGAGTCCCATCAAATTTGCTGAATAAAACTTGGAATGGTATTTCAGTAGTTCATCTCTTGTGTCGATCCCATCCTCTAAGGGTTTAGTTTCTAAGGTATACTTGTTGCCTGTTAACAAAAAAGGTTAAAGTTCATTGATAAACACATGATGGGTCTTTGGAAAGTCTTTTAAAATGATTCAGAATCAAATAAATAATTCAGATGAACATTTCCAAATCTACTTGAAAATTTTCAGGAATACATAGTATCAGTATTAAAAAGCTTCACAGCATTGAACTTTTACGACATCCATAACCTTGTTACTCTGTGTATGTCAGTGAAATACCAGGATGTATGACCCATGACCTCAGTTAATCTGATATTCCTTGACCTACCTGTTCCAAATTTACTGTAAGGATGATTTGGATCAGCAGTGGCTTTGTCCAACTGGAAAAGCCTCCAGATATCGGATTTCAAATTCTTGTGGTTTTCTGATTCTACAGCATTCACTTCACGTCCCTTGGCGTCTTCGTTAAAAAGCGGGCAAAGGAAAAACTGGGCAAATCTACATACAAACACAATAGTCAATAAAACTTGTGGAAATACTTCATGTGGCGTAATATTGAAGCAAAAGTCATAATGTAAATGTGAAGATCCCCACAACACTCACCTGTCGAGGGCGCCCTTTAAATGTTCATGAGAAACGTCAAAATAGTAGTTGGTATCCTCTGCACCAGTAAAAGCATTGGAGAACCCTCCATGTTCACTTAAAAACTGCAAAGATCAAAAATAACAAATATCAACAGTAAGACATTTGGCTCTGGTCTTTCCAACAGTATAAAAGGTGCCAAAATGTACGCATCATCATGAAAATCTTGGGATATGCCCATCAAAGATTAAAAATGCACGTGTATACAGTTATAATATTATTTGTGTGATTTGCTTGGCCTTTTTTCACCTTTGTTTTCCAAGTCACTACTGAAAGATATGTAGCTGACCAAACATTTGGTTTGGAAAAAAAATCTGAAAATCTCACCTGAGTATATTCATTTTCTGAAGGATACTGAAATAAAAAAAGGTTACATTAGTGTTATGAACATGTTTTATTGTACCAATGTAAGTATAGATTTATTCTACTCTGTTGTCTTGATCATTTATAAATTTTACTTGGATTACAGTACATGATAATGATTACATTTCCATATTCTGTTAGTCTCTAAACATTTACTTTGGAAATACAATACAGAGAAGTATGAGTACCTATTGGTAGAGGCTGTTTTGTGTAATATGTTGAACAAGTTCCTGTATTTGGTAATGACTACCAACGACTGGACAATACCACAGCAAAACATTGTGTGTTTATAGCTTTGGATATTGGTCACCTCATATTGGGTTTGCCATTTGTCCTACTCAGAAAGAAAACCCTGTCATCCCTACCCTCCCACCCTCGCCCCTCTCCCATTTTCTGACAAAGACATCAAACAATCCTGTAGAAAACAGCACAGTTGGAAAAACTCTGAAAGCATGGTTAATATATGTTACTTGTAACACACCATTTTTCAAATATAACCTGAATGATTTGCACCCAATGCAAATGGACCATGTTTCATATCATAACATCAGTGTCGCCATATGAAATCTACATATTTTAGATAATCACTGTATTGTAAATAACAAATTATAAAGTCATCATATTTCAGATTTGGTATCTACAGAACTGACATTGGACTTACCTTTTCTGTCCCTAGGAAGAGCATGTGTTCACAGAAATGAGCCAGGCCTGGTATATTATCTGGATCTGACAAACATCCTACAGATGAAAAGAATACCGGTAAAATACATTTTCAGAAATCATGCGAATAAAACTAGACTACCAGACTATTGTAATTAAAAAGCAAAAAAACTTCACAATTGTCTGATGTTTGTGGCTTGCAACATCTTTCAGAATTTTACATCCCAATATGCAAATTCAGGTTGTACTTTCATTATTTACATTATAATAAACACAAATAACTCCAAGAATTTCCAAGGGAGTTAAAAATGTTCACCTCTCTCCAGACACGGACTTACCAACATGCACATCCATGGCTGCCGATGACTTGTCAGTCGTTGAATCACTTATCAACACCACTTTCATGTTGTTCTTTAACAACAAACCTCGATACTCTCTCTTGTCTTCCTCTGACTTAACAATGTCATTAAATACTTTGGTTTCCATAGTTACAGCTGTGGTAAAATCTTGTCTTCTGTAAAGAACATGAGATGTAATGGGAAAACAAAGTCAAGTTGTTCTGTATTCTAGTCACAATCTATTTGTATATATTACATACTAATTTCCTGTGGCAATCCATGCCCTTTGAAATCATGAATGGGCCAAACTCATAGCCCATTGCAGTTGGTGTGATAGATTACATGATTGGCCAAATGCACTTACGATATCAAAGGGCTGATGTCACTCACCAACAGAAAATCAACCTGGTCATTTTGAACGTACATGCAGAAGAGCAGAAACAGGAAGAAATGGTATTGACGCGACTTTAGATATCGCTGGAAATTTGAATTCTAATTGATCGCACATTCATTGTACATAGTAAATATGTGAGCACAATTTATGTTCTTCCCAACTGATATGGATTTTTACTTACCGGCGGTGAGACAATCATTTTATTTGCAGTAAGAAAAAATTTCACTTTCAACCATGGCATGGCACAGGCAGCCATTAAGTCACATCCCTTGTTGAAGTATATTGGATTAAAGTGAGGTGATGTTGGATTTTGAATATGTTGCATGTGCTGTTCAGTCAATTATTTCAATTCTTATTCAATTTATCGTTTTCTCTTACATTTACTTATTTATTTATATATCTATCTATTTATTCATTTATTCGGGTTTTGTCAGTTTTATTATTTATTACTTATTTGTTTTATTTGATTGGTTGGTTGTTTCTTTAGGTTTGTTTGGACGATTGTTTATTTGTTTTGGCTTGTTTTTGTTTGTTTGTTTATCTATCCTTGCTTCCTTGTGGTCCAAGTGGTCAAATATTTCACTGAATCATTTACTTATACTGCATACGTTTCCGTCCCTCCTCAACGGGCCGTGGTTAATTAAGTCCTCATATTTGTATACATACACAAATACGTAAAAGAAACACTATTTTGAGGATAATTAAAATAGGAACAAACTGTAGGTGCTACCGAGGATAGAGCTCTGGCTGATTCTCTAGAAAGTCAACTGTGTGTTCCTGTGTGTTCACGTTGTGTCTTGTCACAGTCGTTTGGTGGGCCATTCAGCTCTGGGACTATTCGACCCATAGACGAGTGTACAGAAGCGAGAAACACCTTGCTTCTGTACACTCGTCTATGGGGCGAATAGTCCCAGAGCTGAATAGCCCACCAAACGACTGTGCTCCTATCACTCCCTTGGGGTGTCGTCGTGTTGGGCAGTGTTGCCCCGGCCCCAGTGTTGCATAGGCCCCGGGACAGCCTAATGCCAAGCGTCACTATTCATATTCAGCTTCGTTTTCAAACCTTGTCATTGCCCTGCGATGGCATTAAAGTATGCACGATACCTTCATTCAACAGCGCAGGTCAGGCTAAAACGGTGACAGGTCATAAATATGGGGGGTTTACCACAACGCACTTGAAAAATAAACACTGAGGGTGCAGCCACTCTTCACACAAGCTGTTAAATTTATGTGGAGACTGCATTTATGTTGTCACTCACCTCAAAAATCGGTAGCTTGCGCCAACACTGGTAACTTCAGTCTTAATCACTTTACAATTTGGTATCAGTCGACAGTTTCGTACAATAATCTGTGAAATACTTCGTCCGACGAACATTTGCAGATATGCCCAAGCTCTACTCAGTTCTTCACCATTACTCAGCTAGACAAGCGCCATCTTGTTGACCCTAATAAACGACGCCCAGCTGCGGCGAAAAAAGTCACTGTCTTTTGTTTTTATATAGTTCTGAGTATCATCTGGCAAGTGGCTGCATAATCTACTTCACATTGCCTGTTGTATCTTCTATCAAATGATAAGATTAATTTGAGTCGAAATTAGAAACTCAAACTTTTACAGTCTATTGTCTTCTATACGTTATGAAATGTCCTGTCGTGACCCAATCAAATAAACTGAAAGAAAAAAGTGACGGAAACAAACGAAAATAGAGACCAGGGGGAGGGGGGACAAACATATAAAGGGCTGGCGGGACGAATGTTATGTCGGTTACAAATTGATCACTTCTTCGTAGCTGACGATGTCGTCATCAGATTTGTCCTGGTCGCCAGACTCTTCAACCAACGGCTTCAAGCTAGATTTCAGATTCATGTATTGTTCCTTCAGCCAGTTTTTGCCAGGTACACCCCCTCCGATGGTGTTTGCATTTTCTGCCGGTGTAGTGCGCCTGGCATAGCTTGAAGTTGGTCTGAGTTTCTGCAAGGCGATTATCTTTGGGTCCCTGAGATCTTTGTAGCCCTTCCTGTAGTGGCCGTCGAAATCTACGCTTGGATGTTGGGCAGCAGAAATAGCACTCCTTGCGTCTCGATCACTGACTCTGACCTCGTTCCAGGCCTCGACGTGCCCTTGGACATTGCGTTGAGAATTAATATTCCTGGGGAACACTGGAAGGCTGGAAATGGTATCGCCTCCGTCTTCTTCTCCCTCTTTTTCGGACTCAGATTCAATACTCTGCAGCTGTGGAACGCTCGGTGGCTGTGGACGGGAGGCTGCAGGCCTGCGACCAACGGCTGGATTTTGTGGACGATTGGCCTGAGGATACAGGTGCAGGATTTCAACTTCTTCGTCGGATTCAGATTCAATGCAATTAGGCAGGGACGGATTTCCTCGGTATGGAGTTTGTGAACGTACACCTTGACCCTTTGCACCAACCGCTGGGGTTGACGGCCGTGGGCGACGGTCCTTTGACGGCAAAGATGGTGGTGAAGCTTTTACATCTTCTGACTCGTCGTCAGCATCGATGTAGTTCGGCAGAGATGACAGGTCTGGGTATGGCGTCTGGGAACGGACAGAAACATAGTCGCTGAAGCGGACGCTCTGAGTCTTAGACTTAGAAGATCGTTTAGCTTTGTTGTCGGGGCGTGGAGGGCGTGTAGGTGGCGCAACATTCTCCTCCTCAGAGTCAGTGAAATTTTCCAGTAGCGGCATTGGCTGGTACAGACCAGGAATCTTCGGGCGTACAGCCTGAGATCCAACAGATCCAGTTGTCATCGGTCGTAAGGCTAGAGTCTCTGGACGTAGCGCCGAACCTTGAAGTGGTACAGCTGCAGGAGCAGCAGGTCGTTCAACTAAAGTAGAACGGGCAGCCGAAGCCTTTGGAAGCACACTCGGATTGTTCACACCTGTGGCTGAGATACGGGAGTCCGCGCGTCCGCGCGGTGTTGTGTTCCAACATAGTGGTGATGGAGTGCGACTCGGTGGAACAGGAGCAGATGGACGCGCAGGTGTTTCCTGAGTCTTTGGCGGGTCTGAGTTGATGATATCCGTCAAAGTCTTTACTAAGGCTGGAGTCGGAGTTGGAGCCGCTGGAAGAGTAGACAGCACCGATGCTTGACGACTTGCTGGATGACTTGCTTGTCCGTTGTCACTTTCGGTTGATGGTATTATCGAGATCGGCGAGACTTTTGTCCTCCGCGGACGAATTCCAATTCCAAGGCAGAAACATGCCCAGATCCTTTGCCAAACACTTTCTTCGATAATTCCTTCGGAAGAAGGTGTAGCCTCGGCAATCTTAGCCTTCGCTTGCTTTCTTGCTTTCTTTCCATTCTTCTTATTCTTCTTTCCCTTCTTCTTTTTCGGCTTCTCCTCTTCACCGTCCTCACTACGACTCAGTTGGTCCTCTTGCTCGGATTCGGACCACGCCGGTTTTCTCACGACACCGACGGATTTCGCATGAAGACCTCCATCACTAGAACGCGACCCGACGATGGGTGTAATCCATGCCGGGGGCACATCCTTGTTGGGACTTAAAACGTCGACCGACGTTGACATTCCGCAACCCATGGCTACGATATCAGCGATTCAATTCAGACAGAGTTTGCTCGAAGATGCGCGATAATCTCAACTTGGAAAGTGAGAACTCACGGAGCGTGACGACAGCGATGCTGCATCAACGACTGCTCATCAACAAATGACGAAACGCGGCGATGATTCTCCAGATAGAATGATTTTCCTCTACAAACGCGATTCATGACGCACAACAACAATGGAAGAAATCACGTACTACCCAAAAATCACGCGTGGTTTCACAGATTTTGTTCGAAGTGATATCAAATTTCTTCCAGCGAAAATTCTATTTACATGAATGATATTTATTGATTAAAGTGTTTTTCCTAACATTATTCTATCAGATTTGCTGTAGCTCAGCGTACCTATGGAATAAACACCGCGACGTGACACTGTCATGGATAGTGAAAAGTGTGGCATTCTAAACCTATTTTATTGAATTCTTGAAGCAAACGGTGGAAAAATTGCATGGGGCGCGTGCATTAACTTCAGAGTTCAGATTCAAAGTACTATGATTAATATATGACGCATTCAGACATAACGGGCCAGAAATAAAATACTACAAACACGACTGGAACTTATTTTTGAGTATTGGATCTTTGTATTTTCTAAGTTCTCAAAAAGTATCGGGTGCCCTATAGCTGAATGCTCCAACATTACAAATTACTCTTAAAACAAGTGCATTGCTTAAAGAGAAAAGCAGATGAGCTTATATTTTCAGGTTAAATCGACATTAGTTCACTAATGTCACTATCCAATGTTCACTATCCGATTATCCCAATAAACAATTTCTAATCGTGTTTACAATAGATGCGTCCTTGTTTTACTGATTGTACCAAATGATAATTTGAACAAAATATCTGTCTTTCGCAAATACTTAAAGAAGCAGAGACGCAGATATGTCTCCACAGAATAGGGACCTCAAAAAAAGAGTCGCTGCCAGAGAATTGTAATCGGTTGCGTCACAGTCCCTCTGTAGTTGCGTATTTCTTCAATGGTTGATTTACAAATCGTAGTTGTTCAAATGCATTTTTGATTGCTGTATGCGAGAAACGAGACTTGAAAGACAATAACTGCTAAAATGAAATAGATGTGTACCATTTTGATTGTTGAAATGTTATCGCAATGGAAACAATATCGATGTCTTTGAATACAAACCTAGCTACGACAACCACAGCTTGAAGAGTTGGCGAGATCACTCTCCATCTAAACCTCAAAAGAAAACTTTCTTGAAGGCCCATGGCACGTGTGCTCATCGGCAATCTATAATTTATACTATGTGTGCGACTTCATGTCTAACAAACAGGACCAAGCCGTTCAACCACATCAACGAAAAGGTGAACCATTAAGTATGACTCCAAAGTGAGGTTTGTGTAATATTATTTTACCAGCTTTGCGTGCAGCTTAAAGCTAAAACTGTTTTTTTCCCAGCCAAGTCCATGATGAAACGCCAAATACCGAACACTACTAGCAAACCAAATGACTATCAAAAAGCAATCCATTTGTACTAATATCCTCGGTCTTTAAATACGGCTGTATGTATGTATGTATGTATGTATGTATGTATGTATGTATGTACCCGATGTAGTTTTTTAATAACATGAAAAATCGTCGACGTCAATTGTACGATTACATCATTAGTGTTCTTTGGTTAATTACTAATACGTAGTAACTGTTATTTATATCCGTGACGTATCCAATATGTGTGCGAAAACTGCGATGTTGGTTGTCGGTGATTGCGGCATTGCAATTGGTCTGTGAGAGCCAGAAAACAGTCCCGAAGGGTGAAAGGACTTCCGTTTTGTAGCTGGTCCGATTACGTTGTTAAAAACAACAACAGATGTTTTGTGATCATATTTCCCAAATTAGTTCCAATCGTCTTATTACATTTTCGGTAATTATGCATGCAAGATCGACGAAGCTGCAAATGTTACGGCGAATCCAAGAAAACATTGAGTACTCAGTGTACATGCTGCAACAACAGTAATGCATGCAACACTGAAAAAAAATTAGCAGCTCACTTTGTCCGATGTCGCTCGCCTGCAGCTATGTTCAGTGAAAACCTGCAACTTTTGAACATTCCAAATAGATTTTATTAACAGTGGACTTTTCTACCTTATCAACACAGTCTATACATTACGTATAGTTAGTCAGCATATTAAGAGAATACAATTTATATGAGCAGTTTGAATGTCAATTTTAATGTTGATATATCTATCTATCTATCTATCTATCTATCTATCTATCTATCTATCTATCTATCTATCTATCTATCTATCTATCTATCTATCTATCTATCTATATGTCTATATGTAAAGCAGGAAAACTAAATGAAATTGCAAAAAAGTTAAAATCATACCTCTGCTGATCGATGTCAATGTTACATGTAGGTGATAATGATGATGTTTGTGATAAAGATGAAGAAGAGAGAGGCGGGGGAAGAGAGGGAATAAGATAAACAAGATGAGGAAGAGAAACAGGAGGGAGGATGATCGTGATGTTGAATAGGATGACAGTGATACTAATGACAGAATTGGTGAATGCCGCTTATTGTGATATCTATAGCAGTGATGGAGACGGATATTTTGTACTGTCTTAGTTTTTTTTTATATTTTACTCACTAATTGCTATCACATTGAAAGAGACTTATTAAGTACTTCATTATTTGGTGTTTTCTCAATAATTGCAGAACTTTTTTGCGTGTAAATAGTTTAATTCAATGATTTTGAATAGAATATAGCTTTTGAGGGTAAGAGTACAGCTGTTCGTAATTGCCCTCCGCCCACAATGTGAACTTTTTTTCCCGCCCTAGCGCATTCCTCTTCCCTACCCAGCAAATTCCCCACTTTCCCTATCTCCACTTACAGGTTCCCTCTGTCACTTCCAAGCCGTCTGAGAAGTTCTAAATCGCCATCTCTGGCAGGGAAACAAATGCACGCCCTCTCACCAAACAACCACTCACGGTTACTTTTCGCACAAACAACTTTTTTATGCTGGGCCTGATTTACGCCAGGGAACATTTCGAAAAACTTTTCGGTGACTGTAAAGCCTGAAATGGAATGGTTGAGAAAAACATTTGAGGTCTCATTGAGAATGGAACAAAAAATATTTTACAATTTGTGGTGGGTTGGATGCTAACATCTCGCTCGTAGATTGACTGGACTACTCGGGAATTCTGCCGGGTCTTGATGGAACACAAGTTTCGGATCTCGACAAGTTTGGCTGATACCACCGATGGTGGGAGGCCAAGGTTCAAGCATACTGTGGTTCAAGGGAAAGCTGCAAGCAATGACGACAGAATACGTTATTCGTAAGGAATGTGTAGAGCTTATTCACTAAACTATGGCGGGAAAGTTATTGGCTATTCTACAATTTTTGATGCAGTGTGTGTTACAAATCCGCTTTGGACGAGTATATAGCGTATTTGAAATATCAAGGCAGGATCGGATGGTAGAACTTACTAAAGCCTCTGCTTAATCTTCTTTTTGCGAAGTCTTTCCCATTCAAATTTAAGTTGAAATCAAAGGAGCGGATCTGCCAGGAATTCCTAAGCATTGTACGTTTAAAAAAACAAAACAAACAAACAAACAAAAAACACATAACACATAAACATATGTGCACAATTCGATGAAAATTGTTAGATTTGAGAAGAACTGCACGATTACACTGATATTGTAATCAAGTCAATTTAATATGATTTAAATTTGATGTGATGATTTCACGCTTTCTCAGTCGCTCCGAGCCGGTGAACTTGTCGGTTCCTAATCGCTTCCGAAACTACCGTACGCGTTTGATACACAGTTGGCACACGCCCAACTTCCTATCACATGATCATGAGGTTTGTTGCTACTGGCAGACAGTATACTGTCAGTGAAATGACATGCTGTACAAACCGTACGATAGTCATCAGCGTATCCGCCCACTATGCACTATCAGCCAGTTCACGTTCTCGGCCTTGCGCCTGGTACGGGCTTACGTCATGACATACATGACGTCACCGAGATCATGTGAGGACAGTACAAATACACATGTACAACAATTAACATCCGTATTGGTCACAGTGCATTCAGTGCATAGGCAGTGAACATTTACTATCATTATCAGTCATCAGGCTCATTTCACGTTTCACATCCGTAGTATTCAGGTTTACCGTTCCAAATGCCACTTTTCAGGTCGATCGCAGACAGTACGACACCGATTCTTCTCGGTGCGGTTGGTACCGTCGTAGGATGTTT